>NC_035108.1:94506244-94825859 GCF_002204515.2 Aedes aegypti
AAATTCGTAAAGAAAAGCCGGAAAAACTATGCTCCAACTCGTGGAAAATTTTCAAAAAAATATTTTTGAGAAGGCAATTTTATAAGCTTAATCGCTGAAATTTTTGAAATGTACTTATTTTTTCGTTTTTGAGTTATGGCCAATTTTGTAAAAAATGTGCAAATGTGCCATTTTGAGCCTTTTCTTTGAAAAATCATAACTCAAGAAAGAAGCATCGTAGAAACAATTTTTTTTTTTCTATGAAAATGAAAGCAAATTTTCTCAGGAATAAAAAAAAATATTAACTGGAAACAGTTTTCCACAAAATTTTACACCATTGAGAAAATACGTATAGAAAAGCCGGTAAAACTATGTTCCAATTAGTGGAAAACTTTCAAAAATATATTTTTGAGAAGGTAATTTCATAAGCTTTAATCGCTGAAATTTTTGAAATGTACTTTTTTTTCGTTTTTGAGTTATAACCAATTTTGTGGAAAATGACCATATAAGCCTTTTCTTTGAAAACCCATATTTCAATCGAAGCATCGGAAAAACAAAGATTTTTTATCAAAGCAATTGCAAATTTTCTAAAACATCTGAAAAAAAGATATGGGATTGGTTTTAATGAAGTATAAGTCGGAATGGATGTTATTTTTCAGGAAAAATTACACCGCTAAGAAAAACTGAAAAAAACTGTTTCTGCCGTAATTTTTCATTACACTGAAAAGGGATTCTTTCTTTTCTATGGAACAAATAAGATTATTATTATTGTATTATTAATTTTATTTATTCAATTATTCAGTATATAACTTACATTTTCATCTTAATACTATCTATTTTTCAACCGGGAAGATTGTCTTTGCTTGCTAACACCAGAAGATTTTCGTTTCTTTGTATTATTAAGAACAAAGCATGTTGTATTTTCTTGGTTTTCATGTGCCTCTAAGAATTCACTAGCAAAAATGCTTCGTTCGTCTTTTAGTATAAATGAATGATATTTTTTTGTTCCAGGAATTGGAACAAGGTTAGAAAATCTTTCCTGTAGAAATTTTTCAACCTCTTAATAGTCATTTTCAGTTGCATAGATAAATTCCCAATCTTTTTTAAATTGGTCTTTCACCTTTTGCGACACAGCCCAGTCGAAAAATTGTTTGGCGTTATTAATTTCTGCTGACTTTCTAATACTACCATCTCTAGCCATTCGCTTGATGTTGCCACCGATACCATCACAAGGACCTTTTCCATGTGAGGTTGGGAAAAGTGCCATTCTGCTTTAATTTTAAAATCATTTTCATGGTTGCATACATTTTTGAAATTTGACATTAAGCGAATGGCTAGAGATGCAAACCATCGGGGTTCATTTTTAATTTGAACATCTACTCACCCTGAAAACGTATTACTGGTTACCTCTTTCACTGTTTTGTTTTGATTCTGCATTCCATTCCACAGCGTTCCATTTTACTTTACTCCGTTCCATGAACTAAATGACATTTGAACGATTTTTAATCTGAACGTTGTGCAAATTAGCGGGGTACAGTTTAAAAAGTATAAATAAATTATTCTAAATAGACTTATCTGACATCGCGCTAGAAAGTTATAACTACTCCCAGGGTATAAAATAGGTTCAATATATGTACTCTGATTATCTCGCTTATTCCATTTAATACATTTCGTACATAATACTGATGCTTTTAAACAACTGTCTTGAAAACAAAGTTGCGATCGACCTCTACTACAAAAGGTTTGTAAAATAAATATTCGATTAGGAAAATTTCCGATGGTTTTGACTTTATTTTTAACAGCACAAATCAATATATCAACTAAAAGCATGAATTTTCAGTAAAAAATGATTTTTTTTTTCTCATCAAAATTATACTGTAAATCCTCCAATATCCTCCGAAGATACAATATACCATTTGAACCTCTAAGTTATACCTTTCAGATCCTGGGCAAATTGCATCCCCGTTTTTCCCCCTTTTTGAGATACTGAAGTTTGAAAAATATTATTTTTTTGAATAAAAATTGTCATATCTCATAAACGAATGGATAGAATCACTTAATTCTTTCAAAATATCAAAATACGCATTTCAACTAGTTCTAAAACTTTGTAGAAGACGTAATTTTTATAGGTTTTGAAACAAAAAAGTTATGGGCAAAATATCATTTTTTCATGGACCACCCTACCCTGCATTATTGAAAACGCCATAGCAAGGGCTACGGTAGACTTACAAGGTTGGCGTCTTCGGTAAAGTTGTTCATATTTAAACAAAGAACAACTTCCTAGAATACTTCAAAGCGCTAACTTGAAAAGCATAAAAGTTGGCAAAAATATTACCGTAATTTGTTGGACCACCCTAATGTCACTTCATGTCAAAATGTAGTTCTCATCATATGTAACAATTTTGCCGAAGACACTTTTGTTCTCAAATATCATCTTCATAGTCAAAATATTTTTTTCCTCCTAATTTTGCGGTCTGGCCCAATGTGCACTCGCGGTACTTTTTTACTATTACGCTAACGACGCGCGAGATGTTTGATCCTGCCCTCAGCGCCCACCCCCACAGGAGCAGGCAACAAGGTCGAAGGATCGAACACTACTCCCTTTATATCAACACCAAAAAAGCTGAAAAACTCACATAACACTATTTTTAAACTTGCTTTTAATTTTGAATGGCCCTAATGTGCCTGTTGTAATTTTTGAATATACTTGAAGTATTCCTCACTAGATCCAAGGTGGACTAATAAAAAGAGATCTTTGAGAATTTTATGTTAATATTGCTGCTTCATTTCTTGATAATATTTGCGTCGGGTTTCAATTGAGATCTTGATAAGTTTCTCGTTAGATTCTACATTAGTTCCTAAAAAAAATCTCAGTGTATTGTTAAGTAAATTTTTGTTCAGCATTATATATGCATATGGGGTAGTCAATTGATGCATGCCAGCACTATGTACGCATATAATGCTATTATAATGGCAGAAAAGGCGAAATAGCGTGCCTCTATAATTCAAAAAATTTAAAGCTATAAACGTGCTTCCCTGCACCACTAATGCTAATATTAGACAACGAGAGAAAAGTCAGTTGTTTTCCCCAAGTAACCAAAAGCACTAATAAGAAACCCTCAATCAGCATCATGAATGCATACAGACATTATAATAGCACTACAAATGCTAACACGCCTTAAAACAGCACTTCCATCGCATAGATACCCTATTACTGCTTCACTAATACTCCTAAGCCTGACACATACAGGCATTAACTTAGCACTTTATTGGCTCTCTATTCACATACAAGGCATGTTTCATGTTTGGGGCCCAGATAGCCGAAGCGGTAAACGCGCAGCTATTCAGCATGACCATGCTGAGGGTCGTGGGTTCGAATCCCGTTGGTCGAGGATCTTTTCGTAATGGAAATTTTCTCGATTCCCAGGGCATAGAGTATCATCGTACCTGCCACACGATATACACATGCAAAAATGGTCAATCGGCAAAGAAAGCTCTCAGTTAATAACTGTGGAAGTGCTCATTAGAACACTAATCTGAGAAGCAGGCTTTGTCCCAGTTGGGACTTAATGCCAGAAAGAAAGAAAGCATGTTTCAATGTCATCCAGTGTTTTGACAGATGTACCACGTGCTTAGTGTTTGCATGTATTGACCTGTTTTTTTTTATTCAAACAACTTGCATCGTTCACAAATAACGTAACGCTCTATGGAGAGTCAAAGTTGGGTCAAACGTTACGGCTGAAAAAATGCATTCAGTAGATGAGAGAGTGAATCAAAAATAAATAATACCGTAATGTATCAAATGCAACAAGCCACATATGGAATACCGTGATGAAAACGAGAAAAAAGGTCGTAAAACCGCAAATAGATGCATTTTTATGGTTTGACTAGCTTGTACATAACAATCAATAGGCTGCTTCCGGCAAAAGTTTAAGGTTTGAGTTTGAAAGTAAAAACAATAGTGTTTTCAGAAACGCAAACTGTTATGTGCGTTATTCTGCGCCCAAACTAATGAATTCAGTCGAAAAAATCCCCATAAAAATCGATTATTTGAAAACAACTATTTTACCATAAGATATAGCAAGTTGCAATGTTCGACACACAAACATTTTAAAATATTAGGAAAAAAATACCTAAAATTTTGATTTTTAGGGGTCATTTTGAAATAAAATCATATATTTTGTAGAAATTTGGTGTCTTCGACAAAGAGTCTTGATTTTGGTAACTACTACAACTTTGCTGAAGACACCAACCGTCTATCTCAACCAGGTAAGAAAAATAGAACGCGACCCATTGGAAGCCCACACAATAGAAACCTCAGCCAGTACAGTTGCTGGCTAGTGTTGTGTGCTATTTCATTACCTAAAAAATAATGCGCTCTCAGGCTAGGCATTGGATATATATAGAAAGCGTTGTGTTTGGATGGGCATCTAATTCTTCCGAAGGAGGTGCACTTTGCGAAAGAGGACCACGTGATTATTGAGCTGAAATCGAATTCAGGTTAACTTCTGCGTTCATGAGTCCTCTCATGGCGTAGTGGTAACGCGCCCCAACTAGAGATCGGGGAGTCGTGAGTTCGATTCTCACTGAGAAGACGTGTAACTTTTTCGAAAAACTTCACATCAATTTGTCCATTTAATCCAATTGCAAAATATATGTAATGTTTAGATTTCGGTAGTTATATATTTTGTAGAAATTTGGTGTCTTCGACAAAGAGTCTAGATTTAGGTAACTACTACAACTTTGCTGAAGACACCAACCGTTAATCTCAACCAGGTAAGAAAAATATGTTTTTATCTCACTTTTGAGTGATTGAATCACCTGACCGCTATCACCAAAAGAAGCGCTCATACGAATCAAGAAATTTTACTGAAAAAGCTTTTTCACTAAAATCAAAGATTTAGGCGCTATGATCACGATATCGGCAAAAAAAATCGCTGTGTTATGGTAGCCACAAAATCTACTCATGATCGAAACAATGCAACAAAGTTGTTCAATCAACAATGTGTATGTTTGTTGTAATACATAGTTGCGAACATTTCTCTGTAACCACATTATTTACATAATTGGCATGGGAACGCTTAATTGACGTATTTTAAGATAGACCCTTGATCTGTGCCATTTTTTTTCAACTGGTGAAATATAGCTAATGAAAATTATGAATCAATCCTATTCAAATCAGTCTTATTTTGCACAGTTAATTAGTTGTCAAGTTCTAGGCCATAGTTCCCCAAACTATGAGTCGCGACCCCCTGGGGGATCCTGAGCCTGTACCAAGGGGGTCGCGGAAAAATAATCAAATTTCGTATTTTGTCGAATGTTTCTTTAGATACTTTTTGATTGATAAATTAGGTAGAAAGTTATTTAAGTTTGAATGGAGGAAACATAAGCTTTGCGATTCTGATATAATCGATTTCGAAGATTGATGGATTGTTTTACTTTGAAGCTTTGCAATAACCTAAACTTTCAAAAGAGAAAACAGAATATTCCTAAAATCTAACTAGCTACAAAAATTATGAACCGAAATATACTCAAAGTATTTCAACCAATTTTAATTTACTGAAAAATGTTGCGAGTATTCATCGATATACCAAATAATATTTAAAATTTTCAACGAATTTCAAACATTTTGGCAAGTTAATATGTTTTCCAAGCATCTAAAGTGTTCATCAATACACTAAAAAATATTTGCAGAATTTTCAGCAAGATTTAAGCATTTTACTGCCGTTCAATGAACAGTTATGGACAGTTTAGTTGGTTGAATATTTCAAAAAAAAAATGACGCAAAGGAACTAGGCCGATTTAGGTTAAAGGTTCATTAATTGAAAAAGAAAGTCTCCAAAAAACCACAATGGAAATGGATTTAATAAAATATATATATATATATACGCAAAGAATTGTTAACAAGTTCAATAACTTTAGTCGACTGAACTATTTTTCAAAAAAACTTTTACCATTCGTCAAAATACCGAAAATGATCGAAGAATTTTAAATATGCATAAAATCATTTTTTTTTTTTTTGATGATGTCTTCTCTAATAAATTCTTAAAATGCAAAGGTTGATATTCAAAATAAAACTCAAAGAATTTCTAAAAAGTACCATGATGAATCAATACCCGGACGCTTAAGACAGCACACATGTTCAAACTCTTATTTATGTATGTTTTGTTGGAATATTCATAAAATGTTATTGTTCAACACATTCTTACAAATCAAATCTTCATAAAAGTGAAGAAATATCCGGTATCAACCATGATTTTAACAAGAAAATTATTAAAATATTGACGCTTACCTTGTTTTTAAATCCGGACACCGGATGCAAAAGATGTTTTTATATCCGGACACTGTTGGATCAAAATCCGGACATCTGTGTTAAAACATGATTTATTTGAATATCACTAATGAAAATCGTGTCAAATTCAATAAAATATCGTTCTTTGACAGAACCGATGTTAGTACTTCCCTAACAATGTTGCACGTAATATTAATATTAATGTTGTGGTTACCTGAACTGGAGCGCTTGAAGCTCGCACTGAAGTACATGCGGCTTGAGTGTCAATTCACACAATTTATCTCACATTTTATTGTATTCTGATAACTCACACCGCTTTTCATTTAATTTTTACTATTCTTCTCTAATTTTCTCAAAAAAAAAATCACTTTCACTAGTAAAAAATAGGCTTTCCAATTGATGTCCGGATTTAAAACCACTGACTCAAAATCCCGGACAGTCTTTCAATACACCATAAAATACATATTTGCATCCTAATCATCAACAATCTTGTTACCAAACTTTAAAAAAAGCTTCATATAAACAATTTTGTTCAAAACACTGCATGAAAAAAGACTCACACACTTTTTCTGCAACAAAATGTTGTTCGTGTTTTGACTTGCGCGTCTATAGATTTTCGAACTTGAATATACATGAACCGCGACGAAATGACGTTCAACCGGAACTACTAATTTGTTGTTATTTTTATCAATTTTTTGGCAGTGGTAACTAGATTAAAAATGATAGTACAATGTTGTACAATGGTAAAGGAAATCTATCTTCTATATAAATAAAAATGGAGTGGTGTTTGTATGTCACGAAATGGCTTGAGAACGGGACAACCTATTTTCACAATTCTTTCACTGTTGTCATCTTGAAGGGTTCCGACGTGTTCGTGCGATGTAAAAGTTTAGGGAAGTTTTCGGAAAATTTGGTAAAACAGGAAAGTACTAATACGTTATTTTGTATGGGAGCTAAAATGACATTTTTCAACAGCCTACTGTACTGCCCATAACTGCATATTTGTAACATTCGACAAAAGTAGGCATTGAGTAAATGGGATACCAAGTTTGCATTTTATTGCAGTATGGGAGGGATTTAAAATTTCAAAAAATCACTAAGAATTCAAAAGTGCTTATTTGAGGCTGAAATTTTGTACATCTCATATCGCTTATTAGGAGAATAGTCAGAAAATAATTCTGATATAAATTTCGTTGCCACTGCATTACTAGGCTCATGTATAATCTCAATGTGACTGTTATGCGGTTACAATTGCCAATGTGACAAAACAACTTGGTATTTTTTTCGAATTTTCTAGAACAATCTCACAGATTTTAGTAAGTTGATCGAAAGTATTTATCATTTGATGACTCTGCATGGCATTAACTCCAATTTGTCCAAAATGTCGAATGTGACTGTTATGCAGTTATGGGCAGTGTATGACAAGACGAAGTTTGCTGGGACCGACCACTAGTAATTTGAATAAAACCCAAACATATTAGCATTCAAATCTAGTCTGCGAGCCTTGCTCTGCAAGAAACTTTTATCCTACTGTTTTTCTCTGGTGGGTCGCCAAAAATGAATCTGATTTCTAGGCGGGTTACGCATCAGAAAAGTTTGGGAACCTATGTTCTAGGCAATTCCCGCCGAAGGATATTTACTGTTATAAGGTTTTGAAGATTTGAAGTTTATATGTACATGACGAAACACGTGTCATATATAAAAATTGAAATTGAAACTGCGAAAAGAAATTACGTGCTTCGGTGGGGATCGAACCCACGACTCCCTATTCGCTAGATGGGCGCTTCAAACTACAAGCTGCGGAGTCCCTTGAGAGACCCCGACGCTCGGAGGCGAACTTCCGTAGATTGTAGGGTGAAGCGCCCATTTAGCGTATAGGGAGTCGTGGGTTCCAACCCTACCGGAGCACGTGGTTACGTTTTGCAGTTGCAATTTTAAGTTGTACATTTGATCCCGGTCGGTCCAGGATCTTTTCGTATTGAAAATTTCCTGGACTTCCCTGGGCATAGAGTATAATCGTACCTGCCACACGATATACGAATGCGAAAATGGCAACTTAGGCAAAGAAAACTCTCAGTTAATAACTGTGGAAGAGCTCTTAGAACACTAAGCTGAGTAGTCGGCACTATCTCAGTGGGGACGTTAATGTCAAGAAGAAGAAGAAGAACCCACTACTAACTTACACATGATTTATTTTAATCGCAATTTACTTAAAATACACCGCAGACAATGTGTCCGCAAAGGGCAGACTAAGGGTTAAATTGTCATGCGGAGTGCTGGTCCTTGGAAGAGCTATTAAAATTTGCTTTCTTTCTTGTTCGATTGACGTCGTCAATCTATGAGAAAATTGACGTCACTTCCACGCCAAATCCCCACCCAGGATAAAGTTAGTTTGTTCTCAGACTGCGGTGCAAAATGTTCGCCAAAATCCGTTACGCTTGGAACCGTGGGTGCGCTTGGTGGTCGACCAAAATCAACCAAATTCGCCAATATTTCTCCGACGAGGGAGCTGCTGGCGATTGCTTTTGGTGGACTGATGTGTTATTATTACTCGGAGGTATAGTTCAGGTCATTTTTACAGATATTATACTGGTTTGACACGAGTTTCGTTCGAAACAGGAGTCCTAAACGTCCACACGTCGAATTGGATCCACGAGCGTAAAATTCGGATCATTTTCCAAAGTTTGTCAGTTTACACCGTGTATGTTTTCTATCTTCGGTTGTATGAAGCCTTGCATGAAAAAAAGGATGCATCTTCGTTAATTATGGAAATCACTAAGGTCACAAGCATCAGCATTTCGTGCTTGAGAATGGTGGCAGCAGCTTTTCTTATTAAAGTACTCAACACTATTCGAAGTTTTGTCTTGAGCAATTCGATCAGTTCTGGAGACGTGGAATATGATGAACGCGAGCAAAATAACTTCAACAGATTGGCCAAAAGAGCTATTCAAGTCATTTTCAGCTGGATTACTGCGGATACAATTTTCTTTTTGATTCCAAGTTCAACCAAAGACGATTTGTTCCAATTTCCCGTCCCATCATTCTTGATCGGGGAAAAGGCTTCAAAGATCTTAAATATGATTTGCGTTACTTCTATACCTGCGTCTATTCTGCCTAAAACGATTAGTTGCACCACCTGCATTGGAGTTATGTTGATTGGGATGCGCACAAAACTCCGGGTGCTGGCACATCGCTTTGAACTGATTTCCCATCAGTCAATTTCCAACGAAGACCAACTCTACGAACGTATTGACAGAGATCTGCGAGAGTTTTTGACCCAGCATCGGATGTATTTGAGGTTAAATCGGTTGTGATCCTGTTTGTTTGAAGTAGTTTCTGATTCATTAATACTTTCAGCTATTTGAAGATTTCAAAAGACTTGGTAGGAAAAGCCTTTTTGCTCGTGCACTACTTTTCCATATTCGCCATTGGAGCATTGCTGTATGCCTGTCACGAAATAGAGAGGAGTTTTATGACGGTTGTATTCGGAGCCGCTGTTTCGTTCTTTCTATCGGAGTACTATTTGTTGTGCTATCTGATCGATTCTTTGCAGGACGAGGTGATATCTTATTTGATTAAAATCATAATTTATTGATTGATTCTCATCAAGATTCACAGGCGGACTCTATTGAACAACATATTTTCGAACTTGGCATAAATCTACCTTTCAGACCGGAACGTCGCTCCGAGTATGTCCAATTGCGGACTGCCCTTATGATCATCTGGATGAACACTCGTAACGGAATAACGATGAATTGCATGGGAATATTTGAAATTAACACACCCAAGTTTTTGTCTTTGATTAACGTTGCCTATTCGGTTTTGACATTTTTGATCAAAATGGAATGAATTATTGTTAAATGTTTTGAGATATTTATATGTTAAATGGCACCCTAGAAACTTTAAGTAAATAGTATAATGTTAAGGGAAATTGTTTCATATCCTTGTTATATAAGCATTAGGACAGATGGATGGAAATTATCGGACAATTTTAAAAAGGAACAAAAATTCTCATTATTTAAATGAATCACATTTTTTACTAGTGCTCTGTAAAGGAATATGACACAAAATAAACGTTTAATAGTTTGACACAAACAATTTCAGATTTTTTGCAGGAAATATATTTTGTTTTGTAAGATTAATTGCACCATTACCAGACAAGTTGAACCTAACAGAGTAAGCTATTCAGTTATATGTTAAGAATACTGCAATTTTACTCATTATTGGATAAATGTTTTTAGGTGTATAATAGTTATTTATGCAACAAGTTACAAAATAAAAAAATGACTTCTGTTGCATACAACATGTTTTGCACATACAAAAAATACCGTTTGAGTTAGATCATTCCTAACACAATCATATTTCAAGAGAATCCACATGGCATCCATGCATTAAAGCGACTCGATATTTTTCAATCAGGTACGCTGTGATGCAGTAGTATGACTATAGACATGATAGTTGCAAATTTTCACGCATCACCCGAAATCAAAGTGATGTACGTATATTCTAAATTCGTGAACGGCCAAGGTATGATGCCTCATAAAATATTCTTATGTGTTATACAGTTATTTCTCATGTGCCAATCTTCCTACACAAATCGTGTAGGAACAAGAAATTCCAATCAGTTTGGAACCAATTTTACTGCTGCTCTACGTTAACTGGACGAATCACCCCATAAAGCTCCCTTCTTTTTTGTTGTGAACTAATATATTCTGCTGCCTTTTATAGGTACATCCTTTTTCAACTCAGAATCCCTCAAACGAAACTAGCTTCTTATTTCAAATCCGAATCTACAATTCGAATCAGACTCAATTCGATTCATTATACGGATGCAAAATCAGAACCTAGTTGACTAAGTAATTGAAAAAATCAGAACAATTGATTAAATGACGTATGGATGCAATCCGATGTCATTTTGACAACTCCTAAAACAGTACTGAAAAGTGCTACTTTTCGTTACTGTTATTAATGCTGAAAAGTAGTACTTTTCAGCACTGTTTCTTTGAGTAGGAAAAGTAGGCCGTTATGTTGTCCATTCTCTTAATAAAAAGTATGCTGATTTGCAACGGAATAGCAAAAATATATTTTTATACGAAAATAACGAAGATTGCTTTAAATTAGATATAAAATTTCAATACGAATTCAAATATGCAACCGTAATGGTCCCTCTTATAATTAAACTGCGGAACACGTTTTTGTCTCACGTACCAAAATTAGAGATGGGCAAAAAGAATCGGAGCCGTTGAAAAGATCCAGATCACTCAAAAGAACGAGTGATCCGTGAGAGCCGGTTCATTTGATCAGCACGGATCAGACGAAAAGTGACCAGAAAAAAGAACGAATCGATTCTTTCCCCTATTCTCCTTCGTTCGTTTCTCGGCTTTACAATAAGGCTTGACACGTGTCTTGCCTTGCGCGCCACGACACACATGCAAACACAGTTTGCTGCAGCTTCTCACTCTCAGCATACACATCCAAACAACTAATTAGTCCCTCCTACTTGCATGCAGGAGGATGGAAGATTGATTGCAAAGTACATTTTATTTCTTCCCTTTGGTTCGGGTAGGTGAATCGACCAAGTGTATTATGAGATTCTGGGAGAGAATGAAAATGAATGAGAATGTGAGAATGAGAGAGCGAAAAATACGAAAGGCATGTCGCGAGAAGGAACAAATAACTCCCCAATAACTTATGCATACCATTTTTTGGTATCATACCAAAATTAGGTATTGTTCAGTTGTCAATACCTCAATTTGGTATTATAATGGTATTGAAAAAATCTTTAAAACAATTAAAAATGCTCCATTGAGGTATTAAACAGGTATTGAGGTCTGCTGGAGGTATTGAACTACAATTGAAAAATTTAATTTTTATATGAAAATCCATCAAGTATTATTGAGGTATTACAATACCTGATCTAGTTATCAGTTTGGTGTTCGTAGAATATGCTTGAGATATTATTTGAGGTATTTTACCTCTTATGCAGGGCTAATTCATACCTCATTCAGGTATGTAGTATTGGAAATTATCTGGTATGGAATACCTCAATTTGGTATTCAGTAGTTATTTTCTTCTGCTCGGGAATTGATTCGCTTATTTTTTCACAGAATTCAAACTTCATGTGTTCATACTACTTTCGATGCTCAAAAAATATTTTTTGATGGTTTCGAAAAGCATTGTATTTAACCATATAAGAAAAACGAAGAATTTCGTATGGAGACTGCAAACATGCTGGGAAATTGATTTTATCTGAATTAAATCGTGCAATTTCAACCAAATTTTGTCTGAAATGAAAGTTAAAATCATATATTGCATGCTTGGTTGACACATAATTTGCTCTTTGAGACACGCAAAAATGTCATTTTTGTTACGCTGTGTCATTTTACGATAATATCGACAAGAATGTTTGCTTTCAACTCGTCAATTGTCCGAAAATTGCTGGCATACACTTTGCTTCTGAAAAAGCTCCAAAAAATTAAGTTAAAGGGAGTCAAATCAGGATCCCCAAATTCGATCAAATGTCCCTTCTTTTTGATTCAGACACCTAGTGGATTTTCTTTGCAAAAACTGAACTGTTTGATTTGTACTGACTGATACACGGAGCACCGTCTTATTGAAACCAGTAACCGACAAGACCATTGTCAAAAATCACAGACATAATGAGTCAACATCCAAAGATATTGATTTGCATAGACTATTCCGTACTGTTTGTAAAAGTATGGCCCGATGAACGTTTTGGTGTGAACTCCGGTCCAAACATACATTGATTGGTCTTTTTTTTTTTTTGTTTAAGGGCCAGTCTTTTGCTCCATAGATTCCTTCATAGATTTATACAGAAATTCCTCCAGTTATTCTTTGTTATTTTGAAAGTTTTTATCAGGAATTCTTCCAGAAATGTTTCCAGGGAAATGCAAAGGATCCTGAAAAATAAATCCGTTAGGTAAATCAAAAGAAAAATCATAGAATGACTTTTGATAAAACTTGGGTATGTTTTAAAGTCATCTTCAATGAACAAGGATCTCTAAAATAACTCTTGGGCTCCTGAGAAAGTTTTAAAAGATTTCTTAGATAATTTGCTAATCAAAAAAAATCAATTGAATCTCAGGATAGAATTTCGTTTTCTAAAGAAATTTCTTTAAAAACATTGGAAAGAATCTCTGTAGAAACTTATGGAATTATTGGAAAAATTGCTGTAGTATAAACTGTTGCGAAAAGTAAAAAAAAACTTTTGAAGATTGCATTAGATGTTTTGAGAAACTTGTTAGCAATGTTTGGCAAAGGATGAAATGCTGAAAACATAGATTTGTTTGACGAACCTGGAATTTTGAATTTCTGGGAAAACGTGTATAAATTCTTGAAGTAATCCAAATGAATAGACAGAGGAATTCTCGCAGGGATTCTTAAGCCGTTTGGCATAATGGCCGTTTGGCATAATGGCCGTTTGGCATAATGGTCATTTGGCATAATGGCCGTTTGGCATAATGATTGACTTTAAATAAATATCGGCATTTTTCGAGGCTTCTACCGAGATCAACACCACGGAGCCCATAGCAAAACATTTTGGTAGGTTCTAAACAGTGGTAGGTCATTTGGCATAATGGTCATTTGGCATAAAGTCGTTTGGCATAATGGTCATTTGGCATAATGTTCGATTGACATAATAGTCGTTTGGCATAATGGGTCTGAAAGCAAGCATTTCTTAAGATGACATTCGTTTTTTCGTTTCTATTGAATCTTTCTGATGACATCAGAAACATCATGTTTTGAAGTCAATTGACACTTTATTCAACAATCATATGCTCTTGAATAAACTAAAGCATATTAAGAAAGTAATTGTCAATAGTATTTTGTAGTAGAAACTACCCTTCTTTCAAATATTAATTCTTCTTTTGAGTTTCGCTATTGGAAAAAAAATTGCACTGGAGATTTTGATATATTTAGCACAAATTTACCCTTCTTTCAAACGTTCTATGGTTTTTTTCTTCTGCACCATAATGTAACCATAATTATAGGTATAAAAACTGTTGAATTAAAATTTCAATAAATTTCACCTTCCTTCATACATAGACTGTTCTTTGGAGCTATATTTTTAAATATTTTATTGTTTCCATTTGACAAATGGGCGATAACATTGATCTGCTCAAATTTTTAGCACTCATAATTGTCGTAACTTTATACATTTCTGGGTGGTTAACGAACTGGCCATCCAATATGCATCCTTCTTTATTTAGTTGGCGGTTCTTTCGAGTCCTCATCATTTTTTCCAACTTGTGTATAGCCGAGAATGGCAGAATACCTCCTTCTTTTGATTGCTTATTGTTCTTTCTCGTAGCACCTATTTAAATTATTTGGGGAAACCGGTCGAATAGAATCAGTCACGAGTTGACGAATTGGCATGTATCAGATGAGGAATCATTATCTGATCATCGCTACATCTTCTTTGAACATTCAAATGTAACTGCGCAGACTTTGCGTTTTAGGAATCCCCGATCAACAAACTGGGAACTCTATATTGAATTGGTTGCGACCAAATTTCATGGATATTCTCCGTCCATTGAAAATCCGAGTGATCTGGATGATGCCGTTGATACTACAACATCCTACATTATGGAAGCTTTTGAAGAAGCATGTCCTCTGCGGTCTGTAAAGACTACAAGAGGGACCCCATGGTGGAATTCCGATCTGACTAGACTCAGGAAACAATGTAGAAGGAGTTGGAACAGACGCCGTTCAGCTGGATCAGAGTCGTTCAAGTCGGCTCGCAAGGCTTACAAGAAGGCTCTTCGTTCTGCTGAACGATCCGGCTGGAAAAACCTTTGTACAAATGTTTCCAGTTTGAGTGAAGTCAGTCGGCTGAACAAAATCCTTGCAAAATCTAAGGATTTCCAAGTGAACGAAATTCGCTTACCTAATGGTGACTTTACTTCTTCCGATGAAGAAGTTTTAGAATGTTTATTCAATACACACTTCCCCGGATGTGTGGACATAGCATCTACGGATGAACCAAATGTCTTTTCATGTAGTTACGAGTCTCTGGCCTCGGCTCGCAGTATCGTAACTACTGAATCGATTCAATGGGCACTTAATAGTTTTGCTCCTTTCAAATCTCCAGGAGCGGATGGGATTTATCCTGTTCTGCTCCAAAAGGGATTTGAGTCTATCAAACATGTTTTGAAAAAGCTACTTGTAAGCAGTTTTGCTACCGGGTACATTCCCAAATCCTGGCGTGATATTACTGTAAAGTTTATCCCAAAAGGAGGACGTGCGTCGTATGAGGAAGCGAAGAGTTTTAGACCAATCAGTCTGACCTCTTTTCTTCTGAAATGTCTGGAACGCATTATCGATCATCACATCCGTGATGTTTATTTGGCAAACATGCCTCTTCATGTGAATCAACATGCTTACCAATCTGGAAAGTCCACTGTGACTCTTTTACACAAAGTTGTATACGATATCGAGAAAGCATTCGCTCAGAAGCAATCGTGCTTGGGTGTTTTCTTGGATATTGAGGGTGCCTTTGATAACGTGTCTTTCGATGCCATATTGGAAGCCGCACGAAACCATGGGCTACCTACAATGATTACCAATTGGATTCATCAAATGCTCAAAAACCGACATCTCTTCTCGACATTGCGTCAAGCAGCGATTCGAAAATTGAGTGTTTGCGGATGCCCTCAAGGGGGAGTCTTGTCACCACTTTTGTGGAATCTCGTAGCAGATACGCTATTGAGGCAACTCAATAATTGCGGTTTTCCAACTTATGGATTTGCCGACGACTATCTAGCTCTGATAGTTGGTATGTGCATAAGCACCCTATTCGACCTGATGCAAAGTGCTCTTCAGGTAGTCGAGAGTTGGTGTCGCCAATATGGCCTTTCGGTTAACCCGAATAAAACATCTATTGTTCTTTTTACGGAAAGACGAAACCGCGATGGAATTCGACCTTTACGTCTTTTTGGCACTGAGATTAATGTGACTGATCAAGTAAAGTATGTCGGAGTCATTCTAGATTCCAAACTTTTATGGACAGCTCACATTGATTTCAGAGTCAAAAAAGCTTGTATGGCCTTCGGTCAATGCCGGCGAACCTTTGGTAAAACTTGGGGCCTCAAACCCAAATATATCAAATGGATTTACACAACAGTTGTTCGACCAATATTGGCATATGGATGTCTTGTGTGGTGGCAAAAGGGCGAAGTGAGAACAATCCAATCAAAATTGGGCCATCTCCAAAGGATGTGCTTGATGGCGATGTCTGGTGCGTTCTCTACAACTCCCACAGCAGCGCTCGAGGCCCTTTTCGACGTTGCGCCACTACACATATATCTTAAACAAGAAGCACTTTCTTGCTCTTACCGTTTATGGGTACTGGATCTACTGGAGAAAAATCCAGTGAATCGTAGATCTACACACACTTCGTTGTTTCCACTTTTGGTGAATTGAGACAAAATTGTCCTTGCTCCAAGTGATCTCACAATTGCTTGTAACTTTCCTTACAGGACATTTATCACACAATTCCCTTCACGGGAAGAGTGGACGTCTGGCTATTTGGAAAGAAGTATATCAAACAATATAGTATGTTACACTGATGGCTCCCTTCTTGAAGGTAGAGCTGGTGCAGGAGTATATTCTCGTGAGCTAAGGCTGAATCAGTTTTACTCACTTGGTAGAAACTGCACCGTTTTTCAGGCGGAAATATTTGCTCTTATGTGTGGAGTGCAATCAGCACTTCAACAGCGCGTAATGGGTAAAGTCATATACTTCTGTTCAGATAGTCAAGCTGCTACAAAAGCTCTCGCTTCGGCCAACTCAAGGTCGAAGCTTGTTATCGCATGTCGAACTCAAATTGAGGAACTGAATTCAGTCAACTCTGTAAACTTTGTATGGGTACCTGGCCATTCTTCTATCTTCCATGGAAATGAATTGGCTGATGAGCTAGCTCGCGATGGAGCATCGCATGACTTCATTGGCCCTGAGCCGGCTATTCCAATTTCGAAGTGCTGGGTGAAGCTTCAGATAAACTCTTGGGCGGCAACTCAGCACAAGCAATATTGGAATAGTTTGGAGTCGTGTCGTCAAACAAAATTGTATATTACTGAGCCATCTCCAAAGGTGGCGAAGTATTTAACAAATCTGTCAAAGCAGAATTGCAGTCTCTTGGTCAGAGCGTTGACAGGCCACTGCCGACTCAACTATCACATGGCAAATATTCAGCGTGCTGACTCATTTGTGTGTGATAGTTGTGACTCCGATTATGGAACTTCGTATCACCTGATATGTAACTGTCCAGTTTTTGCGCAAATGCGATTCCAATTACTTGGTAAACACTTATTAAGTGAAACTGAATACAGAAGCCTGAATCTTCAGGACATCCTGTTATTCTTAACCCGCTGTGGTAATGAGCTATAGGCTCTCTTTACGCTCATGCGTTTTGCAGTGCCCTTTTTAGGGCGCTGTTCGAACCCATTGTGGTATGGAGCTACATGCTCTCATTTCGCTTATGCGATCTTCCCTCTTCAAGGGACCCCACTCCTATTTCCTCCCATCTTTCCCTTCCCTTTCCTCTCCCATCGGGTAGATGATGAAATAGGCTCAAATATGGCGATGGCACAAATCTCCCAACTGGTGGGGAACGTGCCTTTGGAGCCGGCCTTCTGATACCTGATACCTGATACCTATTTAAATTATTTGGGGAAACCGGTCATTTGGGGAAAGGGTATTCGAGGAAAAGGGTCATTCGAGGAACTGGCATTCGGGGAACCGACACTCGGAGAACGACATTCGGGGAAAAGTAGCACAATCACTTCGATAATTCTGAACGCGTTGATGTCTTTTCGATTTATGATGCCGCAATAATTTTAGGCGCCAATCTTCTATTGGTTTGATCATAAATTTTGCCTTCTTCTAAAATAGACTGTTCTTTATATTTAAACTGTTTTAAATTTTATTATTAAGTGAGGCTAAATGTTAACCATTTTTCTATTTTGCTGTTTTATCAATTCTTGCAAGACGTGCTGTTATAATGACAATTACTTTATAACCTGTCTATATTCATCACATTCATTTTTGCAGACACAGGCCTTTCGAGATATGCTGGAAAAAATATTGTCTCAATCGCAAATTGTCGCTTCTTTCGATAATAGACGGTATTTTTGATGTACAATTCCAAAATTAAAATTTTTATTGAATCGTTGAAATATTTGCTACAAATATTTTCTTTTAAAAATGTGTTGTTCATTTGAGTTATGCTGTGAGAAGATTTTTTTTGCGTTAGAGCCTTAAACATTTTAAACGAAAAATAATCTGCTCTCGTATAAAGGCTATTTTTGCATTATGCTGCTGTAATAGATCTTTGGATATGAGCTTTTAATATTTTGCAAATAAATTTTCCCTTCTTTTATCAAGTAATTTTCATCAAGTGTTACGTTCGAACTGGGACAGAGCTTGATCTACAGCGAAATATTCTATGAGCGTTCCCTTTATTAATAACTGCGATTTATCTTTGTCAATTTACTATTTTCAAATATTTATATCTCAACAAGCTCAAAGATACTCTATGTTCTGGAATGTAGAGAAAATTATTATTCAGAAAAGATCTTCCACCAGACCCATGCTTTATTTAGTGATGCTCTCTAATGTCACAAAAATTTTGAAAAATTTCTGAGCGAACACCACGCTTGTTGAGAACCTACTATTTTTTTGCTATGGGCTCGTGGTGTTGATCTCGGTAAAAGCTTCAAAATGCCGATATTAATTCTAAGTCAACCATTATGCCAAACGGCCATTATGCCAAACGACCATTATGACAAACGGCTTTATGCCAAACGGCCTTATGCCAAACGACTTTATGCCAAACGGGGTACAATCGTTCTAAACAAGCGTGGTGTTCGGTCAGAGATTTTCCAAGCTAAAAACAAGGGAACGCTCATAGAATATTTCGCTGCAGATATCAAGAACAGCCTATTTCTAAAAGAAGGCAATATTTATAATTAAACCAATAGAAGAATGAACGCCAAAAATTATTGCAGCATAATAAAACGACAAAACATAAAAAAGTGCGTTCAGAATCATCGAAATGATTGTGCTACTTTTCCTCGAATGCCATTTCCCCGAAAAGTTGTGACGAGAACGAACGATAAACAGTCAAACGTATTCTGTCATTCTCGGCTATACACATGTTGGCAAAAATGCTGAGGACGGTAAAACTCGACAGAACGACCATATAAATAAAGAAGGGTGCATATTAGATGGTCAGTTCATTCCCCACCCTGAAATGTATAAAGTTACGACAATTATGAGTGCTAAAAACTTTTCGAAGAAGTGGGCTAGTCGGGGAAACGGGATATTCGGGAAACCGACATTCGGGGAAAAGTAGCACAACCCAACGAAGTAACTGCAGTAATCGATTTCTCTTTTCGCTGATAATTTGAGCAGATCAATGTTATTGATTGCCGCCCTTTTGCCAGTCCAAAAAACAGCCTATGCATAAACGAAGGAGAAATTTATTGAAATTTTAAATCAACAGTTTTCATACCTATAATTATGGTTACATCATATTCAGAAAAAAAATAGAACAATTAAAAGAAGGGTTAATTTGTGCTAAATATATAAAAATCTTCAGTGCAAAAATTTGTTCCAATAGTGAAACTCAAAAGAAGAATTAATATTTGAATGAAGAGTAATTTCTGGATAAATAATAAAATACTACCGAAAAGCTAAACTTTACATATAATTTGCAATTGGATTAGATGGACAAATTGATGTGAAGATTTGCGAAAAAGTTACACGTCTTCTCAGTGAGAATCGAACTCACGACTCCCCGATCTCTAGTTGGGGCGCGTTAACCACTACGCCATGAGAGGACTCATGAAGGCAGAAGTTAACCTGAATTCGATTTCAGCTCAATAATCACGTGGTCCTTTTTCGCAAAGTGCACCTCTTTCGGAAGAATTAGATGCCCATCCAAACACAACGCTTTCTATATTTATCCAATGCCTAGTCCGAGAGCGCATTGTTTTTAGGTATAGGAATAGCACACTACTCTAGCCAGCAACTGCGCTGGCTGAGGTTTCTATTGTGTGGGCTTCCAATGGGTCGCGACGTTCTCAAACGACCGGTTACGGAACATGAGTACAAGTCTGCGTTCATGAGTCATCTCATGGCGTAGTGTTTAACGCGCCCCAACTAGAGATCGGGGAGTCGTGAGTTCGATTCTCACTGAGAAGACGTGTAACTTTTTCGCAAATCTTCACATCAATTTGTCCATCTAATCCAATTGCAAATTATATGTAATGTTTAGCTTTTCGGTAGTTGTTAAACTTCCACTCGGCTGGTTAGCCGTAAACCACGATTCATAATTCAAAACAAGTTATAAAATACTATTGGCAATACCTTTCCTAATATGCTGAAATTTATTCAAGAGCGAATGATTGTTGAATAAAGTGTCATTTTGTATCAATTGTCATCAGAAATATTCAATAGAAAAGTAGAAATGAACATTTTTGAAATTCTTGGTTTCAGACTCATTATGCCAAACGACTATTATGCCAAACGACCATTATGCCAAACGACTTTATGCCAAATGACCATTATGCCAAACGGCTCTATGCCGAACGACTTTATGCCAAACGACCTACCACCAAATTTTGCATACCTAGGAGAAGGCACAATCACGGTCGATACCTTCTCCTATGTAATAAGAGCTGCTTTCCATGTATGTGTGTCAGATTCGATATACCAAGCGAGATTAAACCATTGTTGTTGTTTATGATCGGACATATCTGAGATCTAGGCAAAATTGATGATTTATGAAAATGTCATCGTGTCAGGCGATATTGATTCCACAGATTTTGTGTTTCTCGATATTAATTTCACCGCTCGTGGTGACTGTAGCGCATGAGTGAGTAAAAATCAATTGACTACTGAGGGATCGTCTACTAATAACGTAAGGGGGGAGTTTATCTGAGGTTTCTTACACGCCATACAATTTATTTTTATTTTCATACAAAAAATCTTACTATTTGAAAACTTGCCTTACAATGTCGAATGGTTTCTGCACGGGTCCTGATAATCCAGAAGTAGAAAGAAAATCTTGTTGGTCCACGATAAACTTAGTTATTTTTATTTCTAGAAACATTGCTAAAAAAATTCTTCCCATTGTCTTTGCTACAACAGATGTCTTCATTCTCATACCCCTGAACATTTAATCAGTGCGGTGAAGCAAATCGTGGCAATTAATTCAAAACTTTTGCCAATCATCTCCACCCACCGAAGCTCGATGGATTAATTAAACTGCATTTCCCAAGTTTATTTTCTCCCACGTGTCAGACCAAAGAATAAATTCTTCTTATAATAACTGATAAACGCTGTTGGTTGACACCCTGTGGTGGGCCATATTCTAACCAGTTAGTTAGTTCCCAGCTTAATAGGCGAAATGTTTGCTGAAATGTGGTACGCTAGATGTTACGCTTGGTTGAAGACCAGGATCAACCAGGTCCATTACTTTCATTACGATGAGGGGCCTTCTGGTGATTGCTTTTGGTGGTTGGATGTGTTGTTTCTCCTCGGAGGTACCAGATTCGAACAATTTTCATTGATTGATTTCGCAAATGTTTTTGTTTTCGTTTGAAACAGGAGTACGAAGCGCCTTGACTTCGAACTGGGTGCACGAACGAAAAATTCGTATCGTTTCCCAGAGTTTGTTCCTTTTCAGCATAATTGTGTTTCATCTTCAGTTGTTTGAAGCCTGGAAAGAAAAGAAGGATGTGTCTCTTATCATCATGGAGTTCACTAAGGTCACAGGCATCACAATTTCGTTCTTGAGAATGGTGGCAGCAGCAATGCTCATCAAACCAATCACAACTTTGAGACGGTTTGTATCGAGTCATACTTTCAACTCCGGCGATGCGAAGTACGATGAATGCGAGCAGAACAAATTCAACAGATTTTCTAGAAAAGCAATTCAAACTATGTTCGTATGGATAACAGTGGATACAATTCTGTTATTTATGCCAAGCTCAATCAAAGACGAGCTGTTCCAGTATCCCCTTCCAGTCTGGATCGGAAAGAAGGCCTCAAGGATACTGAATAGATTTCTTGTTAGTTTCATACCTGCGACCATCTTTCCCAAAACTATAAGTTGCACCGCCTACATTGGAGTTATATTGATCGGGATGCGAACCAAACTCCGGCTGTTGGCTCATCGCTTCGAAATGATTGCCCAAAAGCTTGCAGTGAACGAAGATCAGGACTACGAAGGCATACGCCGTGAACTTCGCCAAGTCCTGATCCAACATCAGAAATATTTGAGGTTTGGCTAGAATTGTTACCTTGATAAGATTTCTAACTCATGGATATTTTCAGCTATTTGAATGTTACGAAACATTTGGTGGGAAAAGTCTTTCTGCTTGTGCACTACTTTTCGATATTTGCCCTTGGAGCATTGATCTACGCCTGTCATGAAATGGAAAAGAGTCTTATGACTGTAGTATTTGGAGCCGCTGTTTCGTTCTTTCTATTGGAGTACTATTTGTTGTGCTATCTGATTGATTCCTTGCAAGATGAGGTGATCTTATATTGGATTGAAATAATAATTTATTGAATGATTCTCATTGTGATTCACAGGCGGATTCTATTGAACAATACATTTTCGAGCTTTGCGCTCAAATACCTTTCAGACCGGAACGTCGCTCCGAGTACGTCCAATTACGAACTACTCTAATGGTCATCTGGATAAATACACGTAATAGGATAACGATGGATTGCATGGGCATATTCGACATCAACACACCCAAATTTGTCGCTCTGATTAACGTTGCTTATTCGGTTTTAACTTTTCTAATCGAAATGGAATGATGTATTCGTAATATATTTTAAGGTATTTGTTCGTGCTTTGTTCGATGGAAATCGTTGAAGTTGTATAGTATTAATATTTGATAAAAATTAATAAATATGAGCCCATATGTCCTGTTGGAGATTCAGTTGTCACAAAGTTGCTTATCCAGCGTAGCGTTTTTGCTGTGAAGCAAGAAATTTTAAGCTACATTAGCAAACTCGTCCTTTTCCTTCTACTCTACAACACATAGTACATTTTTATCCCACGTATTTTTAATCTCAATATACATTTCGTACAGCCTAAGATTAATCGTTAGAGGTAGACAAAGACTCGCAAACTGTTTCCTTTGCGGTCCATCTTTCAATCATAGTACGCCTGATACATTGGCAACCCGCCAAGCTACGCAATCCTATGACATAAAGCACCAACTTCTAATGCCTTTGTGTTTTGTGTACCCTTTTATTGCTTGTTGCAATTTTGGAGTTAAAATTTGTTGTTGGGTTGGAAATGGTGTGGTCCCAGTTTAGATTTTTATTTTCAGATCAAGTCGGTTAAACCGATTGTTCCTCTGTGTGTTCCCCGGTAAGACATTCTACTTTGACAAAAAATAACGAGAACATCTACTACAGTAAACTAGGATAGATGTTTCGTTGCCCTAAATCAAACACAAAATCTTTCTGATGAATATAAGTGAGAATCATAATTAGAATTTTAATACAATAATAAAAATCCTCATTCAATAGTGTCCGCCTGTCTCATCCTAGCCGCTACGTCCATTATTAAAACCAAACGGCAAGCAAACAATATAATTTCCCATGTAATTTCTAACTCCCTTCCATCCCATGTCTGACTTTTTGTTGTGACAAATGGCAACCTCTATCTCTCTCTCTCGGGCACCATGCTGGGTCCTGGAAGGCAGGTCAATCTAACTCGAAATGGACCACCCGCGCACAATCGTTGGATCCTATCTGTGCGTTTCGATTTCCAATGTTGCATAGAGATGTTACCCAGGAGATAAAAAGGTCCAGCTGGACGGTAACAAATGGGATGGCAAGAATCAAATTGTTACTTGTCGTCCTGGCCGTGATTATCGACCTCGAGGCGGTCTCTTTTGTGGCCTCTCAGCATTAACTACTAGGAATTGATCCGGCAGGTTCCGTGAATTCCTTCACACACGCCGACGACGTTCCGAAGATGGACGGGTTTCTTTATGAGCTTAGATACCGGCACCAGTGTAGATTTATGCTATATAATAAAGATTTTTCTTTCCTGCTAAATGCATTTTATTCTGTGAATGTCCTTTGTGGGTTGTTGCCACCCAGAGATGAACCACAGCCAAATTGTTTCCTCGTCCTGCTGTACTTAGAAGGATCTGCGCGAGACACTAGACTAGAGTGCAGCATTCATGAGTTTTACGAAAGTTTTTTGCGAAATGAACGGAAATCAAAATTTTCAATCCAAAACTGCAATTAAATCTTCAATCTAATTTTCCAACTCAACTCTTTCATCCAAAGCTCCAAAACAAATCTTCAACACAAATCTCCAATCTAAATCCAAATCTGAATCCATGATGAAACCCCTGAATAATCCAAATCTCTAATCCACATCTCCAATCAAAATTTTCGTTAAAAATCTCCAATACACATCGCCATTCGAAATGTTCATCTTAATTTCCACTCTCAAATTCGAATTTCCAATCTAAATCTTTAATCCAAATCTCCAGTCTTTATTCTTCTTCTTTCTGGAGTTACGTCCCAACTGGGACAGAGCCTGCTTCTCAGCTCAGTGTTCTTATGACCACTTCCACAGTTATTAACTGAGAGCTTTCTTTGCCAATTGATCAATTTTCCATTTGTATATCGTGTGGCAGGTACGATGATGCCCTGGGAGTCGAGAAAATTTCCAACCCGAAAAGATTCTTGACCGGTGGGATTCGAACCCACGACCCTCAGCTTGGTTCTGCTGAATAGTTGCGCGTTTACCACTACGCCTATCTGCCCCCCCTCCAGTCTTTATCTCCAATTCATATCTTCATTCAAATTCTTCAATACAAACCTCCAATACAAATCTCTGATCCAAATTCTGCAATCCATGTCTCATCCAAAAATCTGAGGAAAACGTTGTAAAAACTGTTTTATTATTTGATATTTCAAAGAGTTTATAAACCAAAAAAAACTGATCATCATCAAGATTAAGATGAATCCCAGCTTTAACTTTGGCAGATCTCTTGAATTGAAACTTTTGATGCATGCTCAAATGACACATGTCAAAATTATCAAAACTCAATAATCAATCAACACCGAATTATTACAATCGACATGGCATTAAATCGATCAGAGCCTTCGAAGAAGCCGCCCATCATCATTTAAATTACTACAGTTTTGCCTACGCGCAGTCCGCCGAGTCAATCGCGCAATAACCGTTTGCAAATCGTCCGCAAATTGTCGTCATTCCGCGACGTTCAAATAAACATGACGCCATCTTATACTGCCACCTCCTCTGTATTAGGGTGAGGCTTGATTTTCGAAAGTACTGTAAACCAAAAATTGTTGTGCAATTCTGAGCTCAAATCACATGATAAGAGAACCCTCAATGCTAGAGCTTTAAATATAAAGACTAAGAGGTGGCGCAAACAATTTTAAGGTGAACTTTCAGGTGAAATTTGCAGCACCGTTCTATTCTGAATTTATGAAAAGTTTTGTAGAAGAATATATTTTTTGAGTCTATAACTAGTCTAGTACTAGTAATAAAGTAGTTTTAACGAAGTAATTTTTCAACTGTTATTAACCATAAACTTATAAATACTCAACCAGGCAGTGCGCTTTGGAAGCCCAAGCATGCGATTCCTTTGTTTTCACCGCCGTAGTGTGTTGATAAAATTGAAAGTGATGGGCAACTGACCTATCAACGATGGATTATTAATTGGTGAGCTCGTTTCTTGCTTCTATTTCAAATGAGTTATATATGTGAACACAGATCTTTTTGTGACGACGGTTTTAATGTAATGGTTTTGTATTTAATAAGAAAAAAGGTTGATTCGTTCACGACTACAAGCGTCGACATATTCTTAAGGTGATTATATAACGAAGCCAGACCTCAAATTTCAAGAGCACAAGACTTGAGAATCAAACAGCTCTCCGCGTTAAAAATCTATCCGGTTGGTCACCACCAGCAAGCAAGCAATTTGATTAGTTTTCAACGCGAACTGTTGCCAGATTCTCTCGTCTTGTGCACTTGAAAATTCAAAGTTTGGCTTCGTTTTATAATCACCTTAATCGACGAACAAGATTTGTACCAGTTTTGACAACATAACATCATCATTAATACTATTGTTATGGTTGTATATTAACATTAGGTCATTCCACGGTTTACAATATTTTAAAAGAAGGTTATATATTCCGCAAACTGACAGCTACTTGATGACGTCATTCCTATCTACCTCGAACAAATTTGTGAAAAAAATGATCTAGTGGTCCGGATGGTACATAGCACGATAGGAAAGACGACACATGTTTTCATTCAAATTTGATGTTTACACTAGTAAAGAGCCTGCCTTATTAACGTTTATGCACTATTATTATTATCATTAGCTTTATTAGGTAGATTTTAAGCCCGAGCCTGGTTCATCTCCAAAATGCCGAAGGTCATTCATATCTATGGTTGATTCAACTTTTGTGATTTTTGTGTAGTTGTACAAATCATACCAAATAGTTAAACCAACTGTTCGGATCGAAAACAAATCATAATACACACGATTTTGTAAATCAACCTTTTTTACAGGTAGATCAAAAAAATTAGTTTGCCTGCGTCACTTTACACTCCCTTTTTCTTCCAAACGATTATAAACTCCTTTGCACTGATTCAGTTCTTCCACTGGTTAGGGTTCATTCAAATATTACGTAACGCGAAATTTGCCAATTTTAGACCCCCTACCTCCCCCACGTAACAGCTTTTGTATGGAAAATTTTAAATGTTTGTATGGACCGTAACATAATTTTAGACTCCCTCCCTCCCCCTGTTACGTTACGTAATATTTGAACGATCCCTAAACCAAACTGCGCAAAGCAATTCTGGTTCTGAATCGTCGTGCGTCCGTTGTGTGTCACTGTTCGTTCCATGGTATGTAGGTTGTCTCGTGTCGTTCTGTTTTTCTAACGTCCGAAACACTTACTCTTAAATACGACGTCTTAAGGTGGGCTTGAATCCAGGGACGAAAATACTCAATCTACCCTCGCCTACATTGATACTTGCTGGGAAGAATCTTCGTTGATTTTTTTTTATCCTCACCTGGACAACAAAACAAAGATTGGCTAAGCGCTTACGCAAGATTGTCAGTTTCCTTTTAACCTGCTGCTACTCAACCGCTTTTTGATACCGTTTTGTCTCAAATTCCGAACAGACTCATATTCCGAACACTCGGTTTTTGTATGGCGGTTTGGTTGAAATGTTTCGCTGAAATATGTCACCACAT
Organism: Aedes aegypti; assembly: GCF_002204515.2. Taxonomy (NCBI): domain Eukaryota; kingdom Metazoa; phylum Arthropoda; class Insecta; order Diptera; family Culicidae; genus Aedes; species Aedes aegypti. The sequence continues at coordinate 94,533,821 of NC_035108.1, forward strand.
TAGAAGGAAATTGCAGTCATTTGCAATTCAATTTAAACGTCTTCCAATCTATTTTATATCTCGGAGGTAGTGTTGATTCTCTAGTTCGAGATCAGTAGAACTAGCTCAGATAAATTTATTTGCAAAATTATTCCTTTGAATACAATTTATTCATGCTGTTCGGAATTTGAGTGAAGGTGTTGGGAATATGATACAGAATGAACACCGTGTTTGACTTTTGAATCAAAATGTGGTTTTAAACTTTTACGTAAAAACAATACTAAACAGGTTTAAATAAACATTTTTAACGGCACACCCAACAGCTAACAGTTAGACTTTGCGAAGAAATTAAAATTTACACAAATATCAGCCAATTTATGTCTTTCAGATGCATTTGAAGTCACTGTTGACCTTAAGTGTTCGGAATATGAGTCAAAACGGTATTTGCGAAATTATTCATTTGAATACGAATTATTCGTACTTTTCGGAATTTGAATCAAGGTGTTCGGAATATGAGACAGAATGAACACAGTGTTCGGCATTTGAATCAAAATGTTGTTCCACACTTTTACGTAAAACAATACTAAATCTAAATAAATCAACATTATTATCGATACACCCAATATCTAACAGTTTGCGAAGAAATAAAAATTTTCTCAAATATCAGCTAATTTATGCCAATCAGATGCATTTGAAATCACTGTTGGCATTAAGTGTTCGGAATATGAGTCAAAACGGTAATCGGAAACAAAAAATGATATTCATTCTATCCAGCTTGACTTTTTTACATTCCACTTCGGGAAGTTGTAATTTTTGCACGAGGCACACTAAAGACGCATCAATATAATCCATTCCGTGCATCGGATCCGTCATTACTCGTATAGCAGCATATGTTTTAATTAATTTGAACCTCATTGATAATCAGTTTTCTAAAACTGACACTCTTCTGCATCTGATATTCAAAAACACCAACGACATACGGGAATCGTTGTTTGTTTTGCCCATTTACCGTTTTGTCTCAAATTCCGAACAGACTCATATTCCGAACACTCGGTTTTTGTATGGCAATTTGGTTGAAATGTTTCGTTAAAATATGTCACCAAATATCAAGAAAATGGCAGTCAATTGCAATTCAATTTTAACGTCTCCAATTTAATTTATATCGCGGGAGTAGTGATGATTCTCTAGCTTGAGACCAGTAGAATAAGCTCAGATCATAATAAATCTTCGAGCTGTTTAGTAGAATACCTATAAGTAGATGAAAAAACCGAATTTAGTACTATACCATTTAATTCCACTAGAGTTAACTCTAGTGGAATTAAATGGTATAGTACTAAATTCGGTTTTTTCATCTACTTAAGCTCAGATCAGTTTATATGCGCAATAATTCATTTGAATATGATTTATTGATGCTGTTCGGAATTTGAATCAAGGTGTTCGAAATATGAGACAGAATAAACACAGTGTTCGGTATTTGAATCAAAATGTTGTTCCATACTTTTACGTTAAAACAATACTAAAACTAATTAAATCAACATTATTATTGGTACACCCAAAATCTAACAGTTAGACTTTGCGAAGAAATTGAAATATACACAAATATCAGCCAATTTATGCCAATCAGATGCATTTGAAGTCACTGCTGGCCTTAAGTGTTCGGAATATGAGTCAAAACGGTACTTTTGTGCCATCTTCATTGGTACAATCATATTGGTGGTGGTGCGGTTACTTTGATGGTGGCATAAATTCAATGATAGGCATGATTTTTTTCGTCCCTGACTTGAATCTTTCTGATGAAATAATTGCAGGAATCCAAGAAAAAAACTATTTATCCACTCTTTCTGTTCAAATAGTCTTTCTGATAAGAATGTCACACAAATTTCAATCCTTCCACTCAAAGCTTTTCTCACCTTTTTTGCTGTCACTGCTTCTCACTCTTTTTATGTTTTGCCAATTGGTACCTCGCGTACCTGAAGGAATAAAATAGACCCCTCTGTGCGGTTCTTAGCCTCTTGCCCAGCAACTCCTATCCCTACCTCCTCGCGGTACTGGCCGGGGTACGAGTAACCTTAGGGAAGATCGGGTAACCAACCCCCGGTGGGAACTTTGGTCGTATGCTGACAGGGAAGGGGGGGTTTGCTTTTGCTTTTGCTTCTGCAAACCTCGAGCGTCTGTACTCCATGTTAGGAGCGGCTCACAACAGCGTCTGTTCCCCATGTCAGGGGCGGCTGGTCATCGTCCGAGTGCCAGAGAAGGACTCTAAGCTAAACTGCGCACTATGGCCCTCCGAACATTTAGGGGGAATGGTCCTCCGGAAATCTAGGGGGTTGGTGTCAGGCCCTGCAAGCCAACCGTAAAAACACATCAGCACAGGAACGTCAACGAGAGAATACGGACCGGAACAACGGAAATGGACTAGCGATTGGAAACTCGGTGCGTGGAACTGCAAATCTCTCAACTTCATCGGAAGCACACGCATACTCTCCGATGTACTGAAGACCCGCGGTTTAGACATCGTAGCGCTGCAGGAGGTGTGCTGGACAGGTTCGATGGTGCGAACGTTCAGAGGTAATCATACCTTCTACCAGAGCTGCGGCAACACACGTGAGCTGGGAACAGCTTTTATAGTGATGGGTGATATGCAAAGGCGTGTGATCGGGTGGTGGCCGATCAACGAAAGAATGTGCAAGTTGAGGCTCAAAGGCCGGTTCTTCAACTTCAGCATCATAAACGTGCATAGCCCTCACTCCGGAAGCACTGATGATGACAAGGACGCATTTTACGCGCAGCTCGAACGCGAGTACGACCGCAGCCCAAGCCACGACGTCAAGATCATCATAGGAGATTTGAACGCTCAGGTTGGCCAGGAGGAGGAGTTCAGACCGACGATTGGAAGGTTCAGCGCCCACCGGCTGACGAACGAGAACGGCCTACGACTGATAGATTTTGCCGCCTCCAAGAACATGGCCATTCGCAGCACCTACTTCCAGCACAGCCTCCCGTATCGATACACCTGGAGATCACCACTGCAGACGGAATCACAAATCGACCACGTTTTGATCGATGGACGGCACTTCTCCGACATAACCGACGTCAAAACCTATCGTGGCGCTAACATCGACTCTGATCACTTTCTAGTGATGGTGAAACTGCGCCAAAAACTATCCGTCATCAACAATGTACGGTATCGACGCCCGCCTCGGTATAACCTAGCGCGACTGGCCCAACCGAACGTCGCTGCCGCATACGCGCAGCATCTCGAGGTAGCGTTGCCGGAAGAGGGCGAGCTCGACGAAGCCCCTCTTGAGGACTGCTGGAGCAACATAAAAGCAGCCATCAACAACGCAGCCGAGAGCATCGTCGGGTACGTGGAAAGGAGGACATGTAACGATTGATTCGGCGAAGAATGCAGGCAGGTTTTGGAGGAGAAGGATGCAGCGCGGGCTGCAATGCTGCAGCAAGGAACGCGACAAAACGTGGAGCGATATAAAAGAAAACGGAAGCAGCAAACCCGCCTATTCCGGGACAAAAAGCGCCGCCTGGAAGAAGCGGAATGTGAAGAAATGGAACAGCTGCATCGTTCACAAGAAACGCGAAAGTTCTACGAGAAGCTCAACGCATCCCGAAAAGGCTTCGTGCCGCGTGCCGAAATGTGTAGGGATAAGGACGGAAGCATCTTGACGGACGGACGTGAGGTGATTGAAAGGTGGAAGCAGCACTACGATGAACACCTGAATGGCACGGAGAACACAGGCGACGAGGGTCACGACAGCGGAGGAAGTGACTACGTCAGCACGGCGGATGAAGGAAACCAACCTGCCCCCACATTGAGGGAAGTTAAGGATGCCATCAGCCAGCTGAAGAATAATAAGGCCGCTGGTAAAGATGGTATTGGAGCTGAACTCATCAAAATGGGCCCGGAGAGGTTGGCCGCCTGTCTGCACCGGCTGATTGTCAGAATCTGGGAAACCGAACAGCTGCCGGAGGAGTGGAAGCAAGGGGTCATATGCCCCATCTACAAGAAGGGCGACAAACTGGAATGTGAAAACTATCGTGCGATCACTATCCTGAATGCCGCCTACAAAGTGCTATCCCAGATTATCTTCCGTCGTCTATCACCAATAACAAATGAGTTTGTGGGAAGTTATCAAGCTGGTTTCATCAACGGCCGCTCGACAACGCACCAAATCTTCACTTTACGGCAAATCCTCCAGAAATGCCGTGAATACCAAGTCCCAACGCATCACCTGTTCATCGATTTCAAAGCGGCTTATGATAGCATCGACCGCGAAGAGCTATGGAAAATCATGGACGAGTACAGCTTTCCCGGGAAGCTCACAAGACTAATAAGAGCAACGATGGACGGTGTGCAGAATAGCGTGAAGATTTCGGGTGAACATTCCAGTTCGTTCGAATCCCGCCGGGGACTTCGACAGGGTGATAGACTTTCATGCCTGCTGTTCAACATCGCGCTAGAAGGTGCCATGCGGAGAGCCGGGTTCAATAACCGAGGTACGATTTTCACGAGATCCAGCCAATTTGTTTGCTTCGCGGATGATATGGATATTGTCGGCAGAACATTTGGAACGGTGGCAGACCTGTACACCCGCCTGAAACGTGAAGCGACAAAAGTCGGCCTGGTGGTGAATGCGTCAAAAACAAAGTACATGCTGATAGGCGGAACCGAGCGCGACAGAGCCCGCCTGGGAAGCAGTGTTACGATAGACGGGGATACTTTTGAGGTGGTTGATGAGTTCGTCTACCTCGGATCCTTGTTAACGGCTGATAACAACGTTAGCCGTGAAATACGGAGACGCATCATCAGTGGAAGTCGCGCCTACTATGGGCTCCAGAAGAAGCTGCGGTCGAGAAAGATTCACCCCCGCACCAAATGTACCATGTACAAAACGCTTATAAGACCGGTGATCCTCTATGGACATGAAGCATGGACCATGCTGGAAGAGGACCTGCAAGCACTTGGAGTGTTCGAACGAAGGGTGCTTAGGACGATCTTTGGCGGAGTGCAGGAGAACGGTGTGTGGCGGCGGAGAATGAACCACGAGCTCGCTAGGCTCTACGGCGAACCAAGTATCCAGAAGGTTGCGAAAGCCGGAAGGGTGCGCTGGGCAGGGCATGTTGCAAGACTACCGGACAACAATCCTGCAAAGATGGTGTTCGCGTCGAATCCGGTTGGCACAAGAAGGCGGGGAGCACAGCGAGCGAGGTGGCTTGATCAGGTGCAACAAGATCTGGAGAACGTGGGCCAAAATCGAGGTTGGAGAGACACAGCCTTGGACCGAGTAAATTGGCGTAACATCGTTAACGAGGTTTTATCAAATTAATTGATGTAACACCAACTAAATAAAATAAATAATGTTTTGCCAATTAGGCATTTCACGGCAAAATTCTCTCTTTTTCGCTCTTCAACATACCTTAAAAACAATAGTGCCAGTACCTGTTAACTTTGACAGGTACTGGCACCATTGTTTTCAGATTTCTTGAAGGAGAGAAAGAGAGAGATTTTCTGATGACGTCGCCGTGCAATGGGCAATAAACACTCTTATTTAAATTCACTCTGATTTACATCTCAAGCGTGTGCTAGAATAAGAGCGTAAGTCGCTAGAATAAGAGCGTAAGTCGCTAGAATAAGAGCGTAAGATTTCTCTTCATTGATCCTCTCTTCTGTGAATAAAGGTTACAAGTTGTAAGTTTGTTAGCATTTTTCACTTTACATCGCTTGACAGCAATGCAATCTTGCATCCTAAGGTGAAAAAATGCTGACAAATTTGCAGCTTGTCACTTTTATTCACAGAAGATAGGATCGATGAAGAGAAATCGATGTTAATCCCTCCCCTCAATTTAAAATAAAAAAGTGTAGTGACCATCCTCTAGTTTTAGCTTATACTAGCGATCAGTGACATAAAATTATATTCTAACGATGGGTGCCGATGGCGGCCTGGTTTCCGCGAAAATTGCTCATTATTATAAATTAAAGCTTATGAGCGGTCGTCCATAAAACACATCACGCTTTTATGGATAGGGAGTCACTTCTGCAAAACGTGACGATCCATACCATATTTTTGAAATATTTTATATGGAATGCACAGCTAAAAATGTAGTATATTTAAGTTTATTCTCATACACATATTAGAAGTATCAAAATAAACGTAAATTTCAATTCTTAGTTAAAAAATAAATGCATAATTATATAGGTTAACATTTTTCTGCTCTTCAGTTTACACTACATTGACATTAAATCATTTTATCTGTTCGGATGGGAAGATTTTGAAAAGTCTTATTTTGCGTAACGTAATTTATAGACGCACCCTGATGTCAAATTTCATCATATTGGATCAGTTTCAGTGTAAACACGGTAAAACAAGACGAAAAATATTATATTCTAAATAGGCTGACAAAATCGAGTCAAAAAGCTGATAAAACCGTTCAGCACTATATTTTGTTTTGATTCACTTATTTTATAAAAAAGCTACCTAAAAGCATAGATTAATAAAAAAAAAGACAAATTCAAATGATTTTGTGGGTTTCTTATTTACCGAAATTTGGTTTCACACTGTTTAAAATTAATAAGATTGTTTTCTAAGGTCAAATAAAGAAATTTTAACGAAGTCGTGGTCGAACAAGTTCATTTTATTAGTAACAAAGTAGGTAAAATAAAAGAATTAAAGTATCGTGGTGAATTAAAATCCGGACATTCATAATATTCATCAGTTAGGAGTAAAATTTAATGTTATTATGTATGCTTTAACACATAACTTTTACTGTTAACACTACTGATCAGTCCACTATCATTCTTATCTAGTTACCAATGCCAGATAATTTATAAAAATAAAAACAAAAATGTTCCCCCATTTCGACGTCATTCTGTTGGTGTGTGCTAAATCAATTTTTCAAACGTTTCACAATATTCAGTTAGTGAAAACGTGCTTAAATTATATTATTTGATTGGTGCTTGCAACATAAAAGTGAAAGCAGCGATTATTGAAGGATTTGGTTACATCGTGGTCTTAAAATATACTAGAAATAAGCAGTTGAAGTTTTCGGACATTAAAGGGGTATGTTTTACTTGTTCGAACGTATAATTGAATAATATTAACACAATATTACGACAACTTTATTGTAAAACATGTTATTAGTGAACAGAATGTCGTTTGAATGCCTTAAAATGATCGATTTGAATTATCAACGCAACAAATCGAACCAATAGCGCCAAATCGGATTTCTTTGGCTTAAGGTGAGGTAAACAAAGCTTAAACATATTTCTCTTCCATTCATACATGATTGGAGCTCGTTTATGCTTAAAGTCCTTATGAATGAGGTTAAATACCGATTAAAGCTATGCTTTTGAAAAACTACACTTTTTTATGTTATGTTATGTGCAGCTGTCCGAATTTTGATTCGAAAGTGTCCGAATTTAAATACAAGGCTTGCTCCTGGTGTCCGGATTTAAGGATAAGACATACCTCATTATATCAGTGATTTTCATGTAATTTTGAACTTAAAATTTATCACTGTTACCTAGTATAAATCTATCGTACTCAAAGACTTTTCGAATCTACCGAAAAACGCACCGATTCTTAGAACTAGTCTTTATTCCATGAAGGTACAATTACAAATATTAATACATATATTATAGAGTTCATTTTGAGTTCAGAACATGTATTGGTTTATAGCAAACTACAACTTAGGGATCAAATTCGCTTTATGTATGATATCTAGCTTACACTAGATATAATATAAAACTGTCTGTAAACCAACTGAACTTAAATTTTATTCAAGAATTAGTTATTCAAACTTAAGTTTGGATATTTGCCCTTGCTTAAGCGTCCGGATATTGATGCATCACGGTAAGTGTAAAGTAAGTGAGTGAAATAAAATAATTTGAAGAAAACTACTTTAACTAATACTAGTCATAGTTTTTCACAAATTTGATTTTTTTTTAAATTAACTTTATAAATTCATTTTTGGACGAAAATGGTGCTAAAAGTTTCAAAATATTCAATAAATGCAAACCATTTAATTTCTTTGTATACCTTGACCGATACGTGTATTTCGAACTCAACTGTATGGCCATCTTTGATGTTGTGTACTAAATTCGACTTATATAGTACAGTTAACTCTCCTTTACTTGATTTTCCTTGTATCGATATCGAGTTAGAGAACCATAGTAAAAGTTGGTTTTCATGTCTAACTCGATGGTCCCTTGGATTGCAGTTGCACTGGTTTTGTATTATGAAACTCGATACCTCCCTAACTCGATGGTCCCTTCAATATCGTGTTAGGGAGAGTTGACTGTACTAAATTCGGTTTTTTTATTTTTTATAGGTGATTCACTGAACAACTCGAAGACTCATTACAATTTAAAAATTGGTTGAGAATAACAAAGTCTTGTAACTTTTACTGAAGGTCATACTTTATAACCCTAAAGTTAATCACATCTACCGCCTAAATTATTATTTGTGTCTCGAGCCTTGAGGTGATTTATATTCAGAAAAGCACAGCAACTTTTGATTTTAAAAACGGTCGCACCCTACTCTACATCCATCGTCCATTCAAATCCAACTAACATGACCAGAAGCCGACCGGTAATTTGCCATTACTTTGATTTCGTCTTGCCTCTTCGGCTGTTTCCTCCACAGATCTGTGAGAAACCAAATTGAAAGTCCGCCGCCCCACACCGCCACTAGAGTAGCTATATAGCGACATAGCATCGTGGCGGCGGCAGTTTATATCGAAAAGAGATGCGCACCCGCTAAAGCGCGCCGGCTGTCGGCAATGAGGAATGTCATGGAGTTCAAGCTGCTATAATTAACATTGACTTGCGCTTTTGCTCTCACTAGCCTCGAGCAGAGATGCGATTGGACTGAAAACTGATGGACGAATTTTTTTCGCAATGGGGAAACTGTCATGGAGCGGAGTTTTTGCAGAAATTAGTGATGCAAAATTATTGATTAAACTAAAAGTTCCTTTATGCTCACGAAAATCTGCAAACTTTTTTGGCCTTATTCGGCTCAGCGGTTAAGAGCGTGGTTAAAGCTGCTACGCAGCTGAGTTCGAATCCTGGATTGGTCGAGGATGTTTTTTTTTTAGAAGGAAGCTTCCCTGCGCAAATGTCTGCTACACAAAGTAGGAATGCGGAAATGGTGGGAAAATTATCAATTATGCAGTTATTGTTCATGACTGTCACAGCATGTTATAAAATACTCACTCTCCCTGCAAGCCAATGAAATTCAATTTTATGATTACTGTGGGCGGTGGTAATAAATGGCTAATCAGTGAGATATGCGGAACACGGCCGGCCGATCCGGGTCCTCATCAATGGTTCAATCAATAGAGAGGAAAAAAACTATCACATTACGGACACACATTAAGCACGGAAATTAAATTTGATCCGTTAAATGTGTGGTCGGTTCAACTTGTTTTGACGCTTTTCGGTTCAATTATAATTTTTAGTAATTGATAATTAGGCTGATCCCCTGGAAGCATGCTAGAATGACTCTTCAATTTTAGCAACTTCCAAACACGTTGCGACACAAATGGATCGGAGCAACGAACGCTGGAAGTTAATTCACCGTTAACTATTACCGACACTGAAGGAAATGATTAGTTGGTCGAACACTATTTATTGTTTCCTTTTTCTTTTTCTATTTGCTTTAAAAATATTAATTCGCCCTATCCGTCACTACTTGTGCTAATAAACACTTTAAAAATAAGTGCATCTATTGAGCATCAGTATAGTTTTGTGCGTTATTTTAATGATTTAGAATACTAATTTGTTTTTTTTTCTGTTCTACTCTGTTTCAGCAATCTGACCTCGGATGACTTGGAGCTGTCGGCCATATTCTCACCCAATTCGGTAAGTTGATTAATACTATAAATCTGCATAAAGGTACCTAATAACCATTTCATTCATATCCAGTATTGGGTAAAACTGATTGATAACATGTTGTAATACTGTCAAAATAGTATATTTTTTAGCCAAACTAAAATGTTAAGTGCACTAGAATGAACCTGAGTCACAGTTCAATGTTGCAAGGTGATGTGCTAATTTGTATTGTATTGTATTGAGAAATCAGTGTGGACCTGCACTTTTCCCAGTTTTCCAGAGAACTATGCTGGTACAAACCGATGCCAAACAATTCTTTCCCAAGACGGCTTTCACTTTGTGAAATAAGATTTTAATGACCCTCGATCGTTTATTGGGAATAATGCAATGAAATTATCACTTCCCGTCGCTATATCCGTCATATCAGATTTTATTTCGGTTACATACAATCAGTTTTGATTCGTCTCTCAACTAACGGTTCACTGCGAATGTGAGTGGTCAAAATACAAATACTGCTAATAGATTATTTTGATCTCGGGATAAAATATGTGGCTTTCCATTTAAATTCATTAGCCCATAAACATACAGCTTAATAGTGTTATAGTTTTCGACGCCAAACATCACGCGCACACTTACGCCATATTTTTTTTTCTCAGTTTGGACGATAAAAAAAACATTGTTAACGTTTTCAAATATTTGCGATTGTTGACGGAATTTCTTAAAATTTCGTGCTTCAAAGAACGTTTACGTCGTGTTATTGGAAAGAAATCCTTCAGTGAAGATGTGCGAACGCGTTCCATATTATAATATACGTCCGGAGAAGTAAGCCAAATAAGGGGAGGGAGGAAATTTGATTCATCATGTCGCGAGGCTCAGTCGACCGCGATTTAAGATTTGGCTAGGTACGTCTTCGTCCATACGATAGTGGTGAAAAATACACTTGGAAAAATAACTCTGTATTGTTTGGTAAGTTCGATTATTCGCCGTTGTGGAACATTTTAAGTTTGATACGACGGAAATTAGCGCTTGCGACGAAGTTGGTCAGAAGCCTTTACATACGTGTCAATGAACGACATACGTTAAATGCAATGGTAACATGTGATCATTGTGTTGAAAATTATTTTTGAGTTTTCTTTCTTCTTTTGGAGAGAATGCTAGCCTTTTTAAGCGGAAATGTTAAAATTGAAAACAGAAGGGTCCATAACCACTTGGACACTTTCATGATTGGCATGGGGGTTTTTTTCTCGACCGAATTGTCTAAAACTTTGGAACAAGAAGCGCATCAATATGCGTCGTATTGTGGCCAAATATGTGCTTTTTAGCTTTCAAAAAAAAAAAACCCACTGACAAAATAAATTGAAAGTGCTAAGAATAGGATCCTGTGAATACGTTCTGGATAGCGTTTTTTACATTTGGACCAATCATGGTTAGATCAAAATTGTTTCAAGTTTTATTCAACTCTAAGGAATTTTTGAAGTAGCGCAATTATTTGTAGTTATATAACAATTTTCGCGATAGTTTTCTACACGATGAATCTGTGTTCGAAAACTTTTCATTGACTTAATTTCATGACAATCATCAAGGACCAAAGGGCCAAATTTGTTTGCTTGGTGTGAAATTATCTCGTATATGTATCGATAATTCTGAATTTTGTTCTTTCTCATTTCGCTTCGAACTTTTGTCCTTTCGACCTTTTATCTTTTGACTTTTTTTCATAAATCCTTTAAATTTGTTATGAACTGACAAAATTTGTATTTCTGTTTTTAGATGGTAACACATTTTCTTCAGATTCCAGCTATTGCTAAGGGGATTATTGCGTATCAAATTCTTTTATAGTAGCACAGAAATTCACAGTGTCTATTAATTTGAGCTCAATGAATGTAAAAAAAAAAGATTATGAAAGATTTGTTTGAAATTCGGAGTTACATTCTTTTTAATATTGCGACTTAATTTTTTCTTTATACAGCCACGGTACTCTCGAGATTATAAGAAAAAAACCTCCATCAAATCTGTGCTCACCAGCCGTTTTCTGTAGCTAGGCTGTATGTCTGGGCAAAATTAAAAAAAAAAAATACTGTAGTTACGTCCTTCTGATTGTTTCCAAAATCTAAAAATTCGAAATAAATCTGAGATATTTAGGCGGGTGATCAGACAAAATATACCACCGTGATTATCGCCGACAAAATATACCACCAACATTTGGTTCAAAGTTTATTTTTTTATTTTTTATTTAGTTATTTGTATCTTCTGAGCTGAGTTTTGAATAAGAAGATCGACGAGTTTCGCCCTTTTGGAGGTGTAACCATTAAAAACACTAATTTAAATAGATTAATTTTGCATTCTATCTAATACAGTCAAGCATGCTCACATGTTTTCAATGCCACATTGTCCTTACATGCCGTAAAATTATTTCACAGTTAACTGATTTTTCAAAGGCTCAAGCGCTATAATTTCGCTTTACGGAGCCAATTTTGTATTTTTATCATTATTCATTCAATATTATTATAGTCGAACTACCTGTCCCCTCGGCTGTTCCGGTAAAATTTTCACTGCCTCAGAACTCAAACTTTAATTACTGAGTAATGCACTATTGGCAAAACTATGGCACTCCAGACCACTATCAATACTTTTGAGATACTACATTTAGTTTTTTCACAAATTTACAATATTACCTGTAGGTCTCCCGTTCTTATCGATCACACAAACACGTTAGAGCCCTGGATGAATACAATAGTGAATGAGTTATATCAGTAGCGCAACCAGGAATTGGCTCTAGGGGGGGTTTAATAAAATTGAAGACAATGTTTTTTTTTTTAAGTAAAACGAAGGTAAAACATTTCAAGCAAATAATTATAAACAAGAACGTCCCTAGGCATGCATTTTTATATAAACTAGCCAAAGGAAATCTGTTGTCAATTGGTAAAATTTCCAAAAGTTTTCTAAAATACGCTTGTTATGAATAGAATAATCCCAAAAAATATTCCGTTCCTTACAAAAACTAACGGGGACTTTGCATATTGAATATGGTTGGTCAAACGAGATTACAATACTCTGATTTTGATTAATACTACAGCCTTCGTAGTTTGTTCGAAAGTTTATCCAAGCTTTATTTAGCGTTATAGCGTTCAATAACTACACGTTTTCAAACTTTGCAACGTCACTGTAAGAAGCTTTGCGATCATTATTAGCAGTTGGTAGGATGCAAATCACTATTGCATTAAAGCATTCCCAGCTTGAAGACGAATATTTGTGGTTTTCCGGATTCCAAACGGATCCACTTAAGATTTTTATTTCAAATCATCGAAACTAAAGAATTGCTTCTCCAGGAATCCACGTACTCTCTGAGAGTCATACAATTTGGCTAAATGCAAAGCCGACTAAAATCAGAAGCATCCGACTTTGCATCAATCAGCTTTAAAAAAAGATGTCAATTTACATACATATGTATGCTTGACAAACTTCTCGTCGAAAATCTTCAGTATTTAACCTACTGCTCCAGTGTTTATGGATTGCAGAGTTGAATTTCAAAAATATTTTTGGTAATTCTTATATATTGTAGCTCTGGGGGGGGATTTGACCTCCAAAACCCCCCCTTGGTTGCGCCACTGAGTTATATATATTCATCAACCCATTCTCAAGTCGTCTCGTGAAGAGGGCCCTTCAATAATTGAAATACGCTTAAGAAAAGTAAGAAATATTCGTTATTAATTAGTTTCATTGAATATTTACCCTTGCATAGCTTAATTTTACTTGTTTTTCTTAAAAATCAATACTCACATTCAAACTCTATTGAGAAGATTCTACCCCATGATTCCGAATTTCATTTTTCCGAATGCCATTAACCTGATTGTCATCATACTTAACGCACCATTACGCCGAATGATATTGCTCCGAATATGTAATGACCATTACTCTGTGCTAATGGATTAGAGTTAATGCCATGCTAGAAACTGGAACTCGAGGTGATGGTCTCAGGTTTATGACATTCGGGATAATGGAATTTGGGGTTAAAGGTTATAATTAAAAAAAATATATATGGTACACACTTAGTACATGGATTCACTAGCCGCTATAACCAGTGAAGGCAAACGAAGTACTTCGGAAGCTACACACAGTTTTCCAAGCTGACGAAGACAAGCATTCAAAATTTTACTCTGTAAGTGCTAAGATTTTGAATTCAATCAAACAAAATAATAACAGATTCTCTACACTTTGCATTATTTTCATCCATTTTGTACTGCTGCTTTCTACGTCGTAAATTTGTACCATGCACTCCATTGACAACTTAAAAAGTATAACGGATCGCTACCCATAACCGAAATCTCATGCCCTACAGTATTACTTGCGCTTCAATACACAACATATATCAATGAGATGTATATAAAATAATTTGAATCGTGAGTACATGGATTCACCAAACTATCCACAAAATTGTGCTACAAAACCTAATTTGGTTACATGATGAAATTGGCTCCGCAATGCTTTATAGCGCTTGAGATTATGAAAAACCAGTTAATGGAGAACTACTTTTGCGGCACGTAAGTGCAATGTATCATTAAAAACATTCATACATTTCATTCATATTGTAGCTTGAATGGAAATTGTTGAAATTGTTGATGAATGAAGAAACATTTTAAAACTCAAAATACAACAGATATAAAAATTATTAAAACTACTACTAGTGTGAGTGAATTCACCTGGTGCTTAACTTTTTACCGGTGCTCTAAAAAATTTCGATGAAATTGAGCATATTTGTGATTGTCTTTGAAAATTTCATGCCGATTGCTCAAAGGGAAACAAAGTTACAGTATGTTAAAGTTGAGCCTTTTGTATGAAACCAGGCTTTCACTACTATTATTCCAAACACAACTGTTGCACATGCAACTTTACTGAACATGTTGATAAGCTTCAAACGATCTTTCTTCTTTTTTTGACATATTTCCACTTCAGTTTTCGTGCTCTTGTATTTTGTACACAAACATGTCAAACTGCAATGTTGCTTGTGTTAGGATATAGGATAGGAGCATATTTTTGTGGAAAACGGTCATGAATTATGACCAAAAATTGTGAAAAATTGTCTTTTTTCGGAGATTTTGCACTAAAACACTACGAATCGAAGAGAATGTTCACAAAAGATGTGCATTTTTGTATGAAAAACATTTCGACCAAAGATTGTATTGAGGGATTCCCAATAGTTTTTAAGATATAGCCTTACTAAGGAAAATCTAGCTAAAAATAACGTATCTCCAAATTTTGAACTAGGGTAGTTGTATCAATTATGGCCATAGTGGTTCCCTATTTCGCCATACGTAAAAACTTAAATTTGTTCACAATTTGAAAAGTTTCGTTTGGTTTAGGAGTAAGATAAAGGATGATACTTGATGTTAAAACATTCAAAAAGATTAAAAATGTAAAAGTTATCGAAATTTCACATAAAGCCAAATAGGGGACCACTATGGCCATAACTGGTACACTTTCCCTAATCATTCAAAACCCGAACAAGGATTTGCTAGTATGGGTGTGTACTTTCGAGAACTGCAGTCGAAATCTGGTTTACATTTTGTGTGTGGCACTGTGTTATGTCACTATCACTTTGGTATGGGTTCCTTCATATTGTTCGATTCCGGGTAGTGAGAAAGCGGACTCGCTTGTCATGTGGACGCTATGTAAGGCAGTGTTTATGATCGACAAGTCACATGCAATGTCCTGCTGGCAAAAAAAATGGATTTCGGCAGATGATTACATTCCATTCTCTCCTATGTATCAAGGGTTTGGATATAAATCGAGTCTTTATTGGAATTATGTGCCGACCTATTGGAGCCGACAAAATTGGTGATTCAAGAAAATGTAAATGAGCTTCACATATTAAACATCAAGTTTACCCAACAAACTTGGAATTGAATATATGAAGCTCATTTACATTTTCTTGAAACAAGCTGAAATCTGTGTTTGAAATTTCCATAAATAACTTCTCAAAGGCATTTCTGAAAAAAATATTTTTAGGTGTTGTTGAACACTCAGAAAAATCTGTCGAGTTCATACAAAATGTTATGTAAGCTTTAAGTAACAAATACTTTCAGTTGAAATTCCATCCATTAACAACAATCATTTTCTGTTATAGAAGACGAAGGAAAAAGAGCAAGAATTTTTGTAGTTAATCCTGCATGGACATTTTTTCTCTGAAATACATTGTCAACAAATTTCAGAAATTCTACGATATATTACTTGAATTTTACGACAGGAATTTAGTAATTTGTCTCGAATTATTTTTAAGCTGCAATTATTAAAAAACCAAAAAAGGTCTTTCAATTTTTTTGTATGTTTACTTTTTATGGAGTGATTCGTAGGAGGAGTTTGTAAAGCAATCACTGAAAAAAAATAATATGGATAGCGGATACATTTTTAAATGTTATTTATGGAAGAATCCTGAGATTACCATTTGAAAACAATTGGAGTTATTTCTACAGCCCGAAGAAATACTTGATGGAACTGTAACTTTGATGAACACTTTCTTTGAAAATTCCCATTTGGTAAAGAAAATGTAAAGAAAAATATCTCTGGAAAATACTTGGAAGAATCTCCGGTAAATTTTTCGGAAGAATCTTAGGTAAACAATAATATAATTCTTTAAGAAATTCCTGAACTAATTTGAGTATTTTCGTGGAAGAGTGAAAGAACAGTTGAACGTATTCCGCTAGGAACTTCCTAGGAATGTTAGAGTTTAAGTTTTTGAAAAAATAATAAAAAAATATTGAGGGGGATTACTAACTAAGTGATCTTGAAGACATTTTTGGTGAGACTCCTTTTTTGTACTATTTTTTGGAGAAATTCTAGGTAATTTCTAACAATCCTAAACAAATTATAAATGAACTGCTGGAGGATTCTTCGAACTTACAATTGGAATGTATATGTAATAAGTACGTAGAGGACTTTCCAGGAGAAATCATTAAAAGAATTTCTAATGCATTCTCTGGCGGAATTCTTCAAGAGATTTTTTAATCCAATTTATCCGAGAAATTTTCTGGTGAGATCAGAAAGCCTGGAAATGATTTTCCGTTGGAATCCCAGGGCAAACTCAGTAAAAACTAATAAATAAGTTCTTTGAGAAAGCACTGAAAACTACGAAAACAATTCATGAACAAATCTCCGTAGGAATTCTCAGAGAAATCTCTTCAAAAAAATGAAAAAATGGAAATTGAAAATAACAAATATCACTGATGTGCCGTGAAATGAAACAAAATAATAAATAAATAAAAATCCGTTGAAATTACGAAATTTGTGAAAATCCTACTTATTGCTGTTGACAGTACTTTTGAAAAACAAGTATTTGCTGCCCTGGGCCCCCTCCAGAAAAAAATCCTAGCTACGCCGATGAGAGTGAGACAAAAGATAGGGAAAATAACACGGTCTCCCGTGTCCCCTTAAGCAGAAAACCTTATCGATTGGTTACCACCAGCGAGCGAGGATTCGATCAAGCTCTCAGCCCGATCCGCTGTCCGGCTCTCCAGATCCGTGCCCCCGAAAATTTGAGATCCAGCTAAGATGCATTTTCACCTTCCGCTTGGGCTTTAACGAAACACTGCCCAACAGAAAGCGTGCAGAATAACCGTTTCATTTTCGCTTTTTTCACAAACTGCACCAGTCGTTTCACTGTTTTCACCAGCCGAATCTAGTAATTTGCAGAGACGATAAAAACGTGACAGATAAATTTTCAACACATCCGTTCGCGCGCGCTGCCTACTGCGATCACTTTTATATGTTCTTAGGAATTGATTCAAAACTATTGCACAGGAGTGTAAAGCAAAAGGACGACAAACGGTTGACCGCGCTTCACTTCAAACCAAAATTTTTGTTTTCCGTCGGGTTTTAAGCACTGTGGTCAGAACATTATCTATTTTTACCACTCAGAAGTTAACTTTAGAAGAACAATGACTTTTGAAAATAAAATCACACAAGCATATTCTTGTACTATTATCACATTAGCGATAAAGTTAAGTAAAATGCAATAACGCCAAAAAGGCATGTTTGCTCAAAAATTGCCACTGAAATATCGAGCTATGCGACCAATTAGCAATTAGATCTCATCGAATAAACGAGCAAACACATTTGATTAGCGTAGTCGAGTGATCAACCCGAGACTTGATAGCTGCTACTGATTCGATTTTTATTCCCATGGTAACTAGTCCAGAAGCGCCATCGTCAGACATAATCCCGCTCAACTCTTGACGGTTGATGTCGTTTACTCGTAATACGTTGTGTCCATCCAAAGCTGACAGCATGACGATGACGACGACCATATTGACAAAGCATGTTAATACGTGCACCGAGTTTGAAGTGCTTTTTGCACTGTCATCGAACTTTGCCGGAGTCACGGGTCAACTTTTACTATTAGAACCAGCACATGGATGTTTTTTTCTGAAAGAGCAACATTGTTTTAGATCAACGCCCAACTGTTCGTAGTTCTAGTTTTTTCCCACGCCCCAAACTTGTTGCATCCGATTAAACATATTTTGATCCCATATCCGATCTCTTTCTTCGGGTCCATTACAAAGTATTGCAATCGATTAGGCAAACAGGTACAACAGCCTTGAACAAAAATGCGTTAGTCCTCTCGGTACCTTTTCCCTGATTTGAATAGCGTGCACCATCAAAGCCGGAATTTTATTGCCATCACAAAAATGTGTTTTACCGTCGCACACGCGTGGGAACTTTGTGTGCTCTCCTCACTCAGTCTAGGACAGTGGTTCCCAAAGAGCGAAAATTTGAATTGAAAAGCATTTGTTTCTAAAAAGGTTTCTTACATATTAGGGGGTCAATTGAAAATAGTTGTTCTCAAGGGGGCGAAAGTCAAAACCAGTTTGAGAAACACTGCTCTAGGACATACAACAATTTACCTCCCACCGAGGGCCGGGACGTGGGCCGCCATTAAAAACCCACTAAATTTAAATTTTTGCCTCCCAGCCCAGACTTGTCGAGTTGTTGTGCGGTGATATCTTCTACAAGGCAGCAGGTCCGTCGCATAAACTTTTCTTTCACCGACAGCGACGAACGATGCTCACTCAACTGTGAAACAATTTGTTTCCGCAATTGCACCGCACCGTCATCGACTTCCTTTTCGTATATATACAGGACGTGACCGGAAGTTTCGTGGGAAGAAGCTGATGGAAACTTTCTTTTTTCTGCTTTGACTTTTTGGTATAGCGATGAGAATTGATGGTGGGATACGGCAGACAGTTAGGGTGCGAAGATGGATGATGATGGAAGTCTACTGCAATCAGGGAGTTTTTCTACTCTAGTTTGGTTCTTCGGGGGAAACTTTCAGTTGTTTTCGAAATGTTTATGACTTCATAAATTGTCAGTTTCGTTCATAGTCATGTTACATAATTGAATCTTTACCATTTTAAATCTTAGTTTTTGCACGTTTTCAGAAATACACGAAGATCTTTTTCTAAAGTTCTAAACCATGGATCTTTTTCTATCTGGCGTTTTATACCCTCTGGAACAAGCTAGCTTTCCATTAACTAACTAACTAACTAAATTAACTAACAGCTTTTTTTTTAAAACTGACCATTTATTGTATCCATCGTGGCCAAAATGAAGCTATACTGTCACAAAAAACGTTTCATTGTTAAATTCGGCGTAAAAACTTGCACAATGTAAATTTATGCGATTACGTGATTCTAATGTAGTTTTACACGATGTATAGCGCCGAATTGCGTTAAATCTAGCATTCTCTTCATGTGTGTGCGCTGAGAAGTCTAGTAAAATTTCCAACTCAGAAGGATTTTCGACCAACGGGATTCGAACATAAGACTCTCAGCTTGGTCTTGCTAAATTGCGTACTTACCGCTCAGGGTTCTTCCAAGGATCTTTCCAGCAGAATGACTAGCTTCTTCAAAAACGAAAAAAAACTTAGAAAAGATGGATGTTAGATTTGTCGAAAATGGCATAAGAAGTTTCTTTTTAAATCTTTCATTCGCTATGGACGGGTTCACCATTTGACGTTTTAGCGGTGCCGTGTTATTTACGTGACCATGGCAACAAATGAATTCGGCACCGCTCAAACGTCAAATTAGTGAACTCTTGCATTGGTCCATTCTTAAGACATTTAATTTGTTTACGATCTGTTTTTGATCAATAATGGATCAATGCACGAGTTCGCAAATTTGACGTTTGAGCGGTGCCGAATTCACCCGTTGCCATGGTCGCGTAAATAACGCGACACCGCTCAAACGTCAGATAGTGAACTCGTGCATCGGTTCATAGAAAGCAATGAATACTAGATGGAAAAGTACCGTAAGAGAATGGCGAGAGAAATTGGATCAGATGTTGAAGAGGACATATTATATTAAGCAGTATTACTTGAATTCGTCCTTCTTTATGGCTAACGTCCCCTATGGAAACGACTTGGCGAGTTGTTCGAGTAACACTACCTAGGCAGCCTGGCTGATTATAACTCAGCCTGAGTTGGTAGCAAAGCCCACAGCTTTGAGCCAATCCTTTTCCAGTTAAGAAGATAGGCAAAATACAGGACGCTTCGATGCTTACTGATTCTCTGATGGCTTGCTCAATTTTCCCCGTCTAATAAAATTTCAATCTTTTCGCTCCCTTGCGACACCTATCTACCTCTTCATTCCATCATTTGCTAAAAAAAAACCGAAAATTCCCTTCACCTTTTAATCACATGACCGTTTATTATATTATTGTTATTTTAATGTATTATTATTGTTTCTTATTATTTACGTGTAATAGAATAGAAAAGCTTTCGAATTACGTATTCAGGTATGATAAACGAGCTTCCGTTATATTTTGGTGATTTTTTATTCCTCAGTACTCTATCAATGGCACAGATGCCCTTCTGGGAGCTGTGAAAAGTTTATTGAAGAATCTTGAAAAATCTAAGGAGCAATCCTTGAAGTAAGTCGTGAAGTATCATGGACATAGTCATAAGAAAGGTTCCTCCAGTTAATAATAAGATTTTCTACAATTATTCCTTGTATATTCCGTAAACAATAACTGAGATTGTACCAGAAATAATTTCCTAGGAATTATTTCAATATTTCTTTTGAGATTTTCCTTTCCTTCTTGTAGACAGAAATACTTGAGAAATATATTTAGAAAAATTCATGATAATCCTTTACAAATTTATGCAAAGGAAATCATACACAAATTCCAAGTTTTTTTTTTTTTTGATTCCACAAATGTGTTCATAATTAAAGTTTTGTATATCTTAAAATACATTAAGAGTAATATTGTGTGTCCATAAACCAGGTGGTCCTATGGGGAAAAGGAGGATGGATATTGTCTGCCCCAAGACCACGGTTCACACAAATTTTTAAATTTGTAAATGGATTTAAGACCACTAGGTAGTTCCAAAAATAAAAATAGAATGACCAAGTGGTTCAAAGTCAGCCCAAGTTGTCAGTAACTGACAACTCCAGGAATTATTGCAAGAATGTTTTCTAGATTTTATTTGATTTGCTCAAAGCTTTGTATAACAGAACCAATTCTTTAAATGAGATTAACCCAGAAAAAGTTTCACGGATTTTTTCTTGATTTTTATTCAAGATTTTTTTAAGAATTCAATCAGAAACTTTTCTACGGATAACTCCATAAATTATTATAAAATCAAATGATTTTGCATTTAAGAATTTTAACAAGCAACTTTCATTGCAATGCTTAAATAAATATAGCTTCTACTTTGTTTCACTAGGCTTTTTAAAAAAAATCACTTATCTCCTCGCTTTTCTCACAACATCGCGAACCATGTTCCGAAACATATTTTTAATCTTTTCACTACTATCAGAGTATGAATGATTTCTTCTGTTACTGAACATTCATACTGCATTTTATCCGGATATGTATTCTTGGAAACAATCATTCATTTAAAAAAGTCTCCAATATGTCGTTCTTTACCAAATCTAATAAATGAGGTAGAGATACATGCTTCTACATATGTGGTTTTGTCTTATTTTCACATAAAACCTATTTGCTTTACATAACCCTTTTATTTTCATGAAAAAAAAAATCGAAAGATTAGAAGTTGAGTTGAATTACCTTAAATTTTCAATACTAAAAATCGTGAAAATTCGGAAAACTGGGTATAGTTAAAAAGGAAATAAAGTAGGAATTTCAAAATGGAAATTTGGTGGCCGCCCTGAAGAAGCTTTCGGTGATTAGTTCAAAGTATTTCCTTATAAATGTTACTGTGGACATTTTTTATATGTACAACAAATTGAAGCTTTCTGGAAAACACTTGAATTCCTAAAGGCAATTCCCAAGTAATTTCTGGAAATACTCCTGGACAAATACCTAATAAACTTCTGCTGGAATTTCTGGAGGAACGGTTTAATGTTGATGTTCTGAAAGATTTACTGGATATATTGGTGGAAGCATTATTGGAGAAAATACCGAATGAAATCCAGATTTCATTCTGGAGGATTTTGTAGAGAATTCCAAGTATTTTTTTATGAATTCTTGGATCTTTAATTTAACAAATTTAGTGTAGCATTTAAGGTAAATCTCCAATTGTTAAACGGTCGATTTCTCACCACATGTTGAACTGTCCATGTTATGGGGTGAAGCGGAGCAGTTCAGCGATGAATTAGACCGTCCAACGTATTGCGACTACTTTTTTGGAGTATTTTATTGGAAGTATTACTAGAAAATCTACGTCGAAATTATTGGAGGATTTATTTAGATTTCCCATCTTCCAGTTTTCCAGGAAGAATTTGTATAGAAATTTTTAAAAAATATTTTAAAAAGAGTCCAGAAATATCCTGGAACAACTGACAACAAGATAGATTTCCTGGAAGAATCTCTATAATAGTCAGCTGGTATGATTGGACACACAGAAAAACTTGAAAATGAGAAATATATAGTGTTCTAATTGATTGACGAATTGAATTGTAGATTTGCTATCAAGAATCCAGTTCTGATGGGATTTAGTCCCACTAGTCCGTGTATCCTAAACCGGAGCTTAACCTCAAGCTGCGTAGGAATATATATTTGGGGCATCTAGAATTAAGATTAGGATTCGCTGCATGAATTTTTTCGAACATTTTTACCGAACCCATATCGTGATTATTCAAAGCAAGCCCTTGCTAGGGGGTTCCAAAAACATTGAATGGAAACAGCTACCCTCATACATATTGAGAAATCTCTGCAATAATTGTTGAAGATTTTTAGGATGAATTTATAAGGAACCTCGGGATAAGGAAACCTAGAGTTCCTAGAGAAACATGTAAAGGAGTACTTCGAGGAAATCTCGGAAGCATTTCTAGATTAGCTGTGGGTGGAATTTCAGAAGGAATTCTAAGATTAATTCATAGGCATCTCTGCTATACCTTCTGTCAGAATACTTAGATGTCGATGGATTTGTGGAAGTTCCCTTTGAAGTGTTCCTAAAGACATCCATGTATGGATTTACAGGGTGTCCGTAGATTATCCGAACAGCAAAATATGGGAAAACAATTGAAAATCAATGCCCATGTACCTTTTTAAATACATCTATATGTAAATACAACATTCACCTAAAAAAAATTTCGAAATTGTTGCTTCTTAGTGAGATAGGCCAATTTGAATTTTTCAGAGACGGTTTTCCTGAGGGCCGCTAGTCATACTAGAGATGTTTTGTCCCTAAAGTCTAAAAGAGACCGCATCCAGCCCGCAGCTTCATGTTGTGCGGCCCGCGAAGAGTTTGAAGATTCTTCTAATATCTGGCCCGTTCAATATTTTACCAACTTGAGTTAGAGCATAACCAAGACCATTTTTTCCTTTTCTTTTATTTTATTTCCAAACTGTACTTTAACTGAAATTATTTTTAAATTAGTAAATATTTAGAAGTTGGGTTTTATGCACTTTTTTCAGAATTTGAATATCCCTTGAAACTATTTTTCATAGAAATTTGCCTCAAACTTGAAGTTTTGAAGTTCGTAATAAGAAAGCCTATTTTTCACTTCTGGATAGAAAAAAAAAACTGAATTTCCATCAGTTGTTGGTCAAATTAGTCAAACAAAATCTCATTGAATTCTCACTTAATTCTGGGCGTTGATTTTACACAATTCTGGAAGATTTTCAAGCAAGAATATGGGCAGGACTATTGAAAATATTAGGAAGAATTTCAGAAAAATCATGGGCATGATTCTTATAAAATCATTGACATGAATTTTATGGAAAACTTGTGCAAGATTCTCATGTGTCTTGGTCAGGATTCTTTCAGAATCTTTGGCAGTATACTCGATAAATTAAACACTGAATCTGGAACATAATCTTATATAATCCAAGGCAAAATATTGGTCAGCTTTCTCAAAAAATGCAGGATCTACTTTTTAGAATCCTGAGCAGGACTCCCAGGGACAAGTTTGATTCGGTAAGAATTCTGAGTAGTTGTGCTATAAAAACTGTTCTTATAAAATTCAAGGCAAGATGCAAAAAAAACTCGAAAAAAGTGACAAGTTGTAAGTATCTTTTTCAAATAAAAAAAAGTTTTATTGCAGATTTTGTTCGATATATTTAAAAAGATGTTTGTGGACTACAAAAAGTTTGGCCCGCCATCAAATTTCGTTGCTGAGATTTGGCCCGCGATTCAAAAAGGTTGGGCAGGCCTGGTTTAGTGGCTTCAAGTTAGACTAGAAATAGAAAATTATACGGTTCAAATCCAATGGGTTCTGTGGACATTTCTCTTCCGTCATAAAGCTTGAAAAACAGCTCTCTTCAAGACACCCCAACACATTTGGCTTGGTTTCACAAATATTTGAAATCGGAAATGTGTCAAACTTACTACCTAATAATATAATAGGTTAATGTTTTAAACCATGCAAGAGTACTGAATTTATTCTGCTTGATTGCATAGAGCCATGCCTTCAAAGTTTGTACGGATAATTTATGGAGAGAGGCGTCTATCCAAAGACCACGACCCATAACAATTTTATTTTTTTTTATGGACAAAAGACCACAAGTGTCTGGAAATATGAAAAATGAACACGTGGTTTATAGACAGTCCTCTAAGTAATCAATGAAAATTTTCTGTGAATTTTTCAATGAATTATTTCTTACTTTCCTTGTACAAACACTGGAAAAAAAACAAAAACAAATTTCTAAAGTAGTCATTGACTGTAGAATTTAGAAATTCATTGATTCCTCGATATACATTTCAGGAACTACTTTGATACCTAATATGTGGATGGAACACTCATAGAACTTTTGTTAAATAATTCCTGCTGAAACACATGAAATGATGAGTATTTGAGAAAATCCCAAGACGCATTCCGGAAATTCCTGGTACAAATCGTTCAAGGTACCCCTTTAACACTTCGTTATTTGCAAACATGAGATACACATGAGATAAATATAACAACATGGCACATTGCAAAACAGATAGAATCAAAACGATCAACTTGAGCTGTACTCACGAAATTCAAACGAAAAAGCACTCAACGCAACCACCAAGATTTATACTTAAATTATGTATGTTGACACACATGCCTGAATTCAAATTGTTCATAATACTTACTCCTTAACAACCATTTCTCAGTCAGCCGATAAGCCAGGACGATACGACTCTCGTCGGAATGGAAAATTCACGAAACCACGACCAAAGTCGATGTACATCGAGTCTCAGAATACAGCGAGAGTTCATTCATGTTCATTCACAGTGACCATTCTCACTTCATTCGACTATCAGAATCGCTCACTCAAAGTGAGTTGACTAGGTATTCTACTCTCATTCCGCTCGTGGAATAACACAAATGTCGATATGTTTGTAGGGAAGTAGGGCGCATTAGAGCGCATCCGGATGCGATTCGAATGCACCACTTCCGAAATTAGGCATCTCGCATAGATTTCGAGGAAAATCCAACTTTGGTGAGAAATCGTTTCTATCTTTCAACCGCGCCGACAATAGATTTCTCCAACTCTTCTTCTTCTTAGCATTACGTTCTCACTGGACAGAGCCTGCTCCCCAGCTTAGCGTTCAATGAGCACTTACACATTTATTCACTGAGAGCTTTCTATACCAAAGTTGCCATTTTCGCATTCGTATATCGTGTGGCTGGTACGATGATACTTTATGCCCAGGGAAGGCAAAGAAATTTCAATTACAAAAAGGTCCTAGACTGAAAAAAATGCGAAAAACTAGGTAGGATTTCATTGCGAACGATTGCGAATAATGAGATTCAATGGACCTAGGTACTTCTCCTGACTCCTGATGCACATCAAACAGACACAAAGAATCAACTAGGATCATGTTTGTCCCAGACAAGACTTCTCCCACCATCTATTCCCATTGAATGCTCCCACCCCAGCCATAGATAGTCATCACCATTCACCCATGCATAGGTAAGGTGAGCCACCGGTAGCCCACCGCAGGTCATTGTCTCGTCGTCGTGGTTTACTAACTTCTTACGCTGCATCCTGTTTCCGGGTGCATCATCTTCAACTGCAACCCTCTAAGTAAACACACGGTAAACTAGGGAGCGATGTTCACCAGTTGCATGCATCCATGTTGTACCAGACCCAGTCCGATGTGTGAGCGACACACACAAGTGGGTGTGACATGAAATTTTCATGAGTTTGAACTTTGATGTCGGTCAAAGAACGCGCACTGCAGTCGAAGTTCGTTCGTCCGCAGACATTCGAAGTCCTTCCGATTGGTGTGCGCACCCTTCGTCTGTTTACTAGGCAACAGAGCAACTCCTTTAAGGGCAACTAATAATAAGAAAACCATCGCACATCCAACGATGATGGCATGTGCGTTTTTTACTCAAGAAAAACATCTGCTTCTCCTCACTCGCGAAGGCACTCGACGACGACGAGAAGGAGACCGATGAAATGTGATCTCGGTGAGGAACGCGTTTGGAAACTTTGATAAAATCTCAAAACGAAGGGAAGAAATGGAGCATCCTGCCGAAAGGCAGCGTGTAGAAAAAACGCAGATCGATTGAGTCTTCCGGGGTTATGCATATAGGAGCATCCAGTGCGTGGAAAGGTCCCTTCCTGGCTGGGTTCTTAGCTGCTTTTTTCGGTGAAGATTGTGTACTTGAACTCACCGAGGATTGGTTTGTCTTTGTCGTCGTTCGTGCCACTTTCTTCGGTGTCTTTTCTTTGGACGAACGAGGGTAACAATTCTCTCTACCGCAATGAAAGAGAGGATGTATTCTCTCTGGCGGGCAACACTCTGTTCTGGATGATTCAGGATGGTATGCAATTCACTTCAAAGATACAGAAGATGTTAATAAATTTTATGATAACTCTAATTTCGTACAATTCTTCTTCTTCTTCTTTCTGGCGTTACGTCCCCACTGAGACAGAGCCTGCTTCTCAGCTTAGTGTTCTTATGAGCACTTCCACAGTTATTAACTGAGAGCTTACTATGCCAATGACCATTTTTGCATGCGTATATCGTGTGGCAGGTACGAAGATACTCTATGCCCTGGGAAGTCGAGAAAATTTCCAACCCGAAAAGATCCTCGACCGGTAGGATTCGAACCCACGACCCTCAGCTTGGTCTTGCTGAATAGCTGCGCGTTTACCGCTACGGCTATCTGGGCCCCAATTTCGTACAATATACGTGTTATATTGTGGTAAGATTTCCTTTTACAAACTATGATTCTCAGTTTAGTATTCATGTGAGCATTTCTTCTTCTTCTTCTTGGCATTACATTCTCACTGGACCAGTGCCTGCTTCTCAGCTTAGTCTTCTTATGAGCACTTTCACAGTTATTAACTGAGAGCTTTCTTTGCCAAAGTTGCCATTTTCGCATTCGTATATCGTGTGGCAGGTACGATGATACTCTACGCCCAAGGAAATCAAGGAAATTTCTATTACGATAAGATCCTTGACCGACCGGGAATTGAACCCAGACACCTTCAGCAAGGCTTTGCTTTGTAGGCGCGGACTCTAACCACTAGGCTAAGGAAGCCCCCTATAAGCACTTCTACAGTTATTAATTGAAAGTTGTGTTTGTAAATTGACCATTTTTGAATTTGTAGATCATGTGACAAGTACAAAGTTTTTCTCATCTCATTTATATATCAGGCTCAAGTTATAATGAGATGCAACATCAAAATTACTTTTTCCCTGATGCCTTTTATGGACTCAGCACTTTCATAAACGATGGTCACATTGTTGCAAACTTACCCATATATTTGCGGCATGTCTATCTACCGCAGACTGAAATGCATTTGCAATTTTTATCAGATCAGCTATTAAATATTCTGCCATTGTTTCGATGTTTCTCACAATCTTTTTCTTCGTATTTTCTTAGTATTCTGTTTTTTTACTTTTTCTACTATTTCTTCTATAGTAGTAATGTTTTTTCCATATAGTAGTAATGCTTTTTCTTCTAAAATTTGACCTCCTCAGACAACGCAACGCTGGAAATAAGTTCTCTGTTATACTTGTTTTTAATTATGAATCGTGGTTTACGGCTAACCAGCCGAGAGGAAGTTTAACAACTACCGAAAGCTAAACATTACATATAGTTTGCAATTGGATTAAATGGACAAAAAGTTACACATCTTCTCAGTGAGAATTGAACTCTCGACTCCCTGATCTCTAGTTAGGGTAACTAGAGATCAGGGAGTCGTGAGTTTGATTCTCACTGAGAAGACGTGTAATTTTTTCGCAAAACTTCACATCAATTTGTCCATTTAATCCAATTGCAAACTATATGTAATGTTTAGCTTTCGGTAGTTGTTCTCTGTTATGTTTTTTTTTTTTGTTTTTTCGTTTTTCCGTTTCGTTTCAAACCATACAAAAAACAACAACTCCCTCGTAGTCCCTCGTAGAAACCCTCATCTTTCAGCTGCTGTTTTCCAATGATTTAACCTATACAGCATCATGATTAATTCATGCTTTTGTACCCTATGATTAAGTTTTGTTAGTCGATCAATTGATTCAACTATCATAACGTCCCATTAATCTGTATGCATGGCTCAACGGCCCACTCAGCCGAACAAGCATTTTAGACTGATCACTGTTACAGTCTAAATACAATTTTTACTTTATGGACAATATGGAAAATAACTACAGGAATACGTCGATTCAGTGGACATTTTGATTTAAAAATTGTCTATAAAATCAAATTGTACATAAAACTGAAGCAAATTTGAAAACCTAATTGTTGGTCTCAATTCAGTTGAAAGTTCATTAGAATGTATCAGTATCGCTGAAAAAATCATTATCGCTGATTATGTTTCGATACAAGGCTCACTGTTCCAAGGTTTGCTTGAGCTAACAAATTCTTGATAAAAGCAGTCCACCATGGAAGTATTGCTTTCTAATACCAATTGTGTATGTTTTTTTTTTTTCATAAGGATACTATCAGGTCCGTCACACTCGGCTTCAGATTGGGTACCACTTCTAGTACTGCATTCGGTCCCTCGGTAGTACAAAAGGTACCCAAGTTTGACAGATCGCAGTACACTTTTCACGGCATTCTAGATTTTGCCATGTGCCATAAAATTTTGGGTGACTGCAAGGGACATGGGGGTCTTTAATTTGTCTTTGATACTATTGAAACCCCGACAAAAACTTTTTTTTTATTTTGTTCAACTTATTTGTTCATTGAAAGGCTCAAACGCCATAAGGCATAACGGAGTAGAACTCATTTCAAATGTTATTACAATTGCTTACACAAACAAATTACAATTCTGCGTGTCTCAAGGGTCAAATCGTGTGTCTCCGGTAAATTTGGAGTTGCTGAAGTGATCCAGCACGTTACAATTTTGAGCTACAGGTCGTCAAAATCGTATAAAATACCGGGTTCATTAATGTTAACATGAAATTTAAATTGTTATTTACCAAACTTGTTAGTGATCTAATCCACCACCCAGGCAACCAGAAGTCGCATAACAGTTTACGAACAAAGTCGTTTATTTGTACAAAATGCATCACACCCGCACTACATGGTGGATGAAATCGTTTGATTGATGGATTTCCTCGCATAAAACGTTATTTTATGAGTCCATATGAACATTTTGTTTCGCCCCGTATACTCGTACAAAGATAGTCGGATCAATCCGTAGCAGCTGTCAAAATAACTTTGTTATTATAAATTAAGTCGCATAAGAGTACAGATTAGTTCGCAATAAAATTGATACACTCGTATTGCATGCTATTTTTCATCATATAAAAATGCACGTATATCACCTCCACTTTTATACGTATAAGGCCTTTTGGCACCATCTTATACGTGAAACTTTTCACATATAAGCATCGCATAACGCAAAAGGTGATTCCGTTATACGTAGATTCTGGTTGTCTGGGCAAGCATGCAGAATAAGACTAAATATAATTTAGTAACGATTATATATCGAATATATCAATTTTTAAACATGCTTTCCATCTTCATATCAATTTTTTATTTTATTAAATCGTAAGTAGTATGAACTATGTTGATAAGTAACCTTTACACATATAGTTTGAATTCTGTGATAAATTAGGCCATTAAATTGCCATAAGATATGCGGATAAGATAATAAACTTGCTTGTAAGTTGACTAATATCGTTAGGTACGACCAGATTCCACAGTTGCTCATGAAAAATGCGAAAATCGCTATATCATGTTTTATCGGTAGTTTTTCCATGGAAAATGAAAACAAAGCAACCATTTTATTCATTGTTTATATTACTTAAGGCGAATCCAAGCCAAATCTCGAATTTTCAAGAGCACTAATCTGATGAGCCAGAAAACCAATGAAGGTGAATATTTGATTGATTGGTCACTACCAGCAGGTGACCAATCGATCAAGTTTTCAACTTGAACGTATATCCGGCTCTCTAGATTTGTGTTCTTGATAATTTGAGGTTTGGCTTCGATTTTTTCCACCTTAGATTTTGTTTTTGACTTTGGACATGATTAGAAGCATACTTGCAAATTTGCAGTCTTCGGTTTAAATATCTTTGTGATGGAAATTTTAAAAACGTTATTGATGGGGTGAGATTCTTTACAGACCTTGTCTCGAACATTCGCCCATATCAAATGATAGAATTGTTTTATACATGGAGCGCTGGAGACATAAACATATTCCAGAACAAACGGTTCATTCAGGTGTGGTTGAACCTTCGTATATAAGTATGATAAGCGGCTCTGTTTTGCTAAACACCTATGAGCAGGTATTGATCTAACGAAAAGAACATATTTCTTCATCAAAAAACTCTTACAAAGCTCTGTTTTTTTATTATTAAACTTTAACAGAAAAATGCCGGCAAAATATTTTTGAGCCCATGAAAAACACGACACCCTTAATACTCTGATACCAAACAAACTAATATTTTCAAGAATTATGTGTCATTTTCGAAGGCGGAAAGTTTATCACAAGAGAGTATGCGACAATCAAACGCTGTCTTTGACTTAAAGCGAAAAAACCTACAAACTTTTTGGCTTCAGTACCTACTTTATTTAGATAAGTTAAAAAAACATTTTATAAAAATTGTCCTATACAGCGAATTTGTATCAGGATATACTACAGTAATTAGAACTAAAAATAACTTACGAAAATAACGCTTGTGTAGGCTAAATTAACCTCCAATCAATTTTTATGGGCCATAGAGTAAAGTGGGGCAAAAGTTCGAGTGGGGTAAGAGTTTCTTTTTAAGATTCCTAGCTCAACTCAAAACAAATCTGAGCGGTTCTATTTGAATTCGAATGTCGGTTTACTTTTGTATTTTTTGATTTGGCTAAAATTTGGCATATGCTTTCTTTATACCCAAAAATGCCTATTTGCATCATCGGTTCGCCATTTTTACCCTAGCGTTACTTTTGAGAAGGAACTAAGAAAAAAAGCCTTAACAATTTTCAAAAAATTAAAACTCAGATACTATTTGTCTGATCGGTTTGGTGTCTTCCGCAAAGTTTTAGGTTATTGTTGGAACTATCTGGAAAAAATATACACAGTAAAAAAAAATGTATTTTTTTTTTGGAATATAAAGCTTAAAAATCAATTTTCTTAAAAATCATAACTTTTTTGTCCATGATTTCTCCATCTTGACCCACTGTGCAAAATACATCATTTTTTGCCTACTTTAACATATAAAAAAAAAAACAAAAATACAATTTCTGAGAAAATTGATTTATAAGCTTTATTTTCGATACATAAAAAATTACAACATTTTTTTTACAGTGTATATTTTTTTCCAGATAATCCCAACAACAACCTAAAACTTTGCGCAAGACTCCAAACTGATCGGACAAACCGTTTAGTTATATTATAATGACCGAATATTGAAAAATATATCATAATTTTGTATTAAAGTCGCTGTATCTTTAAAACGGTAAAAGTTAGTCTGATTTTTCCGTATACCTTTTCTGTTGTAAATTTTGCGTACTTTCATAATATCGAGTTTAAAAATATTTAAAAAGCTTATAATGACCATTTTCAAAAATTCACCTTTTTTCAAAAAATCATAACTTTTTTGTCCATGATTTCTCCATCTTGACCCACTGTGCAAAAGACTTCATTTTTTTTCTACTTTAACATATAAAAAAAAAAAATACGATTTTTAAGAAAATTGTTTTTTAAGCTTTATTATCGATATATAAAAAATCACAACATTTTTTTTACAGTGTATATTTTTTTCCAGATAGTCCCAACAATAACCTAAAACTTTGCGGAAGGCACCAAACTGATCGGACAAACCGTTTCTAAGTTATAATTTTTTGAAAATTATTAAGGATTTTTTTCTTAGGCCCTTCTTAAAAGTAAGGCTAGAGTCAAAATGGCGAGCCGATGATGCAAAAAGGCATTTTTGGGCATAAAGAAAGCATGTGCAAAATTTCATCCAAATCAAAAAATACAAAAATGAAATTTGGGAAAAAAAGTCGTCATTTTCTGTGGATCCGCTCATCTTATAAATGTCACGGTGGTTCGAATGCTATTCAAGTAAGAGACTTTCAATCCAAATATCATAAAAATCGATTGAGATTTGGAAAAGTTATGGTTATTTGTTGTTTTTCGACGTGAACATTGTAATTTTTGGTCAAACTTTCGTTACATGGAACCAATTGAAGATAAAATCTTTTTCAATATTTTATGTAAGGGCGTTTCTAGGCCTATCATAAGGTTGCTTTGAGGTGTATTTGTTTTTGCATAAATGCTTGAAAACAATTTTTGGCCCATAGTGGGGCAAAAGTTCGAATCAGCGGAGCACAAGTTCGATCTATGTATAATCTTCAAACTTAGTTAAATTAGTCTGATCGTGTAAAAACTGTCACCAAAATTTTACATTTCTACTTAGTTTTGCGAAAAACTGGTATTTTTGAGTATATTACAATTAACCCGATTTTGGGTAATTTTTTGATGAAAATTTAGTGTGTATCCTTCGTCAAACTTAAGAAAGTATGCCTAACATAAAAGAATCGATATTTTGTGTTTTAGCCAGCGAACTTTTGCCCCACACTAGATTCGAACTCTTGCTCCACCGGTGGGGCAAAATCAGATAGATAAATCAGTATAAAATAATTTTCAAAAATGTTTGAACAAATGTATTCATAATAAATCTTGGAATTGCGAAAAACTCTTGAAGGGAGCTCTGAAAAACTAAATGTCAACATCTATGTGGAGTATTCCGAACACGAATCATTGGAAAAAAAATCTGGAAGAATTCGTAAAAAAGTCATGGTAGTGCTTCAAAATAACTTATATAAATGCAAAAACTACTAGAATAATTTCGTTTGTCTTTAAAAAAATGCTGAAGAAAGATGCATAATCGTTCTGGTAATCTGTTGAGAAATCTTTGCTAGATTGGACAACTCCTCCTTCATCGAGAAAACTTTGAAAGAGCCCTTGGATCAATATTTGAACCCTGTAAAATCTACGAATGAGAAATTCAAATTGTAAAATTTTCAGAACATTGCATAGAATGATAACCTTTAATAATTACAATTTGGGTAAATAACAATAGACATATTTGTAGCAATACTGAATTCTTACAAAAGCAACATGTTATAAGTTATCGTTTATATTTGTCACGCTACTCAGACGGGAGACAAAACCCAAAAAAAAGCTCTTCAATGACAA
Organism: Aedes aegypti; assembly: GCF_002204515.2. Taxonomy (NCBI): domain Eukaryota; kingdom Metazoa; phylum Arthropoda; class Insecta; order Diptera; family Culicidae; genus Aedes; species Aedes aegypti. Next base: position 94,567,665 of record NC_035108.1, read on the forward strand.
AAAAAACTGGTTTAAAAAGCCGCACTGAAACCTCTTTATTTCCAAACCCCTTTCATTTAGTGAAAGCTTGGTTGTATTTTTTTTTTTCAAATTCATTTAACATTTTGCAACAAAACAGGAACCAGCCACTTTATAAGCATAGCGCTAATCTCTTAAAATATTTTAGTTTACAAAACGAATGTTCAGAAATGGATAAACATCAAAATAAATAAAACATGAAATTTTAGACATTTCCCCGAAAACCATTTCCCCGAATGCACTGTTTCCCCAAAAGCTTTCTGCAAAAACATTTTTTATTTTATTATTTATTTTTTATTCGGTCCTATCGGAATAGAACGAAAATTTGATTATGCTAAGAAGAGCAATTAAAATGTGGAAAATGTAAAATAGTTTTTGAAAGATTATCCAAGGGGTGAGCAAATCTGATACCTTATGTCGTTTGTCCGGACATAATTTATCTTAATGACATCTGGCTGAACGGCCGGCATCGACAAAATTACTAAATAAAGTTTTACTGATTTAAAATTGTGTGCAGGATTCAAAGGCGTGACCAAAAAGGGACATCTTGATTTTCACTGCTTAAGAATTTTAAAAGAAAAAATGAGTCAATAAGTTTGTTCGGGACGCATCTGACAGATAAGTGCATCGTTTCGAGGCTATTATTCGATCATTGCTTGCGCATTAGTAGTTTGTGTCCCATAAAGCATAGGCAAATGTTCTATTTTTTCTGTAACAATAAATTTATCCCATAAAAGTTGCTTATTTTAAATTTTGTGAATATCCCTTCTTTTAACATAGGTTGTTCTTCTTTATTTTACTGCTCTAATTCACAATCGAGGTTCACTGGTAGTTCTTTACCCCATAACGCACCACGAAAAGGGGATAATTTTAAAGCTAGGTTTTTCTTTTTTCAATCGTTTCAATCGAAGCTTTGCTGTGTTAATATTGTTCTGCTCCCAGCTTCTTTTTATTTCAACAGGAATTTTCCCTTCTTTAATTAGAAGGTAATTCTTCATAGATAAATATATCAAAAAAAAAAAAAATGACAGAGCTACTGAAACTTTAAGCAAATTTTGTTCTGGTTATTATAAGCTATTTCATAAGTTTTTATTGTGCAGACGAAGCGCGTTATAACGACATCGCAAGGGACCGTCGCAATAGAGAAAAGTCGTTATAGAGCTTAGATATAACATTGAAATATTTTTCATGGGACCGAAAAATGGCTATTAGTTTTAGGCAATTTTCGACAAATTTGTTTCTAATGAAGACATTTATTTTTACACTGATTTATTGTTAAAAAATAGAAATAGAAGCATGGTGTAGTGTCTTTTTAAAAGATTCTAGAAAAATTGATGTCTAATTATGTAGGGCAAGATAAAATAGATTCTTTAATTATCCTACCGTACTAAAGCTTGGCTTATTGTAGTTACAGTCCTTTATGGCACGCTAAGTATTATAAAAGAATGGTTTGACTAAATGAATACATGGCAAAAGAACATTTAATCGAATAATGAATCTTTGCGAAATATTCCGAAACAATTTGAAAGAACAGCCTATCATTAAAAGAAGGGAAAATTCAAATTGAAGTATTATCAGCTAATTGCTAATAATTATTGTTACAGTTTAAATAAAATAATAGCCCATAATTCTAAAAAGGCATAACTCAGCCAAATGTCCATTCGCCCAAATGTCCATAAGCCAAACAGCCATAGACTAATCATACCGTTTACAATGCAACTGCCTATCATTAGCTTGTTTTTTCATGTCAGGCTATCACATGAGCGATTTTTAAGTGGCTTTTAGTATAATACACGTGGCACATCATTTTGAACACCAGTTACTTCAGATACATGGATTTTTTAACAAATGTAACAAATTTTCATCTAACCTTACATCAGCTAGCACGTTTAACACCTTTTGGCAGCAGGATTATGTATGACTTTAAGTATATAGCTAACATTAAGATTTTTTCGGGGAAATGGTACATTCGGGAAAAAAGTTTTCGGGGAAGTGGTTCATTCGGGAAAACGTCATTCGGGGAAATTGCATTCGGGAAAATGTCGGACAATCGAAATTTTAATGTCCATAAAATCTAGGTAAATTGTACATAAAATCGAGGGTCCATATAATCGAGGTATACCTGTATGAAGGCCTAATGATCAACGTATTAAAACGATACATGTGATCTTATTGCCAAGTCGGCAGAATGACCAAATCTGTTTTCCAATCAATTCAGCCAGTTGGCCATAATGATTCCCATGATAAATTCGACTCTATGATTAACCTAATAACCAAAATAAAAAATCAACATAACCATTGAACTTGTAGTGCCTGACATGAAAATATCCGGTAGAAATTTCAAACGATTTTTTGTGTAGATTTTTAGGGATAGTTCCAAAATTCCAAAAAAGAAAACATGTAAAGATAGAAATTCATCTGATTTTTTTTAATACAATCTGAAATAATTTTAGAGGAGCTTAAAATTAAATTGTGATTTTCTTGGAACAATTCGTAAAGTTATTGTTAAACAAAATTTTGCTTAGTTTTTGGTGCAATAAACTTGGAAGACTCGCGAAAGTTTGGAAATAACATGGAGCAATGTACTGCCGTGAATCGCAAGTCAGTCATGCCTACATTTTCTTAAAAATTGAATTTATATCTGTTCCATAACTTCCAATGGTCTTTCGGATGCACCAACAAAACAATACTTTTTGTTTGTTTGTTTGAGATTAGAAAAAAAAACAGAGATGAAATCAGCTTACTATTCATTGTATAGCCTTCGGCAAAGCCTTCTGTTTATTTGTAACAGGTAAAAAGTTTGTAGAATAACATGTTTTAGTAGAATTTAAAATTATATAAAAAATTGGATCCATTAGAAACGTAATCACAAAACAATTTTATTAGGAAATTTTACACTAACTTGGACTGCTGCAGTCAAAGTGGTAATTTCAAATATTGCATCAATAATTTGATTCAATTGTACAGTTAGAAAATCAAAATCAGAGGGAAACATGTTACTAGAAATAGGTACAATTTCTGATGATTTTTTGTTGGGATTTTCCGTTGATGAAGAGACGAAATAAAAGTAACCAGCAGTAGCATAAACAGGGTTATTTGACACAATTCGAAAGGTTACCCGTAAAAAGGAACCATTTCGGGTATTTTTCTTCAAATAGAAAAGATTCGAACGGTTACCCGACGAAAGACAATTAACCTGTGAATAAGCATGACTATAATTTACCTGAAGGGTATGATTATTAGGCAAGCGATCGTTAACTGAAAAATGATAATTGTTGGAGATTCTGCCTGGGGATTCCGGTTTCGAAAAACGTTTCCGTTCATCTGCCTGGCACGAGACTCTAAGATTCGTTTACGAGAAGGGCAATACCAAAAGATAGACTTATGGTTGCCGCCGCAATTCGCGCATACAAACTTTTTGGTATTTTCCTTCACATGATAGACGTCTTTAGCGTAAGAAAACCTCCGAAAATCATGCATTTAGCATCCATGCGACATTGTTTGATACCATGACCCCACTTTTGGCTTCGACGGCACAAAGTGGGGATCTGGACCAGTAGCGCAACCAGGATTTGGCTCAGGGGGGGTTTTGCAAACTTAAAAGTGATGTTTTTCGTAAATGTTATTCGGGATAAAAAATTCAGGGCAGATGTTTTTTCTGGATTGAATTTATTGATTTCAATAACGAAACAACATTTGCAAACCTAAGCTTCTCTCGTCAACCCTAGACATACAGTTCTATATAAACTAACTCCGCTAGCCAAAGGGAATATGTTGTACCTGGCGAAATTTCCCAAGTTTTGCTAAGGACGGTGATGGAGGATAAAAGATCTTTCGGATTCCAAAGAATATTTCGTTCCTTATAAAAAATTGGCGTAGATTTTACTTCTAAAGCATGATTAATTTAACGTGACTAAAATATTCTGATATCGATTTATTCTACATCTTTCGTAGTATGTTTGAAAGATTAACCAGGCTACATGAATGCACGCACATACATTAGCGTGATAGCGTTCAATCAATCTACGCCTCCTAAATACGTTTCCAAGTTTTTCAAAAAACATGATAATAAGCAGTTCTTTGAAGGTGAATCAGCATTTCCAGGTTGTAGACGAATGTTTGTGATTTTTCAGCATAGGGTCGGAACCGCTCTCTCCTTTAATTTTTCTCAGGATTTTTATTTGTAATCATTAAAAACTAAGGTACTGCTTCTCTTGTGATTCACGTGCTCCGAAAGCTATGAAATTCGCCTAAATGCTGAGCCAACTTAGAGATTTTTGAGGCATCGGAATTTGCATCAATCAGCTGTCAATACAGTCAAACGGTCTCAATATGCATGCATATCTGCATGTATTATGACAAATTTCTCGTCAAAAAACTGTTTATTTATCAGAATAAGCAAGATAATTTCAATTTTAAAAAACTATTTGGGGGTTTTACTATTGGAAAGCCCCAATTTTGAAGAACATTACTGTTAATACAACGTACTGGTATAATGTTTCTGGATTGTAGTGTTAAATTAAAATGGTATATTTGGAAATAATTCTTTAAAAAAATCTGCTCTGGGGAGGTTTTGACCCCCAAAACCCCCCCTTGGTTGCACCACTGATCTGGACATTTGCTCCAGGTTTCTGGAAATGTTATCATGGCACACGGACATCGAGTACAAGACTTGCTTTTTCTAAAGCTTCAATGTTATTCAGATCACTTTTGTTAAAGTGAATTAAATAATATTCTTGGGAAAGCCCTTTTAGATGAATGCCAGATTGGATTCTCTTTTTCATAATTACTTGGATTACTTGGACTGGGAAAAACTAAATAATTCATATATTCCATTTTTGATCTCTTCAGATGACTTTTAGTCACTTGAATGACCTTCCAAGACGACCTTGAACAAACGTTCAACTTTGTCGTCATAAGTAAAAAGTTGTACTTCTTCTCTTCAAGTTGTTTGAGAAGAAGTTCTCAATCTATAAGAGTTTCTGGCAAAACACGACAGTCTTTTTTCTTCGCGCTTCAGAGGGAATGCTTGATTCCCTTAATGGAGCTCAACAGCTTCTGCCTAAATCCTCCTGAATTCGGAACAACTCACGACGATTGGTGGCACTCTTTGTTTCTTAACTTGAATCAAAAAGCCTGGGCTAGAGACTCCTTCGATTTGATGTTCGGAAAATTTGTCGAAAGCATCGAACTGATTGCTCATTTCGATGCATTATCTCTTTCATCCTTGGGGCATTTCGGAGAAACGCCCTTTCTTCCATTATTGCCACGTTTAGTGACAGTGTTAAAAAGGGAACCGATAAATCATTTCGCGGAATGATACATTCCACCGAAAAGTCTTTCCACGAAATGTCACACCACTGAAATAAAATAAATCAATGGTTTTCATCGAAATGCTATACAACTCTGGGGACCGTTTTGTTCAATTTATAACAAAGTTGGTTTTGAACTACTGAATATGTCCCTTAGTCCTGGTACAACAACCGGAGATCCATCTTCTCTCGCATCAACAAATTCCGTCAGACGTATCCCACGCCACTCACCATCTGGCAACGGCTTCTACCTTACAATGTGCGTTCCAAGCCCCGTGGGTAGACTACCGACAATGATGCGACGAGTCCCCTTTGCACCCATAAACATCAAAGTTGAATGGACTTCAGCCATTCTCTCCTCATGACTATGGAAATCCCTCTCGAGATTGTATGGTAGCAGCTATGCTCATAAACAAAAACCGCACACACAGAAGCAGAGCGGAGAAACCGGAGCACCGTGATCCTTGTGCTCAGTGGCTCAGAACATTCCATCACTGCTTCCAGCTGGCGAACAGTAACTGAGAAGCGGTCGAAGGATACGGTCACGATTTCCGGATATCTATCGGAAGCCTACGAAGTCCCGCGCGTCATCAGTGTATCAATTTAAAACAACCCACATAATAATCGTTCATCGTTACATATCAATTATAGGCTTTCGGTGTGAATTGTTCCAATCGTCGTCCAGTGTTAACGTTCTATCATACATATCAGTGTGTGTTCCGGAAATTGATCGATTGTCAATTAAAATTATTAATATCAAGCTGTTCACATCAGTAGTGTTACGAAATTCCCCCTCCAAAGTGCAAGTGTTGTGTAACAGAGAAAGAGTGCTGCCCGTAGGCGAAAGTTGTGCCAATATCGAAACAAAAGAAGAAATGTCACGTTCCTTCTATTGAGAATAAACGAATACATAATTTGTGTGCAAGCTGGGAGAGCAATAATTTTTGCACTTTCCGTTCTCGGCAGCGTGTGGGTGGACCGAAGACACACCGTGGGAAAACGGCACGCCAAAGTGGGATTACTTATTGTGCGAGAACGAGCAGGAGCAGCAGCAGTCATTGCAGCCATACACAAGGTACGGATTAAGGCAACAAGGATTTGTGAAGCAAGCGGAAGGTTTGAATTCTCAGTGTCTAATTAGATCTCGTGTTTCTATTTAGGGGGTTTGAACTGGAGGAAAAGGGAGGTGTAAGCTTGAAATCGCCCGGATCCGTGTTTCGAGTTTCTTCGATATATTCATGAGCGTATCCAGAAAAGCATTGCCCCCTTCCTCTTTCTTCCCTACAGAACATGGAATCAAAATAAACAAATTTGGTACGAAGGTTTATATTTTATATAAAGTATTCGAAGATTGTCAGCTGAATTCATACAGTGCTGATCCGATTTTGTCAAACCCTGATTTTCTGTATCCTCGTTTTTGTCAACTTTATGACCCGATTTTGTCAACCTGTTGAAAATATTAAAAAAAATCCTTCACGTAAGAGTTAAATGATTTTTAATTTTCAGACATGCAAAAATAATAACAATAATTTCTCTTGGAGATTTGCCTAGGCTGTTTTTAGACCTTCTTTATCCGTGATTCAGTTCCGAAATTGAAATAAATCTAATTTTTAACTACATTTTGTCTACTGTAGTAGAACCAGGATGTCCTACATAGTATTACGTTGCCTGTCAAAATTGTCATTGTGTAAGAAATTGGTGAATAATGTCTTTAAGGTCAAGACTTCAAAGCTTTGCCCTCCTGATAGAAATCCTGACTTCGCCCATGGGTATATCTGTTTCCAGCTGCTGGGACCTGGGAGTTCCGAGTCAAGTATTTGGATGTAGGTTAGTAACTGCGAACTGCGAAGGAACAATGAATAATTAAGGCAATTTGAGGCGGATTAAATATGTAGCAGTCGCCGCCGGTGTGACAGTAAGAAAGGTAGAATTCTGACCGACAACCGACTTCTACTCTGCTTGTGCCAACTTTGCCCGGTTTGCCGAAATTGTGTGCCAGACGTTCAACCACCTGTCAGAGGTAGGATGGAGTTGGAAGTGGAACTTGACGTTGAAAAGGGTATTTGAGTTTCTCGGAATGCAATGACTCGTTTCGGAGTGGTTATCGGAATAATTAGTTCGATTGTGTGGAAAGTTAACTGTCAGTCGGGAACGTTTTAGTTCTTAATTTGTTGAAAGCATTGAGTTTATTGTGTTTTTAATACTTTGTATCTCCAACCCATTTTGAATACGAAATATATTAACCTAAAACAACGTTTGCTGTCTAAAAAAAAATTACACAAAATCGGACTCTTCCAAACCAACAAATCATGCGCGTTAATCCGTTAACGCCCAAGGTATCTCACAGTTGGAATTCAGCTCTATTTTTGTTGTTCATAGTCGTATTCCTATAATTTAAACCTCGTTTCACCAAAAAATGTCAAGTATATGGTGGGGATCCAAAAAAATCTTGAAAGTGTGTCGTCCATATCTAGTTGTTCTATAAGTTTATTTTCGAGATTAATAAAATATATTTTCATGCTCTTCGACCCATTACAATGTAAACAAGTTGAAAAAACTGCAGGTGAGGGGTAATTCATAAATTACGTCACGTACAGAAGAGGAAGGAGGGGGTTAAAAGAAAACGTGACTGCCCAAACAAATATTGAAATCCATACAAAAAGTGTGATATAGAGGAAAATTGAAGAGGATGAATATGGCAAAACTTTGCGTGACGTAATTTATGGACGTACCCTGATAAATAAATTGCAACATAGAGAATGAAAATTCCAGAGGCGAAAGATGCATGCCAGAACTAAATCATTTAGTGACTTCAATTCAATTTTCTGCTCTACCACGTAAGTAAGATACAGGCATACATACATTTCCATTCATGTACATGTACATGTACACCCTTCATACCAAAAACAAAATAAAATCTTACGTCATATATTTTGATTATAAAAACAAACCTACAAATGTTTCAGAATAGTCTTCAAGAAGATTTTATAAAACTTGCCAGCTGATAATGAAAACATAACTATCAAAATATTTTTTCTGGTTCAAGTTATTAGTATACAATGTGGCTCGGATCTGACAGCGATCGAAAAATATATTTGGCAATATCAGAATTTCGTTAGTGCTAATCCAAAGTTAGTCCTTCAACTCGTTCCAATGACAGTCAAATATTGGACTCCAACTATTACATGCTTTACAGACGTGAATATTTGAAGTTAACATTATTCGTCTATAACGTTTCAGTTACTGCATCACTGATGCATATAGTCTTATCCACCGATAGAACCGAATCCACGTGGTCCAAGATTTTTGACACTAGAGCGGGCCAGAATACCTGGGGAGAGCGTGCCCGCTCAAATGTCACAATTCTTGGACCGAGTGAGTTCAGCAAGGGAGGCTCTTTACTGCTACCTCAACGTGTCGCTGATTCAAAAAAGTAAACAGCCATACAAAATTACGCCCAAACAATGGTGAAAGCGTAATCAATTATCTCGAAAACATTAATTTTGGGAACATAGTAGAATTTTTTGATTAAATTCTGATTTCCTATTCTGAATTCGGATCAAAAAAATAAAAATAACTGCTTGCAAACAATAATTTTCAAGTGCATTTATTACCTGCAATTTTGCGAATAATAATTTTTACTTTTCCACGTTAAGCAATAAAACTCATTCTGGACTAAGGTTGGCGGCTATTTAATTTTACTCCCATTTGACAGCCGTCCTTCACCCTTGTAGTTCAGTTCATGGATGGATACGTCAATTTGTCGTTTTTTTCGTTCTTCAGTCCCTTCAAAAGATCATCTTCTTCATTCGACAGCTAGAAAACATGTGTTTTCATTTTTTAGCCTTCAATAAATGGAATCAAGGTTCATCTAAAAATGTAATGAGCATTGCATCCGAAATAAGCGATTGTTGCTCGAATCGATAGTAAGTATCCATTGTTTTGATCTAGGCAGACCAATTTCTTATTGGTTGTTTCCTTGATTTTTTGCACATAAAAGCAATTCCCAGCTAATAAGTTTTTTTTGCGAAAATATCTCCTTTAGATGATCATCGTTTTCGAAGATACCAAATTTTTCATTACTGGACTTCAATATAGGCGAATCAAATATCTGCTGACTAGCGCCATCATGAGAATGACTCCCCAACTAAGAAGGTTTTAGGCGAATAGCTTTCTTTGGATTTAATCAGTGGACTAATATATAAGCGAATGAAATGTGTGCCCAGCAGTGCCATTTAGGTGATTTCCGAAGTAATAAGTTTCAAGGTAAATAGGTCTCATTTAGATCTTCAACTTTGTCAAAAACACAGACTTTGTATCCAATCACTGGATTGAGATATAAGCTAATAATATGTTTGTATACTAGCACCACCTTGGGAGGATTTTCCAAACTACAATGTTTCTGGCCGAATAGATCCCATTTAGTTGAACACTTTTGTCGAAGACACCAATTTCAAATCTCATCGCTGGACTGAGATATAAAAAAAATAGAATATTTGACCACTAGCGCCACCTTGTGAGTGTTTTCCGAACTATTAGGTATTAGGCAAATAGGATTAATTTAGTTGTTCAACATTGTCCAAGACACAAAATTTGTATCTGATCACTTGACTGAGATATTAGCAAATAAAATCCTTGCCCACTAGCGCCATCTTGTGAGTGTTATAAGATTTATGTGACTAAGAATCATTAAGTTGTTCAACATTGTCGAAGACACCAATTTTGTATCTCATAACAGAACTGAGATCCAAGCAAATACAATATTAGCCCACTAGCACCATCTATTGAATGTTTTCCGAACTAATAAGTTTTCGGGTGAATAGATCTCATTCAGTTGAACAAATTTGTCGAAGACACCAATGTTGTATCTCATCACTGAGCTGAGGTATAAACAATTAAAATGTTCAATCGCTAGCGCCATTTTTTGAGTGTATTCACAACTAAAAAGGTTTCAGGCAAATAGGTCTCATTTAGTTGTTCAACTTTGTCGAATACAACAATTTTGTATCTAATAACTGGATTGAGATACAAGCAAATAAAATCTCTGCTCACTAGCGCCATCTAGTGAATGTTTTCCGAACTTATAAGTTTTCGGGTGACTAGATCTCATTCCGTTAAACACATTTGTCGAAGACACCAATGTTGTATCTCATCATTGAGCTGAGATATAAACAATCAAAATGTTCGACCATTAGCGCCATATTTTGAGTGTTTTCCGAACTAATAAAGTTTTATGCGAATAGGTTCCATATAATTGATCACCAATCATCGAAGACACCATTTTTGTATCTCATAACTGAACTAAGATATAAGCAAATAAAGTTTTGACTCACTAGCGCTATCTTGGGAATGTTTTCCGAATTTATAAGGTTCTGTGCGAATAGGTATAATTTAGATGTTCAACTTTGTCGAAGACACCATTTTTGTATCTCATAACTGGACTAAGATATAAGCAAATAAAGTTTTGGCTCACTAGCGTCATCTTGGAAGTGTTTTCCGAATTTTTAAGGTTCTATGCGAATAGGTTTAATTTAGATGTTCAACTTTGTCGAAGACACCATTTTTGTAAATCATAACTGGACTAAGATATATGCAAATAAAGTTTTGGCTCACTAGCGCCATCTTGGGAGTGTTTTCCGAATTTATAAGGTTCTATGCGAATAGGTATTATTTAGTTGTTCAACTTTGTCGGAGACACCATTTTTGTATCTCATAACTGGACTAAGATATATGCAAATAAAATTTAGGCTCACTAGCGCCATCTTGGGAATGTTTTCCGAATTTATAAGGTTCTATGCGAGTAGGTATTATTTAGATGTTCAACTTTGTCGAAGACACCATTTTTGTATCTCATCGCTAGACTGAGATATAAACGAAGCAAATATTTGTACGCTGGAAAGTTGTTTCATTTGTTGCTTCTATATGCGACATTTGGTGGCGTCTGTGCGCCACCTGGTGTGTTAATTCTGAATTGAAACAGTTACCAAGTGGAAGTCAGCAGTCCTGTGATCAACTTTTCAGAAGACAGTTTTCTCCTGCACCTCTTTATTTTCAAGATATTTGCACTTCAAGTACTGTCCTATTTATAGGACGCTGGGCGTTCGGGGCTTCTGTCCTATTTTTAGGACGCTGGGCGGATATGGGTTAATCTAAGAAAAAAAAACGTTATTTCAAATTATTTGAAAAATTAAATTTATTTGTCCCTTTATCATCACTCTATTTCATTTAAAAAATATTTTAAACTCCAACTGAATGCGGAAACGAAATCAGTAATCAATAGATAAATACCATACTTGAAGCTAAGTAACAAAGAAATGGATATACTCTGTCAATTATAATTTACGGCACTTCAATGCGCCACGTTGTTGGTACGAATCAATCTCGGAGTCATAAGGATCTAAGTTATAAGGAATCAAAAATGAGCTCTTGAATCCAGTGGATACACTGAAAAACTAATTTATTGCTTCGATAACCGTCATACTTGACAAGTAAGACCCTCTTTAGCCCAATCATCGATAAGATGCACCGCGAGAAAGTAGGAGAGCGATGCGATTCTCTCTGGATTCGCTTCCTGGTACGAATCAGGGAATTCATTTGTACATCTACCATCTAGGTGCCAGTTGACAGTAGAAAAGCCCTGAGGTAACAACAAATTATTCTATGAGCTAAGAAACATACTTTTTCCTAGTTGAGACGTATTGTCAAGCATAAGAGGAATTTTAGTAGTCAAGGACACTTACACTAAAAAGTACCCTGTAAATCAAGTCGCTTCAGCTTTGCAACAGCAAACAGCACTCGTTCATCGAAGCTCTCGAGGGGGTACTCTTCACGACTGACTGCAAGCTAATTAAACCGAAGAGGGAAACCAGAAACTATCCCCTTAATGGTCACCCGATAAACTTAGCTGGTAGATGTGCACTAGAGTGGCCTAGTCTTACATGGAAAAATAAAAAGTCTGAAATTTCAATTCATGCACCTTCAAATGATAGCCTGACATTTTGAATGTTTCATCTCTTTGAAGTGATCGAGACGTGATTCCTCCAATGAAGTTTGCTTGAGAAAACAATTACTTGACCAAGAACAAGACGCGGTTGGTGGTCTAACGGCTACCGCTTCAGTTTCATTAGCAGAAGATCATGGGTTCAATCCCAGGCCCGTTCCTTCCTCGTACTTTGTAGTTGTATCTACCACTTGCTTCCACTCTTAATCTATCACATTTCAACTTATTTGTACATAGCAATCGCTAGAACCAGAGATGGACAAGAAACCGTTTTCCTATGCTTCCATTCTTCCATCATTATAGCAGATTTTCCTTACGTCTGATACAACCTAAAAAGCATGCCTCTCTATACCTTCCCGCATGAACTGGCATAGATGCAGGGGTAGATGTGGTCTATTGTGGATTAGTTTTAATGCAACATCATTTTTTCCCTCTTTTTCTCATTGATCAGCATTATAACGTGGCAGGTGCCATTGTTGCCTAAAATTAGAAGATTACCAGCACTTATACATTGAGGGTGTCTGTTAGTCCTAACCTGTCATCTGGTTGGTTCCTTGTGTAAGTGCAGCTGATCTGGCGATATTGGAGTGGCAACCACGGGCGATAAATCAAGGTCAAGCTCAAAACAGCTACTTGACCAAGAACACGGTTATAACTGAATATAAAAAATCGCACAAAAAACATCCCCGTATTTATAAGGTTTCAATTATGCATTAACATCGACGAATAGTACTCGAACACCCCTAAGCACCTTGTAAGACGAACTTTTCTTTAAGGCGAAGTAGGCCGTCATTGAAATTTGTACGCGTCGTTGATGATTGTTGTTAATTCATCTCACGATTTCAAATCAAAGAAAATCAGTTGGTTTTGCACTGACACACCTGAAAAAGTATCAGCATACTTTATGCATGTTAGCGCGTACAGTGATACTTTTTCAAGTCAATATAAACTATCAAGGCTGAGTTTTATCACTTTGAAATGCTAGCAGAAAAGTAATCATTGCTGAAAAAACGAATGACGGGCTACTTAGCCTTAAGGGCTTATAATTTAGTAATTCATGGACTCAGCGCAGCCTAGTGGTAGAAACGTCAAACCGATTATTACCTTCAAATATATGGTCAATTTTTTCATAGAAACTTTGAGCAATTTTCGAAATGTCATTAAGAGATGTACCTAAGGTTTTAATTTCACGGATTTTGAGCCAGTCTTATGTTCACTCTTCACCATTTGGTGACACCCTTCGAGGCTAAGATGACACTCATCTTTGCGTTACTTATTTTATTCTTTGAAAATGTCAAACACTCACAAGGTCGACAGTCCCAACGGCTGGAAGGACGAGAGTAATGGGATCATCACGTTTCGCCTCATTACTTGCAGGCAGCTCGTTAGAAGTTATGCCCACTAATAGAGGACATCTGTTTGTTGCACCTGGCGCTTGGAGAATGGCTGAATGAATATCTTTGCGGTGTATGGTTGAAGTTAGATAACTTTATACGTCGGACGATAGTGGAAGGGGAAACGATTTCTGTGACAGCTGCTGTCAAGAAACATCTCTTTTATAGTTGATAGTGACAAGATGAAGTAATTTACTGTTCTTATTGAATATAAATATCTTAAGAAACCTTTAAAAAATAAATTGAAGAAATCCAGATTATAATGGATTGGAAAAAAAAAATCCTTTAGTAATTTAAGGTAAGGAAGGTACCTTGCACAAACCAGAGTTTTTGGAGAGATTATTAGAATTATCACTAAGGGAATTGTTGCGAATAAATGCAGGAGACGTTTTTAAAGCGTTCCATTACAAGCCATGAAAAAATCCCTTCGGTAATTAGGTTGAAGCTTTTGCATAAAATCTTGCACTTCCTATTGCAAAAAAATCTTGCAATGATTCGTATTTCGAACTGGCAGCATCTTCTTAGAATTTAATGAAATTTTCTGGATATGAAGACGTTAACAAAATAAGCTACTTTGCATACTTGTTTACTCGATTTTCAACAATATAATATAATCGAAAAATGACAACTCCTACAAAAAACTATTATATGGATGTTTTGTAGAAAATTATCTTAATTTTTGAATAAAACTACTGAACAAAGTCTCATTTGTAGCCTACACTGGAAATTAAAATAATTTCAAAATTTAAAGTCGATTTAAAAAATACAACCAGTTGTTTTCTATGAAATTTTGCCTCAAGGTAGATAATTATGTTTACTACCAACCGTTCATACATTGCGAGATGGGTTATTTTTTAAGGAAAAACGAAATTCCTAACAAATCTTTTTTTTTGTCTAAAATGAAACTTTTTAGAGTGTCATTTTCAAACAAAACTAAACAAGTGAAGGTCAAATGAACTTTAACACTTCACTTTTTGCAAAAAAAAATAAAATACTAAAATCACTAAGGTGAGCAAATACCTTTAAACTCTAATATGTGTTGCTTATCTTGACAGATAGGCCTATTTCGTCTGCGACTTACAGACTTCTTCAGTGTCGAGCAGTGCTCACCTTAGTGATTTTAGTATTTTTTTTTTTTTTTTTTTTTAATTTTTTTTTTGCAAAAAGTGAAGTGTTAAAGTTCATTTGTAGTTTTAAACATACTCTAATAATCCCTCCCAAAGTTTAATATAAAGTGAAGTGAAGGTCACACAATTCAGTAAAGCTCAATAGGCGAGTCAATTTCGTCTAATCAGGAAAAAAAAATAAAAATTATCAAGAATTTCATATAAAAATTGTCTTATTTGTGGAATACACTGGGAAGAAGAATACAGTGATACCTCCATGAGTCGATGGTCCATGACTCGATATCGACTCATGGAACCATACTAAAAACAAAATTTCATGGTTGCTATGATGGTCCCTAGAAGCAGCTTTCCAAAGGATTGCTGTTCCATGACTCGATATTTCCATGAGTCGATGGTCCCTTCAATATCGACTCATGGAGGTTTCACTGTATTTTCAAAGTAAAAGTTGATTTAGAAGAAGTGGTATTTTGTTTTGTATTTTGTTTGGGTGAAATGTTGTCTCAAGATAGGTTATTGTGCTTTTTACCAACCGCCCATACTTCGCGAGATGAACACTTTGAAGAAGAACAAGTTTTTTTCTATCAACAGCTTTTTATTGTCTTTTTAGCGCGTCATTTTCAAACGAAACTGAACAAGTGAAGGTCACAACCATCGCATAATTCAATGAGGCTCAGTAGACGATTCAACTGATAAGACGAAATTGACTCACCTATTGAGCTTCATTGAATTCTAAGATGTTTATGAACTTCACTTTTTTAGTTATGTTCGAAAATGAAACGCTAAAAATTTTCATTTAAGTCAAGAAAAACTTTATGTTAAAAGAAACTCTTTTTCCTTACAAGTGCTCATCTCGTGATGTATGGACGGTTGCTAGTAAATATAATTACTTATATTGAAGCAAAATTTTATTTGAAAAAAATTGCCATTTTTTTATCAAATTATTATTTTGGAAATTATTTTTTTTTAGTGTTGCCTACAAATTATTTTATTTAGTATAGATAATTATCAAAAAATTTTAATGAAACAATTATTTATAAGCCAGACTTTTTCACAGTTTCCTATAGGAAGAATTCTTCCAATGATTCCTGAGGAGATTGCTCTCAGATTACGTTAAGGGATCCCTCCAGTGATCTTTTCGGAAACTCCACTAGATATTCTTTTAGGGATTGGTCCGTGTATTCCGTTGTTCATATCTCAAGGTATGCTTAAATTTTTTCCAAATTTTATTGTTGTTTTTTTTTACTTTAAATTTTTCTAAGAAAACTTTCAGCAGCTCTACGCTGATACCTTTAGTAACATTTTTTTCAGAACTTCCTCTGAAAGAAGTACATATTATTTTGGTAAATTTTTCCACCAATTTTTCTTACTTCTTACTACTTACTTCTCCGGGAAATCAATCTACAAGTGTTTATTTCAGAAAATTTAAAGTTTTAAATAAATTCGATAAGACATTTGGCTTAGAAAATTTTACAATATTTTTTTCACAAGTTCCGACAATTCCCAGCAATTGTTGTATTTTTATTGAGTTTCATTCAAAAGCATCTCAATGGACTCTCCCAGGAATTGGTCTAGAAATTACATTCCAGACATTTTCCCATGTATTCCATAAGTACCCGACCAGAATCATATAACAAGATTATTACACATGTCTGACAACAGCAGGTAAAAATAACAAAAGTTGATATAATTTTTAATCAAGATGGCTTTGGTTTAACTCGTTACTTTGAAACAACATTTGTTATAGTTTTGACATTACATTTGTGAGTCATCCTGTCATGATGATGTCTCTGGATGACGATTATCACTCCAGAAGACTTTTCTAAAGATTATTCAAAAAATTTCGTAAATAAATGTTTCATCCACTCCTCAAAAAGTTCATTTGGAGTTGCAACCAGAAAATGATACAGCAATCATTCAAACATAGATTCTCTATTGATTCCGTCCTAAGGTTTTCAGAGATTGCATTAAAGAATCCTGCAGGGTATTGTTCAGGGTATCGTTTGTTACTGTTTCCAATAGTTATTGCAGGAATTTATCTAGAGAATCCTACAAGACTTTTCCTGAGGTCCAGAAATTTGAAGTTTTCTCAAGAAATTCCCGGAAAATCTAGTTATTCCTTAAGAATCCTCTGTAAAAAGCTCCGGGGAATCCCCAGAGGTTTTTTTTTTATCCTGCTAGTATTATTAGTGAATTTTCTGGTTGGAATCTTAAATAAATCCTAAAAGTCCCAGAGAATGCTTTTCACGAACTTTCAACTAGATTTATGTAGAAATCCCAGAAAAAAATCACCAATTTAGAATAAATAATAAGAATGGAGAATCTCAAATAACTAACAATAATGTTTTATTATTATTTTCATATATTTTGCATTGCACTTGATATAATTCGCTACTTCGAGAGAAATGATCATGATAATAATTATGGTTAAGAATGGTTTCAAGATTCATATTGTATCATAACAATATATTTATTCTGCCAAAAAAATCTGAGAATCGAGCAAAAACTTTTTTTTTAATTTCTCTATCATGAAACTTTGTCCCAAACATCTGTTTCCTAAGTAGATGAAAAAACCGAATGAATTATGAAGAAGTATCTGCCAGAATTCCTAAAAAAAATAGTGAAAATAATTCTAGAGTTATTTTGAAGCTATCCTTAGAGAAAATCTTGATAACTTTTTTAATCTAGAACAGAAATCTCTGAAAACATCGTTATAAAATCCATAAAAGAGCCATCAAGAAGTGATCCTACTGAAATAAGAATTTTCTAATCTTTAGAATTCCTGTAAACAATGATAAAAAAGTGTCAGCAAGAATGCCTAAAAACATACTGGATGAATCTCTGGAGGGTTTTTTTAAGCTATCTTAAGCGAAATTCTTGATTGAATTCTTCAATAAACCTCGAACAGAAATCTTTCAAAAAATCGTTGAAAAATCCATAGAAGAGCTGCCAAAGTTTTATTCCTAGAGGAATGAGGATTTCATTAAGAAATTTTTAATCTTTGGAGGAATCTCTGGAGAAATACCTGTAGAGTGATTTTCGGAGCTACCCTTAGAGAAAATCTTAATGGAAATATTTAAGAAATCTTGAACAAAATTCTTCTAAAAAATCGTTGAAAAATTTATTGGAGAATCATCAATGATTTATTCCTAGAGAAATCAGGATTTCATTAGGAAATTTCTAATCTTTGGAGGAATCTCTTAAAAATTACCTGAATGAATCATCCTGATGAAAAATCACTGGATATATTCCTAAAAACAATGATGAAGAAGTTTCTGTAAGAATAAAAAATACTGGAGAGTGATTTTAGAAGCAATCTTTTTTGAAGAAAATTTTTGATTCAATTCTTTAAGAAATGTTGAACAAAAATTAAAAAAAACCGTTGAAAAAATGTAGAAGAACTATCAAGGAATAACTCCTAGAGGAATGAAAATGTCTTAAGGATTATTTTAATCTTTGGAGGAATCCCTGGATAATGACCTGAAGAAATCATCCTGATGAAGAACCACTGAATGAATTCATAAAACCAATGATGAAGAAGTCTCTGCAAGAATTCCAACACAAAAATACTGAATGAATCTCTAGTGTGATTTTTGAGCTTATCCTTTGAGAAAATTTTGATTGAATTCTTCAAGAAATCTTGTACAAAAATCTTTGAATCATTGGAAAATCCATAGTAGAAGAATCAAGAATCCTTGATATAATTCCTATAGAAATGAGAATTTTATTAAGAAATTTCTTATCTTAGTAGGAATATCTGAAGTATGCCTGTATGAATCTTTGGCATAACTCCAGAATAAATTGTTCAACGTATCTTGACGAAAATATATATTAATTCCTAATGAAATTCGTGGATGGATCACTGGACGAACCACTTGAGGATACTTTCGGAGCAATACTTGAAGGAAACTTTGGCATTGCCGAAGTTTTGTTTGCTTCAATATGACTCACTCAATTTCTCTTGTCAGAATCTTAAAAACAAGAGCTGAAATATCAAAAAAAAAATGCCGATGTTGAATTTTCTTCAATAATTGTTACCGTATGGTTCACTAGTGGTTCGGAATTCCTAGAATCCTAAAAGTTTATCGATGTTATAGCTTCTGCAAAACATCAAAACCTCTTCTTTTGAGCAAATTGTTTCGAATGACATTAATAATATGTGCTGATGTCTTGTTGTTTCATCCCAAATTAGGAAGTTTAGTTGGAATCATATTCCACTTGTCAAGAAAGAATATGATTCGAAAGATCTCAATCTATATGTTAAGTGGTAGTAGCTACGAATGCAAGTCAATTACTCAAATTAAATTTCCCTGCGATGAGCAGTGAAAATTTAATTTGAAACACCCAACAATTCAATTCCAGTGAAAAATGTCTTCTGAAGTGCAATTTTCTTCCAATTACTTCCCCTGATGTTTCGGGCGTCCTTTTTTCATTATCTTCATCATAACAACCAACTCCTGATAACGACCTAGCTGTGTCGCCTTTCATTTCTTAGGCGAAGGTTACCATCCAAGCCAAATTGACAAGGAGAATAGAAGGAGGAAAAGAGGATAACCCTTCCTTCCGCGAAAAAAATAACCCGTCGAATGCGTAAGGATAATGTAATTTTCCTTGTTAGAACTCCTTCCGAGATTCCAGACAATCGCCTGCTACGCGTAAACGACCTCGAAGGATGGGATGGGACTTCGAATGGTAGGGGAAAGATCGAAATCTTATACCAGCTAATTTGACGACACGCAACGGTGTGATTTTCATGATTGAGTTACGATTCCGCGAAGGAATTAATTGAATTTCAATTGTATTCTAGGGTAGTTGAAGTTACAAAACCCCATTGAAACCCAATTCCGGGGTATTTAAACAAAAATTTAAAATGATTTCATCGATTGATGATCATTTTTAAATTTGTTGTTCAAAAGTCCCGGAACTATTTTTAAACATTATCTTCTTTTTTATTTGTTAGTATTCATGCGACATGGTATTAGTGAACTACAAATTCGAATACCAAGTTCATCTAGGTTCGCTATGAAATTTGCAGCAAATTATTGAAGCGTGAAGGTTCACGTTCTATCGAACAACTTCACTTTCAGCATCTATGGCCCCTGTAGTGTGGAAGGGTCGGTCGTTTTCTGAGTTATGGATGCTGAATCGTGGGAAAACGAGAATGAATTTTTAACGAGCTCCTCCGCTCCAGCTTCTAATGGCCCTTGATACGGTTTGAAAATCCGGCGTGGAAAACAAACTGCTGACCCAGATACTAGAAAGCGATAATTGGAGCAGCCCTGGTTTGGCTCGTTTCTAGTATGGAATTATATTTTCAGTGCTTCGGAATGTATTGTCGTGTTTTTAACCATCAACTCATCATTTCTCTGATTTCTTCGATATCGAAATATCAAATTATAGTAACAATTGGTTTCAAGTCAACTTCAGTCTTCAAAACAGGATAGTGTAATTTATCCATTTTTCACATTCTGTTTTCCGATATTTTGTTTCGAATTCCTCAGAAATCTCAAACAGTTCAATAAACCCTACTTAATCCAAACTGCTTGCACCCACATCATCCACGATAAGAGATATCATTGACCTCTGACGCTTTACTCAATCCCTCCAGAAAAAAGGAAGTTCATTTACATTTATGGAATTGTGCAAACACTCTGTTCCTATATTTACCAAGTCATAAGCGAACACCATCAGAAGCAGAGATAGTTGACTTTATACATCTAATAAATGTTGTTGCTTGGTGGCAGTAAGCACACACAGACGGTTCTCAAATACAGCCTGATATGAATATGCAAAACAATCCCTAACGACGTATGTCTACCTCCCTTTATGGAATTTCCACTTTCAGCTCGTTAGCAAGATAAGCATAATATCATAGATAATATTTCATCTCTTATGCTTCCGCTAGCGCCATCTAATCCAGTTTGAAAACGATTTCTCCGATTCACTTCTATTTTTGAGGCGTATGGTAGTGAAGCTAGTGATTTTCAAATTTATTTTGATATGAACTCATTGTTTCGTAATTATATGATCAATGCAAAATGTCTCATTAAATCTATGCGATTCAACATGATTTTTTCTCTAAGTGTATGATTTCTCTAATAGTACTTTTTTTTCACAAGACATCTTCTTCGTTACATTACGTCCTCACTGGGACAGAGTCTGCTTCTCAGCTTAGCGTTCAATGAGCACTTTTCACAGTTATTAACTGAGAGCTTTCTTTGCCTTAGTTGCCATTTTCGCATTCGTATATCGTGTGGCAGGTACGATGATACTCTATGCCCAGGGAAGTCAAGGAAATTTCCATTACGAAAAGATCCTGGGCCGACCGGGAATCGAACCCAGACACCTTTAGCATCGCTTTGCTTTGTAGCCGCGGACTCTAACCACTCGGCTAAGGAAGACCACGAGAGACATCATTCAAGTCAAATAAACGTTTTCCAGTTACATTGTTTTAAATAATTATATTATTTTCTTTGTTACGCCTTTTTTATAACGTAAAACTATTATGTTGAAATTGCACAAAGTTCCATTTCTATGAAAGAGTTTGGTTTATATTGAATATTTTATCAACAAAAACCACATACGCCAAATTCAAAAAGTACGCGAATACGCATCCACATGTGTGTTTGCACACTGCATACCACAAACGCTACTAGTAAGTACACTCTTACTGCTGTAGTGCTTTGCTTGCAGAAGTGCAGACGACTCCACCCCCTCCCGAACAATGAGCCAACAATGATAACGCCTTATGTCAGTGGATTAAGCAGTGATAAGATTATCCCTGGAAGCAGATGGCGCTTTTAGTTTGTTGTGCCGCTAAATTACCCCCAGACGTTTAAGCACCGTCATAAATAGGCGGTGAGCATACACGGATGTAACTTATGAAATGTTGACATAACTTATCTGATGATGGTTTTAACAATGCATGCGGAGTTCACATATTCAAGTATTTTATTTTTATAACTCTCAATCGAACGTGACAGCATTTTTTATGTAACTACATTACATTTACAACTAAACGCGCAGCTATTAAGCAAGACCATGTTGATGGTTGTGGGTTCGAATCCCAACGTTCGAGGATCTTTTCGGTTTTGAAATTTTCTCGATTTGAGTATGTCCGTGACATGCAAAAATGGTCATTTGCAACACACTAAACTTAATAGTTTCGCAAAACAATTTTAATAGAAGACAATTCAATGACTTCTGACGACATTGACCAACTACTGACAAATGTCGGGTATTGTGCTACTTTTCCCGAATTTCGTTTCTCAGAATGTCACTTCTTCGAACACCAGTTCCTCGAATAAAACTTTACCCTAAATGAGCCATTTTCCCGAAAAGTTCAAGGAAGAACCAGAATGATTTCTAGTGACAAGGTGGTGAACTGAAATGAATGAAAAGCAATCCAAAGAAGGAAATATTTGGATATTCTCTACTAAACGCATATTGCCAAAAATGCCGAGCAAACTTCAAAGAATCTCAGATAAAATAAAAGAGGGTGCTCAAATGATCGGTTCATTCACCACTTCGAAATGTATACATCTACGGCAATATTCGAGTGCTTATAGCTTTTCAAGCGAATTGATTATTTGAGTAACGGGATATTCGGGCAACTGGCGTTCGAGGAAATGAAATTATGATTGTCCGACCTTTTCCCGAATGATTTTTTCCCGAAGGATTTTCTCCCGAAAACCATTTTACCGAATGAACTATTTCCCCGAATGTACTGTTTCCCCTAAAGCTTTTTCCAACGACGTTTATATTTTGTTTTTATTATCGGTGTAATAGACAATGTTCAGCATGTTTGATAATCGCTTCAAACGACCGATTTTTTTCATGAATGATTTGAATCGAAAAATAAATGATGAGATATTTGGATTGGAAATCGATGACCGTTTCTACTGGCAGGTCTGCTTTTAAAAATATGTTAAAAATTGGTAATCAAATTTTATTATATTAAGAATCGTAATAATAATACATAAAATGTAGAAGGTAACTTTTGAAAGAATATTCAAGAGATGAACAAATCTGATGCTTAATGCCATTAGTCTGAACATAATTCTTCTTTTCTTAATGACATTTGGCTGAATGGGAAACGGCAGAATTATGAAATAGAGCTTGACTGGTTGGAAATCCCTGACCCCGATCACAGGGTTTGACAGTGCCAAAGTAGAAGGTACACCATAATAATATTCATCTGTGAAACATATCACCTTCCCAATACTTTGGCACACCTCTAACGGTTCATGATTTTCATGAAACGGCTGCATTCAGGCGGAGGATTTGTTAATATGTTTCGGCATATTATCAGATCCTCCTCGAACGGAGGGACCGCCAGGGCTCAGTAGTTACTTATAAACTAGTGCTGGTTGTTGATGGTTCAGTTCGTTTACACGAGCTGATGCTACGAGCTTTTTTACTAATCAGTAATTGTGGTTAAGTTTCCAAGCTAACGTGTGATCAACTCTTATGTTTTAAAAAAAATATAACTCGAGAACCATAAGAGATAGAAATTCGGCAAAAAATCTTCGGCAAAGTTGCTCCAAATCATTTGACCTAAAACATTGTAGATTATTGTGTAGGCCTAAATGCGTCAGCAAAAAAGTTTATATTCTGATCTCGTAAATCATGTGGTCCGACCTAGTTTCACATCACTGAAAAAAATGTCTGAAAAATATGGAGAAACTTTGCCGCAGACACCATTTATCTAAAATTGGCGGTTTAGGCACAATCATTTTTGTCTTCCTAGATATGGCCTTGGGACCAATGTGCAATGTGCAACATGTTGGAAACAAGTGACAATACCGATATCGAACGGTCATAATTCCCACTATCACTACTTCTGTTACCGGTTGCCGGTTGCCATCACCGTAATCCTCCGAGCCGAGCAAACTAAGCCCTCTTTCCTAGCACCATTCTCCCATCTCGACTATCGCTATAGTTAATCAATACGATCAACACCAGAAGGCAATTGATAGTCGCTAAGTAATAGAGTACTCGACTAACGCCCGCACTGATAGTCACGAACTGTATCAGTCAATGTCCACAAGAGCGTCTAGGCCTCACGCGGCAGAGCACGACCACGGGGCGGCCAGTCTTGTTAAGGTTCTTGATTCGCTCGGTGGTCGCGATCGTGGTTTGATCGGCGAAGCAATTCTCGGATTGGCACGCGGTAGATATTCTTACTCAGAAGCCCAAACGAGGCCAGCAGACCAGACGGCCAGGTGCCAAACGATCCGTGTCTTGAACGTAGAGCCGAGAAACGTCCGCGATTCGTACGATTTACCTGAAGCGAAATCATTATCTACCGTAATCTAGGCGTGAGTGCAGTACACACACTAGGGTGTGGCTTATTTTTCAAAAAATGTTAAAACCAAAAGATTCAACAAAAATACATGAACTTTAGTTAAATAGTAAACATGTAATTACTGGTAAAAAAAAAACTGAAAACCAACGAATTTCGAACTTCTTATTTAAAAAACCCGTTTTTGAGTAGCTTTTGTTCAATAACAAGTCAAAAATAAAATAAACCTTAAAAGTCAGAGAATAGATTTGAAATCGATCAAATATTCATAAAATTTTAGTCGAAAAAAGTTATTTTTATGTAAATTGATAAAAAAGGACCAAATTTCTTTGAAATAAAACAAGTTAAAATTTTAGACAAACTTGATATGCTACAAACTTTTCATTTTGCAATTTTGAAAAGAATGGTAGAAAATAACCTGGTTAGGTAAGCTTTACTGAAGGTATTTCATAACTCGAAACTTCACCTCCAAGTCACTAATGTCTCTAAACATTAATACTTTCAGCTTAATCTTTTAGGTTTCTCTTTTTATGCGATCTGTATTCACACACATGAACTTTTGGTTTTGAGAATTTTCGAAAAATAAGCTGCACCCTGATTACACACGCGTGATAGAGCCGCCTCGTCGAGGGTCACTAACTGAACCAGTAGGTAGTAGGTGTATTACTTTTTTTTTCTGCACAAATAGCAATCTATCGAAGAAAACGACTTCGACGAAGACAACGACGCGGCTAAGGGCAAATTCCGATGATACAATATAGTTGAAATGGAAAACCACTGCACTGCGCTGCCTGATGTGTATAGTACACATGAACTAGTCCGATGGATTTCCGGCTTCAAGTGTTTTCAATTAGCGAACAATCACCTTGACGATTTCGTGACGTTTCTCTGTCAGTTGTTCGGTATGGAATGCCCCCAGTAAACACGGAAAACCACTACTAAACAGCTGACTGATAGGTACCGATCGTGCGGGGGTTGTTGTCATCAGAGTGTGGGCGGTAATGAGTTTGGTTCGGGTGATTAGGCGAGCTAATGATGCACTGATCTCTCGATTCGTTCAATCATTTGTTCTCATCGAATTGAAATTTTGCCGTCCGGTGTTTGATCATGTCATATCACCAGGGCCGTATTTATGAAAGAGCCGTGAGGAGCATAGAGAATCGGAATCAAGATCGATCGTGTCCGGTTCGCGAGTGTGAAAAGATATTCGGCTTCAGTCGAGGATGGATTACCAACTGGTGAGCTCGTTCCATGTTTATGATAACACATTTTTTTCGTGGCAACGTTAGGTTTATGTAATTTCGACAATTGTCGACATAAACCCTTCCTCGCTTCCTCACTAACCAACCCTTTTCGTTGTGGTTGTGAAGATGCAGAGGTATTCTCGGCCTCTAGAGGCATCAATCATTACACACTAACATTTCTTCCCCATCCCAATTGAACGTAAGGACTTGGCCGGCGCCGTTTTTGATCAATAATATGAGAGATGCTAAAATGTGCACTTCGAGAGTAGGCGGAAAGTCCCATCCCTTATTCATTTGGATCGAAGTGCTATTCTCACCCGTTCCGATCAATCACGGAGTAGCAATCATTGACATATTCAGTCAGTCTATGGTGAAACCAGAAAACCATATCTAAAAGCACTATTTATAGCGAACATTTTCTTGAATAAATCAATAAAATATTGTCAGGGAGCTGAGATATGAATATCGTATGATCGAACCGTAAATAGCTCACAAGAATGTTATCACTTTCTGTCAGCGCGTTTTGAAATCCGGTAGCCTTCATAGACATGGCTGCTGCCCATCAGCGTTCTCTTTCTTTCATTCGATTCCAATACCATCATCGTCATTATCTGCATTGATCTGTGATTTGTTTTCGACGGGAAAGTCACGAAAATTGTCAATGATAAATATCCCTGTATATTATCATGTGCAGTGAACAGACTAAAGTCGAATGGCAGAGACGGCTTGTAAAAACATAAAGATTACAAATCCCCACTGTCACGCGATTTGATCCCGGAATGGCCGGCGGAGGATGGTCTTCGCGTGCAAAAATCGAAGAATCTTTCGTTGTGAGATAAGATAACGGGGGAGAAAAAAGAGCTGGGTCTCTCCCATTTGCCGAATTTGGTGGTTTCATTGTTCGATGTGTGACTGACATTGGAGGAAAAAAAACTTGCACCGAATGCTGAAATGTTAGACAATGAATCATTTTTTTTTTTGTTGTTGTCAAAACTGGCATCGAACGTATGTACTGAAAATTACATGGTAGGGACGGTATACCAGTTATGGCCATAGTGGTTCCCAATTTGACTACTTGTGAAATTTTGATAACATTCACATTTTCAAACTTTTTGGACGTTTCAAATCAAGATATGTCCTATATCTTATTGCTAAACCACACTAATCGTTTTCAAAAGTGGAAACAATCTAATTATCACGTATGGCGATAAAAGGAATCACTATTGCCATAACTGGTACACCTACCTGGTATGGAATACTCTAGTTTGGTATTCACCAGTAATTTCCTTGTGCTCGTATAGCCGTATTACTAGGTTAATGTGGGAAATAGCGAGGAATAGGGTAACGACTGTACACATCGTTCTTAAATGCTAACAGTTGGCACCAGCGACAAAAAGTACAGACAACAACCCTTCGCAAATTCAGTTTCTCTCACTGGCCGCCGAGCGGCGACACTGATGTTCGTATTCCACTCATTGAACGCGCTACGCTTGGTTCTCAAATTTCTTAAATTGCCAACACACGCGCATGAACGAATAGTAGTCGAGAACTATCAAAATGTATGGAAAACAAATTAAAAACTTTAATCTCTTGCAACTAGAAAACCGGATCGAATAAGTAGGCCGTCATTGATATTTGTACGCGTCGTTGATGATTGTTGCTAATTCATCTCACGATTTCGAATCAAAGAAAATCAGTTGGTTTTGCACTGACAGAGCTGAAAAAGTATCAGCATACTTTATGCTTGTAAGCGCGTACAGTGATAGTTTTTCAAGTCAATATAAACTATCAAGACTGAGTTTTATCACTTTGAAATGCACGCTGAAAAGTCATCATTGTTGCCAAAACGAATAACGGGCTACTTAGCCTTACATGATTTTATTTAATGCAATACTTTTCTAAAGCATCTAACAAAAATTTTTGGGCATCGAAAGTATCAGCTGGTAAACTTGCATACAAGTTACTGAAATCGTTAGATAATCAATTTTCAACAGTCAATAGCTTAGCTTAGCTTAGCTTAGACTGACTACACATATCAATGGTTGCTATTCCGTGATTGACCGAAGTCAGTGAAAATGCACAAAGAATCAACTAGAAGTTCGGCTGGGATTGACCATAATCTTCTTCAGTGTGCATAATTCAGTGCCTCTATTTATACAGGGTCAATAACGGCGCCGGCCACGTCCTTGCAGTCAGGTGGGATTGGGGGAAGGAATGTTAGTGTGTAACCTTTGCTATTTGGAGACCGTGTTTGCCTCTGCATCTCCACAAAGGTTACTGGGAAGGATGTTTGTTAATGGGGAGGATCGTTGGGTCAAAGGATTCACTTTGATAAGTGATTAGACCATGATGAATAGTTTTTTGTCAAATATAAATATGCTTTTATGAAAATATAATATTTTCATTTGATATGAACAATTTCTATGTAAAGGAAAATTATGCCGACACTTGAGGTGACGAACCATTCAAAGTTTGTTGAACAAATATCTGAATGTAACATTCCTACAGCTGTCAGGACGAAAGCATGTGTTATTATATTTTACTTATTTGAAAAGAAACAAAAACTCGATTGGCTGGAACATCATAGAACACTCTTATTCTTATGCCGACACTTACAGTGGCGAACCATCCAAAGTTTGTTGAATAAAGTGAACCTTTCGCAAGTCTACACTTGTAGTGTCGAACCATTCAAAGTTTTTTTTTATAATTACAAAAATAAAGATAAAAAGAAAGGGGTGTTTTGAAAACAAAAAAATGTTCATGAATTAGAGTTTATGTCGACACTCACAGTGACGAACCATTCATAGTTTGTTGAAAAATCATACTTACGTCCTATCTATTTTATAGATTAGAAATAGTAGCATGAAACGAGCTCACCAATTGATCCGTCATCCTTGACTGAGCAGCAACAATCCACATTCAGCTTAACTCGTTTGCTCGGCTATATAAAAGCACTCAGAGAAAATAGGCGCACGACCCGACATGTTTGATCCTGCCCTCGTCACCCGTTCCCGCAGAAGCAGGCGTCAAGGTCGGAAGATCAAACAGAACTAACCGATCGCGGAACTTTTTCACTTCACTCGACCGACGCGCGATATGTTTGATCCTGCCCTCGTCACTCGCTCCCGCAGAAGCAAGCGTCAAAGTCGAAAGATCAAACAGAACTAACCGATCACGGAACTTTTTCACTTCACTCGACCGACGCGCGATATGTTTGATCCTGCCCTCGTCATCCGCTCCCGCAGAAGCAAGCGTCAAGGTCGAAAGATCAAACAGAACTAACCGATCGCGGAACTTTTTCACTTCACTCGACCGACGCGCGACATGTTTGATCCTGCCCTCGTCACCCGCTCCCGCAGAAGCAAGCGTCAAGGTCGGAAGATCAAACAGAACTAACCGATCGCGGAACTTTTTCACTTCACTCGACCGACGCGCGATATGTTTGATCCTGCCCTCGTCACCCGCTCCCGCAGAAGCAAGCGTCAAGGTCGGAAGATCAAACAGAACAAACCGATCGCGGAACTTTTTCACTTCACTCGACCGACGCGCGACATGTTTGATCCTGCCCTCGTCACTCGCTCCCGCAGAAGCAAGCGTCAAGGTCGGAAGATCAAACAGAACTCTCAATTTTCAACAGTCAATATCTCAAAAACTCGAAGTGCTGTTATATTTTTGAAAACGGCATTGGATTCAGCAACCCTAAGTCCATTAAACAGCGGTATATTGATGCTTGAGCAAAAAAAAAGTTCGGTGGTGTAATGAACGCACGACATTTAGTTTTCAAAGCAAAAAAGAATCCTGCTACTAAACTATCCTGTAGTCTATTGATAGTGTTTCGCACATTTTGACTTAATTTTCAACTCATGAAATTGATGTTATTTATTGCCGTTCCATTACTCATTGACAACGTTTTAGACGAGAGATCCGCCTCGTTGACCATTTCTAAAAATCGTGTCAGTCTAAATAAAAATTATGTTCCCATATATCATAGTTGAGTAGAAATTAGATCGATATTAGCAGATATACGCTTTCACCATTACGACGTTTTTCATTCACATCGACATTTACGATTTCCTTATAACTCACATCAATCATGGAAATGCCAAAAAGAATGTTCATTTTTGGAAAAAGCACCCACACACCATTCGAACTGCAAAACATTTTGCGAATCATTCTCGCAAAAGACACTTTTCCAAGTCGAACCCACCCTCAATCGATCAATCTTCCACCCAATATGTCTCGTTGTTGGACAACTTGTTCGCCAATGATAAGACAACTCTAAGCCACGCTGCCGCTACCTGAAGTCTCTTTCAATACACGTGTGGGTGTTCTATGTGTTGGTGGAGGGGATCCTGGGGTAAAATGTACTAGTTAAGGAATATGTGATGAAAAAAAAACTTGTATCTAATTTATTAATGTGTACCTTACATGGCGTTGATCGAGTTCCCATTATACTTATACACTGGAGAAAATAATTAAAAGGATACTATACGTTCACTGATTTCTCAATGTAAACAAATGTGATGCAGGGTAAGTTCATATGTTCTACGGTCAATCAAACAATTTTCACGGGTTGGAAGGATTTGAATGCTAGTGTTTTTATATGTATCATGATTTTATGAGTTTTTGGGGTGGAAATAATTATGTTGAAATTGTATTGAAAAAATGCTTTTTATAGGAAAACTTGCTCAATGACATCAAACAAACATCGATACGTTTTCATTCTGAGGAAATCGACTTGTGTAAGATTGATTGTACGTTGTATTCGTGGCAGTTTGCCTGGGGACCTCTATTGGTAAGCAGGCTTTCCAGAAATGATGTACTCATGATTATCCAGAATATGTAAACAAAGAAAATTTAATCGTTCTCAACGCATGCACACACGTACACAAAATCTGTCAAACTGCTTAGTATACTAATACACATGCAATCTTATGTAGTTGATATTTTTTGCGATCGCTGTCTGTGAGACACCTTCAAAAAATTGAGTGTTCTCGTAATTATTTCCCCCTGTGTAGCAGATTTTTGGAAAACACAGTCAACTCTGCATAACTCGATATTGCAAGGACCATCGAGTTAAAGAGGTATCGAGTTATACAACACAAAACCAATAGAAATGCGATCTAAGGGACCATCGAGGTAGCCATAAATACCAACTTTTACTATGGTTCTTTAAGGCTAAGTAGCCCGTCATTTGTTTTGGCAGCCATGTTGACACTGCAGCTCGCAATTTCAAATTCATATAACTCAGTCCACAGGATAAATATTGGTTCGCAAAAGTATCACTATACGCGCTCACATGTGGAAAGTGTACTGATACTTTTTCAACTAATACAGTGCAAAACAAACTGATTTTCTTCACTTCCAAAATCGTGAGATGAATTGACAACAATCATCAACGACGTGTACAAATTTCAATGATGGCCTACTTTGCCTTAGCTCGATATCGAGAGTTGACTGTATATAAAGATATTTTACATATTTGATTTAAAGTTATGTTAAATTTTCGAATCTTTGTTCGTTATATTTGAAGAGGTTTGGAAACCAAATGAGATTGCAATTGAGGCAGCAAATCATCAATACTACCAGACGAACAATAGTTACGCTTGCTGCTTTATGTGCCGTTATTTTTTGCAATTTTTGAAAAACATATGCACAATTCAACTCATGTTTATAATAAAATGCTTTATTAACTTCAGTTAAACAGTAAAAATATAATTTCCAGGCAAATTTTTTTAACAATCCAAAGTAATTTGTTAATGTTTTTAAACATGTTTTTTTGGGTAATACTTGTTGCATAACTAAAAAGAGGAAAAATTAAAACTTTTTACTAAGACTAGTTTTGATTTTACACAAGTTCTACAAATTTGTCATCAATTTAACTTTGAAGAAAATTATGCTTAGAGCTTATAAATTGGAGCGAAAACAAGAAAGAAAGATTTCACTGAAGTGACCACTATATCTTAATATTTTTGGCTCTAACTTTGAGGTTTTTCTTATTATGTAAGAGAGATTATCAGAAGAGCACAAGAATTTTTTTGAGTGACACACACACATTTTGCTGTTAGTAACACACAACTAAGTTTAACCTTCTTGAGATAGTCAAAATAATAACTTGATACACCGAAACCTCTTTTTACGCTATGAGTTGGGGATACGTTAAAAGAAACTTACATAAATGGAATCATGTTTCGTCAACAACCATTCAAGATTATACAAGAACTTCCTTGAGTACAGGCCTTCAGATCTAAAAGCGTAACTTTCGGAAGATTATAAACATAGGTAATCTACCAGGATTTCAGTTTCACGATTGGGATAGATATTATAAGATATACTAGCGTAACGAGTTACTTTTCATAACCTCACAACTTAGGTTAACAGGTTGAAATAATTAGTTTCATTGAGTTTTTAGTTCAGCGCTTCATCGTTCAATAGCCGTTATCCTAAAAATACTTTGAGTTCAGGTCTTCAGATCTATGAGCGTAATTAGTGATCTCTCGAATATTATGATTATACAATAACTTATTTGAGGCCTACAAATCTACAATCGTAACCAGTGATCTTTTGGAGGATTTAGAACAAAGTTGAAACCTACATATACGAACTTACATAATTATACTCTTCTAAGTATTGAGTTCAACGGCTAGTTTAGTTTACCCAAGAACTACTTGGATTGGAGTATAGGTGATCACATGACCCACATGACAAGCATAATGAAAAGCGTTTCAGAACCTTGTAAACTAAACTAATACTCATACAGGCTCATATAGTAAGGTTCTACCTAGTTTGCTTTCTCGGATAACCCTAGAAAGCCGTTGGGCTCCAAACTTGGAATAATATGTATGTTTGAGTCTGCTTGGGTATAAACCTTATTTGTAAACCTTCGGAAGATCTTTGGTTACGCGTGTAGATACCATATTCTACTCCAAAAAGTTCGTGAGTTCAAAAAGATATATCTTATACCGTTTTATAGCCACCAAGATACGCCACCTTGGCTAAGCACAAGCTTCAATATTTCTAGTATACTAAACATACGTAAGTATGTATCAAACTAAAGTTTCAATGCTTGAAATGCACAACATTTCCATGTACGTAATATGACGTAAATGGAATTCACATAAAAGTGATTTCAGTGTATGTTGTTGCTCTGTTCTCAATAACTTAGTGATGGCTTATTAATCAAATCTCATTTTATAATATTTATGTTCTTGTTTCGTTTTTAAAAATGACAAATTGTCATATTATTTATTAATTTTATTTTTGCTCTTTTGTCATTCATTTCAGATATTTATTTGATGAGGCAACAATTCCTTTCTGTTGCACTAAATATACGCCGAATAATGAAGCCTTCTTTATTTGACCAGGTCCCGAACGAATTTCAATCCTTCTCAACTGCAAAAAGTTAGTTATCAGGTGCGTGGTCTACCACGCAGGCGACGGCCTTTGCCTGGTCTCTGCTGAATATTAATTTATGTTGACGTTCCTCCGATATGCGAGCTACATGCCCAGCCGACCGTAGCCTGCCGTGTTTTATACGCTTTTATATTAATATTAATTTAATTTCTCTATAGACTTGGTATAACTCGTGATTCATGCGACGCCGCCAGTATTGTTCGCAGCACTTTACGTTCAAAGACTTCAAAAGCTGTCAGGTTGACCTTTCTCCGGCCGTACAGAGCAACCAGAAGAATTAGAGTCTTGTACAACGTGAGTTTGGTCTGCATCTGTAAGTTGCGGGACTTTAGCTAGTTACGAAGTTCGCAAAAAGTCCTACTCGCAGCTGCATTATCGCAAGTCACTAGAGTTCAAAGGTACACAAATTCTTCAACTACTTCAAAAGTACCACAACCTAACACCACCTCGTTAGCAATATAACCTATGGGCCCACAATGTCTTCCAGCGACCATGACTTTGTCTTTGTGGTATTAATAATCATAATCCCGATTAGAATCAACTAGAAGTTCGGCTGGGATTGGCCATAATCTTCTTCAGTGCCCCTATTTATACAGGGCCACGTACTTGCAGTCAGGTGGGATTTGAGGAAGTAATGTTAGTGTGTAACCTTTGCTATTTGGAGACCGTGTTTGCCTCTGCATTTCCACAAAGGTTACTGGAAGGGATGTTTGCTAATGGGGAGGATCGTTGGGTCACAGGATTCACTTTGATAAGCGATTAGACCATGATAAATAATTTGACGCGAGCAAAAGATCAAACACTACTACCTGCTTCGCGATCCGCGACACTATTTTATCATGCCACGCGAGCGACACACAACACGATTGATCCTGCTCACATCACCCGCTCCCGCAGGAGCAAGTGATGCGAGCAAAGGATCAAACACTACTCGGGAATCCAATCCACACCCAGTGTTGCCACATTTCTATCTGTACCGAAGGCTCAAACATCTTTTTTATCTGTACCAGGAATTCTAAAAATCTGTACCCAAAATCTGTACCAATCTGTACTTTTTCGTGAAAATCTGTAATCTGTACCGTACGGAATCTGTACCAAAAACTATCAAAAAATCTGTACCTTTCCAGATAAATCTGTACTTGTGGCAACACTGTCCACACCTCGTGGCGAAATACGCGTAAACGACTAACGCCGCTAACCGCACGGCCACGAAGCACATATTCATATAAGACGCTTTACGAGGGGGTGAGTGTCGAAAATGGATATTTTTGGTGTTATGAAATTTGTGAATGAACCCTAATCAGTTTTGCCGGAAAGCCATGTAACATCATTATTTGCCACAACTCGTTTCTTTTCACTTAATCGTGCGCCACCTTCAAATCAATGATCAGATGTTGAATCAGAGATGAATTTTTCGATTTAGTTATATTTTTTCTAATGATACACCTTCCATTGTTTTGTGATTCTCTTTTACCCGGATGTAAAAGATTTAAATTTATTTCTTTCAACGACAATCAAAGTGATCGCGAAAGTTACATCAGGACCGTGCATTTCGAATTAATTGTTCTATATTCCTGTTGAGTTACTCAAAATGTTTTGAATTCTAAGGATGTAGACATAATAAAACGTTTAATCAATCTGCGTAGAATTTTCCATGCAAAAGTTGTTTATCTCAGAGCGATCGACAAGGTGCATTTTGCCCCCGACGCCCCCATGGTGCTCTCGCGTTCGATTGTTCTATCGACTGGTAGCCAGATAACAGCCAAATGGACAACTAAGTGCGAATGATAGTGCCAAAAACCGCTCCCACTCAGCCATGGCCGGTCAGTTGTATTCCGACTACGGGGCGATATCGCCGACAACACGACGCGTCAACGCGGAACAGAATTACGCAACTAGTGTTCCTAATCGTGACCCTTTTCTCTGTGTAGCGAACTTCGTTAGTGTCCAGGGTCAGTGCAAGTGTTAATCGATTGATACCTGTCTATGAGTGCGAGTTATCGAGCAGTGCGAAACTGACTTGAATAACCGGTGCAAAAGTATGACCGTTTCGGGTTGCGTGAATGATCGGACCAGAAGCAAGTTCGGTGGTGGAAGTTCGTTCACTTTGTGGAGTACTAACGACAGTGATAATGTTGGGGATGACGCAGGAATAGTGCTCGATTATGATGAAGACGAAGCGCCGCTAGAGAATCGCGAGTGCAAGTGGCGAAGAGCTTTGAAGAATCGACAAATCTACAAGATCAACGCTACGGAGGGGTGTAGACTGCGACAGCAGCGAAGAGAGAAACTGAAGCTCAAGGGCAGGATGGTGGGTGCCATTGGGATCTATGCGAGCAGTCGGTGCGGAGTGGGTGCAGGACCTTTCGGGGATGTGATGGCCTATCAGGCCATTCCTGACTGGTGGCGGGGGAGTTCCGATGGGGTGGACCACTGTCAGCAGAAGCCATCCGTTTTGGTAATTAGCATAATATTTTAGCTAAGATTTCAGTTGAGGGAGCATCCATTATGTAGGTCACGTCTATCTCCCACTCTTAACATATTACACTTAAATTCTTCTATCATTATAGCATGCCGTTCCTTATGCCTGACAGATAGGCAGTCTGCTATCCAAAAGCATGCCATATATTCACTTTACCCCTATACCACTTCGTCACCTTGAATTACGGGTGATCTATACGAATGAGTTGAAGCTTTCAAGTGCATCGCTTAGTGATGTGCCTCTGAATATTACGCTTATGAAGAACCACACGCTGTGAACTTGACGTTCGAAATGCATACATTTTGCTTAATGCAAGTTGGAACGGTTATTGCAATACGAACAATTTATGTATCGTTTTAGCATCAACTCACATCAAGTCGTCGATAGGCGCGTGGTGTACGCACGGGCCTAACGATCGCAAGGTCCTTTTGTCGATTCCAGGTTGCCGCGGGAACATTTTTCTATTTTCAAAGTTTGATTTCATAAGGCAAAGCTATGAACTTCAACCCGATTTATTGTGGCGAATTTTCATAAGTGATTCCTATGTGTTTCGAAAGCCCATTAGCCTAACTGCATGATTATGACTCTAGGAACCATGATTTGTGATCCTGATATTATGACCTATTCAATTTATGAATTTCATGATTTGTAAATCATGATTTGGGGATCAGATTTTTATCCGTGTATGTTTTACAAGTTTGACTTCCATGACAGCCCAAAACTTCTCTATCGGATGAAGTTCCGGTGATTTTTGGTATTCTCTTGAATGTTTAACTTGGAATTATTACAGCATTTCCTCTGCGAATTGTTCCAGCAGTTGTTCATGGTTTTTGTCAGAGAATATTTCGAAGGAGTCCTCAGTGATATCCTAAAGCAGGGAGCCAGATCATATTCTTGACACTTTTGATTCACTTCAGCAGTGGGGTTTTTGAAAGTGGCGCCATACTGAAACGCTTCGTATTGCAAAGTATCAGACAATTTGGCCGAGAAAAACCCCCCATGCCAAAGTGAATCTTGGAAGTGTCCAAGTGGTTCTGCACCCTATTTTTCCACAATTTTCAAACAATAAGCAATTTTACGAGGCATTTCGAAACAGCTGATCGCCGCAACGGCGTCAATTGACAGGAGACCTGGGATTAAAACCAGCGTGATTTTTAACAACGTCTCATTTAATCGAGGACATGGAGAAAACTACAAAAAAGTGATCCAAAAATGTTCGTTACTGCAAAATTACACCTAGTTATTGTATCAGCTACTTCTTTGTTACCCATATTGCACATAAAAAGGAACTTTTGTGATCAGACATATTTTAATAATTTTTCTTTCTTTTTGTTTTCGTCTGGATGAAAAGCTACGCTAGAAATGCGTACAGTCATCAATCATCATCATCGAGAAAACTGATGACGATGATTGAATTCTCCCAGGTCTCCTGTCATTTGACCAACTTCGTAAAATGACTCATTCTCTCAGAAAACCTTCCATAAATTTCTTCAAGAATGTTTGGTGAACAATTTTCGAGAAATTTCGATTGGCAATTCTAGAAAACTGATTCAAACAGTCCCAAGTCAGAAAAGGAAACAAACTTACGTTATCGTACTAGTTTCACAGACGTAATTCTACACTTTCCGTTATGAATCAACTCGATTTTTCACGTTTATAACGTTTAATTTCCGAATTTATAAAACGACGTAAGTAAGATTTTCAACTTTCGCAGCTTACCTGCTACTTGCATTGCTCCATTGTATGGACAAGAGACAATGTGACTTAACCACGAATCAGAACAAAACACTACTTGAGTCGATTTTACACTGGTACAAAAATGTCACAAGTAACTGGCTTATTATTTTGTCATATTTTTTTAGGGAAATAAAGAAACTACCTAGTTTTTCAACGCGAGCTGATTGTATGCAAAATTTAAACGATGTACATGGCGAAAAAAAGTTAAAAAGGTGATTTGTTTTAAAACAGTTTTAGAAGACAGGTTGCGATACTTCTTAGTTGATTTTCTTAAAACCGTATGAAAGTTACTTACGTCGATTTAGAAAAGTAATCGAGAATTATTCATCTATCCTCCTTAAAATCATCTTGTACTTCCAGGATAATATTTTCTTTTCAAAAGCAAAAAAATACTTCAAGTGTCTTTTTAGTATTTTTAGCAAAACTTTCTTTAAAACGCATTAAGATTTTTTATAGGATTGCTGAAAGGAATTATCAAGCATTTCCACTAATGACATTTCCATGCAAGCCTTCACATGTTCTCAAGTTTTTTTTTCGTACGCTTCTTCTCAACCTCGTCCAGGATTTGCAAGCGGAATCCCAAGCAACCAATGGTTCGGATGGTACTTAGGCAGTAAAATCCAAAGCTCACTTTTGGTATTCTCACTTCACTTTCTCACTCACTATCATTTTTGGAATCTGGTTTCAGTGGAACATCTTCGCTAACTAAAAGAACACTACAGATAATAAAGGAACTTGATTCTCGCAAGAGTAACTCATCAACAACTTATCAACAACTAGAAAGAACAAGTTTATATTGAACTTTATTTTTGCTTGAAAGTATATCTATAAGCAACTTAGACGTACTTTATGTAAACTGAAGTTCGATTGAGTACCTAAAGATGTGCTGATTAGGCCAAAACATGCTCTTCTACTCGAACTTTTGGTTGATTGTGATTTATCAAGAGATTTTTTTTTCAATGATCAGTTCAAGAATTGTTTTTCTTATTGTAATATATTCTTTTTTATTTTTTACGATACGGGTAATTTCTCCAGGAATTTTTTTTAAGTCTCGTTGTAATACAACTGCGATTCTGTCTTGAATATTTATTTTTTATTTT
This sequence comes from Aedes aegypti, assembly GCF_002204515.2. NCBI lineage: Eukaryota > Metazoa > Arthropoda > Insecta > Diptera > Culicidae > Aedes > Aedes aegypti. The sequence goes on from NC_035108.1 coordinate 94,605,793, forward strand.
TCGTAGGATTTTCCCAAAGATTTCTGTTTTTTTTATTCTCTAAAAATTTGTAATGAAATACAATATGCGAATAATGAAAAAACCACTTAGAGATTACTACGAGGAATATCATCAAAGAGAATTCTTTTGGATGTTCCTTCAGAAATTCCACTTAATTTGCTTCTGGGATTCATGCAGAGCGATTTTATCTTATATTTTGCAAATATACTTGGAAAGTAAGGCGAAGGTAAAAAACGCCTTATATAATAAAAATAATAATCTTATAACTGTTTCCCTCAGTACTACTTTTAAATTATTGTACCTATTAAATTTTTCACGCAAAAAAATCACAAGAGATTTTTGTTTTCAAATTTCTAAATTTCTCCTAAATTAATTGATGCTTCTAGAAAAAATGCCTACAATATTTTTTATTTTTCAAGAATTCATCCAGTCCAAATCCAGTAGCTTGCTTAAAAATCTTTTAGGGTATTTGTCCAAGTGTTTTTTTTTTTCTTAAATTATTTATTTCTACACTGTTGCAACATTTAAAGCAGAGATTTATTCTGCAATAGTTCGATAACTTATTAAAAGCTTTTTATGAAAAATTTTCTGAAAAATTCTTAAATAAATTTCATATATGTCCGCTATTAAAATGTCCAAATGTACTTCACTACATTTGAACATCATAATAAAGCACTTCAGCAATCAAATACAGCTATGAAGTTTAGTTTTGGATGTTGTACGTTTGAATTTTGGTAGGTGTACGAATATGGAATTGGGTGAATTTTGGAGAAGAGTTCAATACTTTTCCATTAATCCAAAGATTAATGCAAATGGAAACGTTTTGAAATAATAGATGACACCTATTACCTTCAATGTGGATATGTATTTTAAACTCAATACATCATTTAATAGTTTTTTACTAACTTGATGTGAAAACAGTTTTCTGTACGAATATGAAATTGGGCCACCATACTACCATTGAAAAAGAGCCATTTTAGTTTCGAATTTCTCCCTATTCTCGTTTTTTTGTTTTGAGTTTATTTAATAATTAAATCACTACTCACAATACAGTTATGAAAATGTCTTTGTTGGAATCAGAAGAAAGACACCATATTGCAGAGCACAATCTTTCCAAAAATTCCGTGAATAAAGTACTTTTAATCCTAGACAGATAACATTTGTCATAACAACTACCGAAAAGCTAAACATTACATATAATCTGCAATTGGATTAGATGGACAAATTGATGTGAAGATTTGCGAAAAAGTTACACGTCTTCTCAGTGAGAATCGAACTCACGACTCCCCGATCTCTAGTTGGGGCGCGTTAACCACTACGCCATGAGAGGACTCATGAACGCAGAAGTTAACCTGAATTCGATTTCAGCTCAATAATCACGTGGTCCTCTTTCGCAAAGTGCACCTCTTTCGGAAGAATTAGATGCCCATCCAAACACAACGCTTTCTATATATATCCAATGCCTAGCCCGAGAGCGCATTGTTTTTTAGATATAGGAATAGCACACTACACTAGCCAGCAACTGCGCAGTTGCTGGCTAGTGTAGTGTGCTATTCCTATATCTAAAAAACAATGCGCTCTCGGGCTAGGCATTGGATATATATAGAAAGCGTTGTGTTTGGATGGGCATCTAATTCTTCCGAAAGAGGTGCACTTTGCGAAAGAGGACCACGTGATTATTGAGCTGAAATCGAATTCAGGTTAACTTCTGCGTTCATGAGTCCTCTCATGGCGTAGTGGTTAACGCGCCCCAACTAGAGATCGGGGAGTCGTGAGTTCGATTCTCACTGAGAAGACGTGTAACTTTTTCGCAAATCTTCACATCAATTTGTCCATCTAATCCAATTGCAGATTATATGTAATGTTTAGCTTTTCGGTAGTTGTTAAACTTCCACTCGGCTGGTTGGCCGTAAACCACGATTCATAATTAAAACAAGTAACATTTGTCATGTTCCACGTCCATCTATTTGTCAATCATACTGTTCCCATTCTGCTCTGTAAATTCCATCAATACATTCACGACTATCCATTTTGTGATTAACACTGCAATACCTGAAAGGTGTTTACCGCCTTTCAACACCAATCTCGCACTGCATTCATCAAATACTTTCCATTGTTTGCGACGGACGTCGCGCTCTTTCGATATCACGAGTTCGCCATACATAACATATACGACTTTTCTTCTTCGTTTCTTTGTTTACATCCGTGCCATTTGTTTTGTCCACTGTTGTTTGCATACGAACTTCTATGGTAGAAGGCTCGTCGTCTTATCACCGTACACGACCAAATCATTCCCGATCAGCGTAGATAAGCTCGGAATAGAAATGGAAATCGAACAGCTATGAACACGTGTCTGGGGGTTATTCATTCAATACGTCCAATGATTTTTTTTTCTTGACGTTACAGCCAATCTGGTACAGATATAGTTTCTCAGATAAGTTTTCAGAGAGCATTTCTACAGTTTTCTTTGCCAAAGTATCTATTTTGTTCGTACGTTTATCGTGCAGCTAACTCGATAATACTTAATGATATAGAGTCTATGCCAAGGGAGGCATTGGAGCGTTTCTACATAGCCTTTCAATCCTAGAGGGTAGACGGAAGCTTAAATCAGTCTTATTTTTAATCCTATTGAAGTCAACGGAGTTCACCGTACACCGAAGATAATCTTTGTCTATTATAAGATTAACCTACAACTGCACGACCATCTGGATTCAGCCTAAGAAGTACAAGGTGAGGTGAACGGTTGATAAGCACTATTGTTGTCCACCTGACGAAGGCGCTTCGGCTTTCCCTTCGATTACTGTACCCTGGAGAGGGATTGAAACGTCTAGACACTGCCGCTAATCTCCGAAGCTGCTCAAGTTTTACTGAGCATGAATCATCCATAATTCTTTCCTCGTAGGAATCAACATCCCTCTGAATCAACCACATGTCACATGCTCAATCAATTCTTCTGATTAGCCATACTTGTCGCTATTGGCGCTACTAGCGCAGCTATGCGATTCGTCAACAAGCGAAATACCCTGAGATCGAGCACTTCGCTGAACAGCTCTCATACTCCGTACCTCACGCTGTCTCATACTTTTCCCATGACGATACTTTCCTTCACCTGAGCACTATTGTTCACTATCACTCTACAAACTTGGACATTCCGATAAGATGATGATAACCTGTTGTATGGTGGGACACACCGGTGAAGCGTGATCACCAATAATGTTACGCGCATCATGGCGCTTGACAGATACCGGTAGCAGCCGTTCGACAAATTTGTTTCTAATTTAATAATCAATAGGTGTTTGCCCGCGCATTAGTATCGAGTATTCGCTACCTTTTATCGAACTGCGCTATCTATTCCATTGAACACGCGGTCAATGCAAGGGAGGGTCGTCGTTTGCCGAACCAGAACCAGAAGGTGCTTCCCAACCATCATACATCTAGGTATCTAGAAGTCTGTTACGGCGATAAGGCAAATATCTTATCACATTCTTCCGCCCAAACTGGCTACTGTTTACAAGCGGTTCAAGTTGAAAACATATTTACACGCTTCCCGATGGTATCGTGGATTGCGGTGACCATTGGAGGGAAAATGATGTAAACACTTACCCTGCCATCTGATTTTGGTTAGTTACAAGATGACGATAAGTATTTAGATTTGCAGTTTAACAATCGAGTAGGACTACGTGATGCCAGTTGTTTTGACCAGCGCAAAGGCCATGCGATTAAAAATCTTTAATCATTTCCTGTTTGTTACCTAAGACAGAGATTTGGGGCTAATCACTGGCTTTGAAGCATACTCAGAAAGGATTATACAGGCGACTCTCCAATTATCGATGTTTTACAATTTCAATATCTCTCTATATAACGATGATTTCTTCTATCTTTTCACTATTTCTCTTTCTTTTTCGATACCTTCTTTACTTTTCTTTTCTTGATTTTTTGCTCACGTTCACTCAGTATTTTTGAACTTGTTGATGTCAGCAACTTCGGTATTATTTTTCCGCAGTTTTCCTTTTCAACGACTATTTTATTTTACTCTAAACTTCATCGTACAGCTCACAGAACAGCGTTTTAGCAGAATCTGTCTGAATTTTCTTCAGGAATTCCTTCAAAAGTTCTTTTTGGTATTTATTCAGAGGATATCTCTCGGTATTCTTCTCAAATTTGTTCAATATTCAGCTATACCTTCGAGGTTTCCATCAAAAATTTCTTTTGCATTTTCTCGGCAAAATCTTCATATATGACTCTGATAATTCATTCAGATATTAGGTTTTCAAAAATTCCTTTGGGAGTTTCTTCAGAAATGGCACCATATCATCATAATGAAATTTCCTTATAAACTACTAATCCTGGCATGCTCCCAAGAATTCCTCCACAAATGCTCAAGATTTGGGCATATGATTCTTCATGAGTAAAGAATTGATCCTAGAACCATGAGTAAAGAACAATCCTAGAAGATTGTTATAATTTGAAAAACCGTTTGTATCGTCAAAATCCCAATTTTGGTAACTAAATGAGTACAACAGGACGTTCTTTCTGAAAATACAAGCAAAGCGTATCCAGTTATCTATTGATAGGTTTTCATTATGACATAGACTTTTAGCCATTTACATGAGTAAACGGAGTATCGTTTTCATTCGTTTTGAGTTATGGCATATATCCCTTCGTATAAGTATACTGAGTTTTAATTTTATTTGTGCCCTCAACTACTCGTAGAAGTGAACGGAATATTGAGCTTATTTGTACCGATTACATTGATCTTTCAATAACTCTATTGAATGTAGACTGTCTTTGAATATGTCACTTCTTACGGTGTTATTGAATAGGGAAAAGAGAAAACAATCAGTTCTTTCGCTGGTAGATCTTATGGACTGTCTTTCCGGAAGTTCTTGGATGGCTAAGAACTTCCATTGTTTTCATCGAAATTTGCAGTTGAAATCTTAAAACATTCCTGAGCACTAAATTCAAAATTCTTCAATATGTAACCTGTGTTGATAGGCTCACACTCAAATCTCCATCAATACGCTCTCCCGTGAGAGCAAACTCATTAGAGATCTGCTTTGCAACTCTCACGCTTGAGATGCAAAAATCACACAATCAACTCGGACCGTAAAAAATGATTCAGTCGCAAAACCCAACAAAAACACGTGAAACCCGAATGTTGTTGTTTACGTATGAAAAGATTACTATAATTTTACCAGACTAACAAGAAATTATTGTCGTGTGTGGGTAAACTGTGGAAATATGAGACAATGAGTCAAAAAGGTGAGCCAACTCATCCATGATTTTTTGACTGCTGAGTTGCGTGATTGACAACTCACGCATGAAAAATCTCAAGCGTGAGTTATGAGAAATTGAGTTTTTCACAAACTATGCTCGTTGATTTGAAGTACTATATTTAAGGAAGTTCTTGGCTACATGTATGCATATATGTATTTATGCATGTACACAAACATTTTTTTAGAGGAACTTATGGAATTTAATGAAACATACTTCATTGTATAACTAATAGCCCGTACTGCATCATACGTATTCTACGATTCTAAGACCTATATTACAAGAAGTCCTTGGATGACGCAGAACATCACTTAAATGTACCGTAAACTGGGGACAAATTGATCACTGGGGCGAATTTGATCAGTTCGGTACCAAAGAACATTTCCTCCCAAGGATGCTGAAGGTTTTGTAGGCATTACAGAAGTTCCATGTTTTCTAGTTTATAGATGTCTAATGATGATTTTGCACTATTTCATTTTTATTAGGGTCAGTTTTGCTTAGAAATATTCACACTTTTTGAAGGTGTAATCAATACGGTTGGAAATGTCCGTGATAAACAATCCACTAGTGCTATACCTACATGTCAACTTTGAGTGTTTAAAATGTTGTATAAGCTTAAGTTTGAACTACTGAACGCATTTTTGATATCATACAGCATAGCAAATGTACTGTTTTGCTCATAAAACCATTTATTCCCAAATAATGTGCTTATTTCAGGAGCAATTGCATACATTTAGGCGTATTAGGCAGATTTTAATTGTTTAATTTTGCAATAAAACGATCATATATTCGAGTTGTAAGAGTTTTGACATCATTTTCAGATTCAGGAGACCCAAATTTAGTAGATAGGGAAAAATTGTATGATTAAACTTGCTTTGTTATATGGTGATCCATTTCGCCCCAATGTGTCATTTTCATTTTTTTTATATAAAAACTATGTTTATAATATGGTCAATATTATTTTATGAAAATTCGATTACATGTTCTGATATAGAATTATGGAGTACTGATTTTGTCAAATTTTATTTGACAATGTTTTAATGCCGAAGGATAACACAACAAAAAATTGTAAAATGCCGCCGGATTACGGTAATACAACAATACAAAACAAAAAAATCAAAGCAACATATTGCTCTGAACTTCTTAGTTATAAAACGTAAGTAAAGTTGAAAACAAATCAGATTAATTCCGCATCAGTCGTCATTTCAATATATAATTTCCCATCCAATTGCCTAAACTCAATTTACGTACTTTGTAAAAAAAAAGGTAACGATAATTGAATTTATGTTAAAAAAAAGACTTCGTGAATTAAGGTTTCAATGTATCTAAAACAAACAAAACACAATAGAAAAATTATCTTCCCAAGAGATTTTTTAAAGGAATCCTTGGCAAAAACTTCTGGAAAAACTCTTTGGGTAAATGGCTAAGCGGTCTAAATGAGGATTGAAATCAAGGATAACGATTCCAGGTGGCCAAATTAATTCCAAATTCTGCACCTCAGCCTATGAATGCAATAATTTGCAAAGTTTGATGCGTTACATGCCAGTATTTATTCACCTTCGAAAATTGACCCCAGGATTACTTGAAAACCCAGATATCGGTTCCAAAGCGGCCAATTGAGTTCTGTACTGTGCAGCTCAATCATAGAATGAAAGCATTTGAAAAACCACGAAGTTTGATGTGTCGCATGATAGTATTTAGTCACTTCCAAAAATTGGCCCCGAAACCGGTTCCCAGAACATCCGGAAATTGTGATCCGCTCCACGTGGTGACCATGATGGACTTCTAGACATCTGTTTCCATCGTAATAGAACTAATAATTGTAAAAATTTAACTGATTTCATATTGCAAATCATTTTTTTTCTAAGCTTGCCATTTTGGAACACCCATTTTGATTCCGGAATAACTACGAAACCAGGTGGCCAATCCTGAAAATCCGGAAATTCTTGTATCAAAATTTGGTTCGAAAATATAGAAAAACAAAACATTACAGCCAAAACCGTGTTTTTTTTTTCAACTCTCGTTTAGGGCGGTTGGTAACGGAAGAGTTCATTTGTCTAGGTCGAAATGCCTATAGTTTCGAACAATCATTTTATCAAAGCATTTTTAATTTTTTTCACGTAGCTGTGGTTGAGTGAATAAGATTACAAAAGTGTCCCTCTGAAGCCCTTTCTGAACCGATTCCGAGGTATCCGGATGTGGCCAGAAGCTTATATTGATTCATGGTATTATAGCTATGATGGGCAAGATAAAAAAATCATGAATTTTGTGCCGTTGCACGGCACTATTCTCTAAGTTTCAGAAAATGTCCTCTTTGATTACATTCAGAAACCGGTGCCAGGTGACCGGGTATTTCAGATACCCGGCCAGAACCAATGAGAAGCAATGTCATTCGACCTTCTGGCAGCTCAAATGAAATTTTTTATGAATTACTATTCCCGGAAGTATGCCATTTCAAAAATTCCTGCTTAAATACTCATATAACATTATTGAACTTATTTTCTGAATTCTCTGAAAATTCTCTGTTTTGTCTCTAAAATAACTTTTATCCTAAAAAATTGTCACTAGCATCAATATATCATAATTCTAACAACTGAAAAAGCCTTTTTGTTATTTCAAAGACAAATTCACCATTTGATTTGGTAATCAAAGCATCTAAAAAGGTTGTGCTACTTTTCCCCGAATGTCGTTCCTTCCAACGCCAGTTCCCCGAATACCCCGTTTCCAAAAATAGCCCACTTCCACGAAAAATTGGTGGCACTCATAACTTAATAGCTTTCAAGGTGGAGAAAAAACTGGTCGTCTGAAATGAACCTTTCTCTAGTTGACTGGCGGTTCTTCCGAGTTTCACCGTCCTTAAAATTGTTGATAGCTTTGGATTAATCGCGAATGACCGAATCTCGTAAACTTATTCAAATAGCCTGAAGTCGGAAAAGTAAACATTGATCTTACGTGTTTCGCAGACGAAATTCTACACGTTCCACTCTTAACCAACTCGATTTTTCAATTTTAAAACGTTCAATTTCCGATTTACAAAACGAGATTTTCAACTTTCCCAACCCAAGCGATACTTTCACCGCTCCGTTGTATGGAGAGACAAAGTGACTTAGCCACGAATCAAATCAAAACACTAATTGAGTCGATTTTACACTGGCACAAAAACGTCGCAAACAACTGAATAAAACGGCTCATCATTTTGTCATATATTTTTTCTGGAAAATAATAGAAACTTATTTTTTTAAACGCGGACTGAATGTAAGCAAAATTAGACGATAAACACGGCGAAAAAATGGTAAAAAGGTGACTCATTTTAAAACAGTTTTATAAGGCAATGATTCCTCTTAATTAATTTTCTTTAAATCGTATGAAAGTTACTAGTTTATCACCATATTACTGAAGAGTATTTTTTTCATCTTTTCGAACTGCATCACTTTCGGGGAAAGGGTCATTACGGGAACTGACGTTCGGGAAAACGACATTCGTGGAAATGACGCTCTTTGAAAAGTATTACAATCATCTAACTAAAATGTTTCTGCTGGAATATCTTAAAATTATTGATAATTTATAGGGGATTTTTTTGGTAAATACTCGAGCTAAATTTAGAAAACGATTATGGGATGAAATCTCTGGCCAAGGTGTTGGAATAAGCTTTGGCCGTAAACCAGGAAAAATACGGCCATAAAGACTCAACAAAAGTAAAGTATTCCAATCAAACGCTGTTTGAAGATTTCGTCAGAAAAGCATCCAAGATTTATGCTCTTTAAATAGGAGTTCAGTAAGAATGTCATTCAGTTATTATACTAGAAAAAAAAATCTGAAATATTATCAACAAATGAGCATGACATTAATCCACTGATTGAATCCCTCCTCTGCCACGACTTCGATCGACTACTTCTTTACCCAAAACTTTTTGAAATAACGGATGCTTGAACGAACACAGTGTTATTTGTTAATCAATAGTGATATTATCATTGGGGGGAGGTGTAGGGGGGTTCGTCAAAAATCAATTGCGATAGTGTAGAGTAGAACAACAAATGTTAATTTATATTAAATCATACTCACAAAGTTTAAATTCTACACCCAATACAAGACCTTATAAAAGTTTTATAATTTCTTCGCATGCAGACATGGGAAACACTCACTCGATTATTCCCCTCACTCACTTCCACACGCAGTCAAGAGCTTCTCCAGCCAAGCTGAGTGTCCCAATTTTCTTTCTACTTCTTCGCCGAGCGATAAGTTAAGCAAAACGGCAACAGAAAGATTCACTAGCGATTCCGTTTTCCGAAGGCATCCGAATGAAGTAGCGAGTCAGTGCTGAGTGCTCACATAATGGCAATACACCCGGAGGAATGATTCAGTGAGTGGAAATCCGTCCATTCAGCTGAATGCATTCCGTGATTGAATGTAGAACGCGTTCTTTCGTGTATATCCCAGTTACGAACGGATTGGTTCTCGCTCCACTTCGTATGTCTTTTGATTTTCGGTTTATCTGAATTGTTTGCGATTCGTCGGGATTGCGCTTACCCTAGTTGCGTTCGGCTGTCACGGAAAATTTGGTTGCAGCCGATACTTTTCTATTTTATTTATCGGTAACGTTCGGGTGAGTGAGTGAATTTTCCCATGCTTAGTCGAATGAACAGAAAATGTAAGGATTTCTTACAGGAAATAAATAAGAAGGAAATTTCATTACAAATACTCTATGAGAAACTTGCTTTTTCTTTATATACAACGATATTATACAATATTTGTAAGGTTTTTATGCAGAATGGTATTCGAATCTTGCAATCACTGGTTGGGGTGTACATATTTACATATTTTCAACGTCGAATACCCCCAATCTAAGAGTTACATAAACTTTCTTTGTCATTAAATCAAGTATTCGACATTTGAAGAGAGACCAGAGTGTTAAATCAAGTATGTGTAGATTAAACTTTGAAGTAGCATGTTTTGGTTCTAGTTGATTAAAACTCCCAATACAAGATTTTGTAATGAATAACCTACCAAACACTTCTTTACGAGTATTTTAACTAAATTTTACCTGAATATAAAGAATAGGTTAGTAATGGGATGTTATCAATTTTATAGCTTCTGGGATGTTGTTCTATTATACTGGCAGAATATTTTAGAGTAATTCAAGGCAAAAGTTCGCATTAGTTTTCGGCTCACGCAGAAGGAACCCTGGCAACACTGTATGGGTTTGACACCTTATTAGATCAGCTGTTCATAGATATGAACTGCGAAGTTATGAAGGAAGTTGTGTTTTGAGCAATTTTGTTCTTTTATTGAAAAAAGTGTTCAGTAAGAAATTTGGATGGTAAAAACTTGGTAAAATCAAAAAAAAATCTAGGGATCAAATAGTTTTCTAATTAGTTCAGTACCAAGTATATTCCTTACACGTTGTAACAAAGTCAAAAAAGGTGGATAATAATGATAAAGGTACAAATTTTGTTAAATAGTATATTTAGGCACACTACCAGTATAATAGAACAATACTTCAAAAGTCATAAAAATCATACCATTCTGACTACCCTATGCTCAGTATCAAAATTCGTTAAAATACCGTGAAGGCCCCATACTCTGCGCACTTAAGGCTTTTTAAATTTTCTAACAGCTGTAATTAATTGAAAACAAAACACAATCCTCTGAAACGTTAGGAGCAAATACTTATTGATTTTATGTGTAAGGAAAAAATATAAAAGCTTCACTAAGTAATGATTTTTATTGCAAATTTTTAATTTTTCTCAAGGGTGTCCGTGTTCCTAACTCTGCGCACTCATTTTTGAAATGCTCTTTATTCTGCGCATTCAGGTTCCTAACTCTGCGCACTCGATAAATTATTTATAACAGTTGAAGTATTTTACTAAAAGCATTACTAGCATTCAAACTCTGAATTAATCTTCATTTTCTTGCTTTATACGACTTTACGTCCCCAGTGGAGCGTGGAATGTCTCTAACATAAAGTGTACTAAGTGTAGTGAATTTTATCTATAATTCAATCCATGATAATTACTGTCACTGAATGCCATTGAGTACAACTCTAAAAATAATCGAAATCATCATATGATTTCCAAAACATGTAATTAACTTAGTTTTCTAAAATCCAAAGCAACATACAAAAAGGGTACAAACTACGTCTTTTTTGCGTTCCCCCCTGCGCGTGTATCGGAAAATTACCTTTGACTGTTTATGTAGGTATTTTAACTAGAAAATATAAAAACCAAATTTTGTTTGGTCCGGTTCGAGTCCGGGTTTGGTATTGAATAATTGTCTCGGATTCGAATCGGATCCGGGTTTGAAGAAAATTAATAAGAACCTGGTTCTGGTTTGTTATATGTGAAACCCGAACATTCCTACTAAATACGAAGAATAGTTTAAGCGAAAGGGTATATCCATTCCTAATGTATTGTTCATCACTCAATCGAGAAATATCGCCGCCCTGTATAAGCGTGACGTAATTAATGAACGATTCATATTTCAGATCAATAACAGTACTTTATTGGCGTACGATAAAATACGATTAAACCTCGATGTTCCATTACTCGAAATTGACTCATGAAACTATACAAAAAATCAAAATTATTTCATTGCATGGTTAGGGAGCATTCACAGGGTGTCTACTACCTGGAAAAACCTGGAAAACCTGGAATTATCAGGGATTTTTTTCCAACCTGGAAAAACCTGGAATTCTCAGTGAATTTTGGCTACACTCAGAGAAAATATTTCGAACCAGTGATTCATGGTATAATATTGACCTTTTGTAACATAAAATCCTTTCAATCATCAAAATTTTCGGCTGCGCCACTATTACAACGCTATTTGAAATGTTCAGTCATTTAATTTTTAGTTATTTCTATTTATTCTGAATAAAACTTGTCTAAACAAGGAAGGGGACTTAGGATTGGCAAAATGGTGAAGGCAAGTACGATTCTCAATTCCAGTTGGATATCTTTCAAGAGCATATGAGTAAATAATTTTATAGGAAAAGATTAAAGATAACAACAGGTACGAAAAATAGTCTCTAAAGCCACTTTTTTGCCATAACCCTCTCTTTCCCATGTTAGCTCCAGAACTCCATTTTCGATGAGTTTGGGACAAACCGAATCAGATGAATACTAGAATATAATTCTTTACACATCAGGTCAATCCAAAAAGATTTCATCCTCTACTATAAGGGAAAAATATGAAAAGAGTGATAAAACTTTTTTTTAATAAAATTGCTTGAGCCACTATTGTTACATGTGTTCTGGTAGTTGCGCTAGTGCTCCAGTAGTAGACGTTCGGGAATGATACAAGGATTTTAAACAAAATGGTAGATTTGTGCATAGGTTCAACATTTTTCCCTCGGAACAGCAACTAATATCTTTCGAATGAAGCATAAAGATCATCTCTGGGACTTTTCTTCATTTTTATACATCCATTTTTGAAGCTGGTTCCATCCGTTGATCCACTACTGGAACACGACGGCAACTATTGGTGCAAGGGAGCAAATTTTTTGCGTAAACTTAATTATTTATATGACTTTTTGATAAAATAAAAGCTGAAATTTGGCAAATCGACTAAACTAGAGGCGATCTATCCACCAAAATAGCACATGCCGTTTTTATCGAAAAATGTATTTTTTTCCATAGTCCAATCTACTGGTACATTACAACCATTGGTACCGGCACCCTAACCATTGTAAAACATAAAAAAGTTAAACTGGTTTTGAAAAATAAATTATTTCAAATATTGTTTGTTCAATAACTTTATTATAAAAACGTTTTTTATAAATAAATTGTCGATCAAGGCGTGGGAAAGAAAGGATTGCACTGCTTGCAGTGAATTCTGGTGCAACATTTTAGAGGCATTAGAAAAACCTTCAGAGACTATTACGTAACTATTTCTCCTGAGATTCCTTCTGGAATACTTTCAATAACTCCACCAGAGATGCCATCAGCAAATTTCAAGGAATGCTTAGAGGAAATTCTTCAGAATTTGGTCCAGAAAATTCTAGAGCACTCCTACGCTACTACCTCCAGTAATTTTCACAGAGATTACTCTGAAGAAAAATATCTCAGTATTTCCTCCAGATGTTTTTTCTACTGATTCTTTCACCGATTTATCTAAGTGTCACTTCTAGGATTCTTCCAATAGTTCCAACAGAAGTTCTTCCCCAAAGGTTTATTCCAGAGTTTCCGAAAAAATCGATATTTTTACTGGAAACTAGGATAATTCCTACGCCTTTTTTCTTTTGGTCTAGGCATTTTTAAAAGGATTCTTTCAAAAAATCAGCCGTAATAACTCTCCGGAATTGCTCAAAAATTTCTTAAGGCATTATTCGATGAAATCTATTATAAACTTTTCCAAGAATTTCTCGATAAATTGCACCTGGGATTCCTTCTTAAGTTCCTCTAATTTCTCCAGCATTTCATCAAAATATTATTGCATTGAACATTGAAACTTGCATTGAATTTCATCAAAATGTTATTGCTTTGAACGCAATCAGGATTTGACTCTAGGGGGGTTGTGAACATAAACCTTAGATAGATGTAATAATTTTCGAGAAGAAAAGTTTAAAAATGTTTGCAAACTTAAGTTTTTTTCGTTGACTTTGGGTATATTTTTTATAAAAAAAAATACAATTCTACTCAAAGGAAATCTGTTATACCTGGTGAAGTTTTCCACAATTTTCCACAAGCTTTCAGCGCAAAACACAGTAAGAAGCATTGTGACTATCATTAGCAGTTTATCAAATGCAAATCAGCATTGATATTGAAGCATTTTGAGATTGTGGTCGAAAAGGTGCGCTTAGCAATCACCATCTTCCTAAATCTTTCAATGGATGTTTATTTGGAATCATTAAAAACCTAACGATTTGCATCTACGACAATTCATTTGATCTCTAATGGTGTTAAAATTGGCTAAAAGCTGAGCCACTTTCTCATTTTTTTTTTCAAAACATAGAATTTTTCATCGAACAGCTTTTTAAATGGTATCGATATGCATACATAATTGCATATTTGTTTGGCACACTTCTCTTCAAAAACCTGTAGCTAACATATCAGAAAAAGCGAGAAAACTAGTTTTTTTTAACTCACCAAAGGTCTTTAAATTAGAAAGCCATAACATCGAACAAAATAATTTTTAATAAAACTTACTGCTCCTGTGTTTTTGAATTTTAGTATTAAACTTCAAAAATATATTTCATAATTCTTATCAAAAAATTCTGCTCTGGTGGGGGTTTTGACCCCCAAAACCCCCCTTTGGTTGCACCACTTCTTTGAACCACATGATTAAAATTTTTCAAATTCAATTTCCAAATCTCCATGGATTCTTCTGAAGTTCATTCAAGGATCCATTCCAGTTTTTACTCCGATCTTTTATAGATATTTTTTCATGGATTCTGTCGGAATTTCTTTGAAGCTTCAGTTTTTTTTTTATCATTTTAGCAAATTATCAAAAAAATATTAGAAAGAAATTCATCAATAATCCAGGAGTTCTTTCAAATATCCTCATAAGAATTCAACTTTCATCAGTGTCATAAGAAATTACACTATGATATTCTTTGGAAATTCACCGCGGATTTTTCAAAATTTTCCGTAAAAATTCTGGAAATTTTTCTAGAAATTTATCTGAAGACAACCCATAATGATTAACTGAAAAAATCTTCAAAGCTTTGAAAATCCCAAGGAAGGTTTTTTCTTTAATTTGGAGTAAGTCCTAGGAAAATAAATGAGAGAATCAATGGATAAATTTCCGGAGAACTTGAGACTTCCTTGAAAAACGTCTGAAACGATTTCCATGATGGAATCATGTAAGTAATTTCTTCGCCATGATAAAGAACCAACAAATATGATGATTTTTTGAGCTAAAACCATGGCTCGTATTAAAAAAAAACTGTAGGTAACCATCCATGGTAGATGTAGGAGTGTAGTTTTAATGAAATAGCATGGTTCTTCGTAAAAACAAATCAGATTTAATTTTTGAAGGTGTCTAAACGATTCTTTGAAGAATTACATAACAAGTTCGAATAAATCACAAAACAAACTCGGGGTAATATGTGAAACGATCAGTAATTTCACGATGGAGGCTTAGACATATTCTCAATATCTGTTCACATCAAATTCTTCTGTCGTGATTCATGTTAGTTTCATTTTTATATTCATAATTCATTGTTTTTTATCATGTTTTTTCAGGTAAAAGTTCTCTAGTTCTTATTTCTAAGGCTATAAGTCACTACTAGCCCTGTTTCCCCCATGATATCATCTAGGAAAAATATGAAACGGCCTCCAGAGAAATATTCAGGGCTTCGCTGGATGTCCATAAATCTGAATTCCAGTTTACGGGAAAGTTTATTTTTATTTTAGATCAAATAGAATATTTTTTTCATATCTGACTTTGATGACTAAACACACTTTCAGAGCATTTTAAAAACATTTTTGTTTTACGTAGAAATTGAATAAGTCACACTTTCAGAGCATTTAAAAAACATTTTTGTTTTTCGTAGAAATTGAATATTAAACACCAGATTTCTCCAAATTTTTGTATGTTGTTTATGCATTTAGAACAAACAGAAAAACAAATATTTTTTATTGATGTGAGTACAAATTTGAAATTTATCGTTAGATTTTTTGTTTAAGTGTTTCGAAGCCAAATACCTATCTTTGAAAACAAATTTTTAATCACCTAAATTTGACCATTGAGCTCTCGCCGAGCGGTGTTACGAACACAAGCGCTAATGTGCTGGTTGAAAATACTGTCATTTGATTAAGTAGTGTTGGTGACATGTACCGTGTATGTACACGAGCGCAGAAACTACTATTATCAATCATATATGTATTTTGAAGATTTCCTTAAACCTTGAATAATTTTTTAAAATCTGGAAAAACCTGGAAATATCAGGGAATTTCTTTTCTGTAAATGAGTAGACACCCTGATGCAATAATTACGTCCATCGTTCAGGGGAGGAGGAGTCTACGAGAATGTGATAATGCATGCATTAGTTACTGTAAAAATCGCGACAGGGGATTGAGGGGACGGAGTGTAGAAATCCTTTAAATATGATGGACGTCATTTTTTAATGTTCCCTTACTATGATGGTCCCCTCTAACAATTTTCCAAAGTATTTCTATTCCATATCGCGATGGTGTCGACAAGTCGATGATTCCCGTCAATATCGACCTCTGGAGGGTTGATTGTATGTTGAAAATAACGTTTTATAACTGCTGCGCATAGTAAGGACCAAAGTTGAAAAATGGTTCCTTACTATGCGCACTTAAGAAGAATAAAAAAATGAAGAGAAAATAAGTTGCACTTTAAATTTTAAACAAAAATTTAAGTAATTTACCAGATTTTGGTGGATTTTGGTAAAAGTGCGCAGAGTTAGGAGCTGCGCATAGTTTGGGGCCCTCACGGTACTCATGAAAAGCAAATAAAACGGATTAAAACTTTGACTGTGGTAAAACTTAACTCTTTTGTACCGGGCTTTTTGATTTGTCACTCAATTTTTGGACCTCATAAATGAATTTTAACATTTTTCGTACCTTATTAATGACAAGAGTCATGCTTTTACTGTAGAAAATAATTAAATGATCATAATAACACGATATAAGTTACGTTTTTAATAGTTAACTTAAGGTAGCACTGTGTGTTGCATGTTACCCCAAATCAGAGAGAGCATGAAAAATGTATATTTTCCGCCTCTGCTGATCCCAGAAAACCAAATACTGATAAAATTAATATCGCGTTGTATAATTGGTTATTGTCTGATCTGAATCCTCAATTTTTTTATCCATGCAAGTTTGAATTTGAAAATTGTTGCAAGTTACCCCGTTTGACGGTACAACAATTATTATTAATAAAATCACAAATTTCAGAGAGTCATACTTTTCACACCTAAAAATTCTTGTTATTTTGTCCGTACCTGTACTCGAAGAAATTTGGCAAATCATTTCCATAAATAGCACCATAATGGCATTTTACGATCCTGGATTATTGTCGATGGAGACGCGACTACCCATAAATCAATACCTCGCGCCCGTACATACGCCGTTTTTATTGTTATTCGCTCCCCTAAAATCCTCCATTTCTCATGTACACAGTGGTGTCATTCCTGCACGAGAAACATATTTATCGCGCTCGCAATAAAACTCCAATCAATCTATCAAACTGATATAACCATTACAAAGACATCGTGGGGGACAGAGGGAGCACGAGTATGCGTCCCTCCACCCACGAATCTTCCAAGATTATAAATATAACAAGGTGTCTAACACCGTAAAACGCATTCTAGAATCCGCATATGTAAGCAAATTTCCGTTTTGCAACACAAAGCGGAAGCAGACGACGGACTATTTGCCAGAAACCCTAGATCCGTCTCAGAATGTGCGATACCGCTTTATCACTTGCGTTAAATGCGACGCCTGTATTGAATTTCGGCTCCGCCTCCTCACAGTCACCCAGGTGCAATTCTTACTTCCTCGGCTGATTCATCAATCACATGCACACACGTTCCGGACGTGACCCATCAGGAATTGTGCTTTTTGCTGCTTGCGATCAGATCTCAATCTCGCTGTATTTCTACTGGGAGCATGGGCGTAGTCAGGATTTCCATCAGGGTGGGGGACACGGTGTTCTGAAACTTTTGTTCTTCTTGCTACATCCATGGCTATGAGCGTGTGTAATCGATATACTCATGTGCGTTCTTTCGCCTTCTTTCGTTACAGCCTCTGCAGCTGCGAGCCGTTTCTAGTCCATCACTCACAGAGCCAACGCCACCGGCGACGGTTCTCAGAGACCAGCCGGACGACAGCCATGTGACCAAAACCGCAGATTCTCGAAATGTGGCCAACCACATCCACCATCATAATCAACCACAGACCAAGACTGCATTGCTGAGCGCCAACCAGAAGAATCTGCACCACTCGCAGCAAGGTTCGTCTGTGTGTCTTTGATCGTTGCGAAATGTTCTCTAACGTTTGATCTCTCTTCCACAGCTTCCGAGAGCGTGCTGCAAAAGTTCAAGAAAACCTTTTCCCAGTTCAAACCGGCCAAAGGAGTGCCACCAGTGCTGGCGTCCGCCAACAGTAATAGCCTAAGCAGTAGCACCAGTAGTAGCAATAGCAATCACCCGCATCATCTGATAGTGAACAGCGGAATGAGCCTGGACGGAAGAAGTCAGGAACGGCCAGTTTTGCCTCCACCCCCGCCGGTACAGTCTCAGCAAACGAGCCACCATCATCGGTTCGGTCCGTTGATATGGCGATCGAGCAAAGAGCGGCGGAAAACCAAATCGCACCGGAGGGATAAGTGCAACAGCGGGGACTCGGGCATTCAGGTCGAACTGGAGGCCGATGAGCAGCTGCTGCCTGATGCGGGAATCGATGGAACGGTGAGTTATGGCCAGCAGAACTCTCTGACAGATTATTGTTTTTCAAATTTATTTATTAGTAACATTTAAACATTACATTTATTTCGTATATCTGGATGTTCTATCATCCTAATTTAGTAAAACTAATATTACGTTTGGAATTTCATTAACAACTAAATATATAAAGCATTTATTGTGACAATACAATATTGCAACGATTATTGTCTAAAATTATTAATAAGCCTTGCTTTTTGAAGATTCAATATTATTTAGATCACTTTTTTTTAATGTGAACTAGGGTAAGTGTTCCCTTAGTTGTGGGTGTTCCTATAGTTGCGGTAGTGCCGTTTTCACTGATTTTATTACATTAGCCACAGAACCGACACTGCCAATCGACGTACTGGCTTGTCGATACACGGAATAGTTGAAAAGAACGTTCAAATTGCTTCAAACTTTTGAAATATCACTAAAATTGCTAAAACTTTTTTTGCTTGTACCAATAGTTGCGGTAAAGTGTTCCTATAGTGGAGGATCTCATAAGAAAACAACGGATACCGCAACTATAGGAACACAAATTAAGAATATACCGCAACTAAAGAAACAGTGTACCATTAGTGAAGGTATTATTTTTCACTGACATACCGTAGATTACTGCGATGAAATCATTTTTCTCATTAAGTCAATGGTCATTACTTCCCATTACAACATTAACATGTACATTAATTGCGCTTCTTGAATTTTGGTGGTTAAATGAAGTTCAATCGTGCTTAGTACCTCCACTATTGGTACATCTACCCTAAATAATATTCTTGAGAAAGCTCTTTCCGACGAATACGAATCCTTATCATATTTAATGATAACTTGGACTGGTAAAAATCCAAGTAAATCATTTTCTCCTTTATGACTTATAGTCACCTGAGAGACATTTCAAGACGACCCCTAATGGAGTTCAAGCCATTAGGGGTCGTCTTGAAATGTCTCTCAGCCGAAATCCACCAAATTCGGAAATACTGACCACGATTGGTGGCACCCCTTGCTTCCTCACTCGATTCGAATAAATAGCACCAAACTGATTGCTCAATTCTAACATGGTATCCTTTACTCCGCAGGATCCCATTTCGCCCAACTCCGTGACGGTTCGGCGGGCCAACTCCGCCAAAGTGTCCACCTCCGGAGGTCCATCACTGCTCAAGCACAAACTATCGCTCAAAGGAAGCAACAAGGAAAACGTGGCCAACATATCACGCCTAAGTGGCAAATCGCGCAGTCAGCCCTCCGGACTGGACCGACTGGCCGGCGATGACCACGACACGCGCCTCAGCGAAACCGACAGTGACGACGAAAACGACGACGGAGTGGATCAACGACGACACGACCCCCGTCGAGGAATCCGCGAGTCGGAACCGGTCTTTGCGGAAGTCCTGTTCTCGTTCCGGCCCGTGGGACCTCAGGAACTAGCCCTAGAGAAGGGAGCACTGGTGGAAGTGCTAAGGCGGGAAGCTGGTCCCTGGTGGTGGGGCCGAATCAAATCCGATGCCATTCTGTCCGACGAGCGGGAGGAACAGGACCGCACCGTGGACAACTCCGACTGCGGGTGGTTCCCGATGGATTTCGTTAAACTGTTACCTACGTACAATAAGCCAAAACAGATCATCATCATCAACAACAGTAGCAATAGTGGGCTCGAAGAAGCTGGTATTCAGAACGGGGACATGGGAAAGAACTGTGATATGCTGCAAGATGGCGCTGCGACCATGCTGCCAACGGAACTCGACGGAGCTTCGGCGCCGAACGAGCCGATGGGAGGTGCTAGTCAGGAGCAAACGAAGGAGAACGTGATCAAGGAACTGCTCGAGACGGAAATCAACTTCGTCAAGCTGCTTAATTCGCTTTGCTTAGGGTGAGTTTCTCTGAGGGTTGTATGAGGATGAACCGTATTCTGAATGGTCTTTTTTCGAACAGATATATCAAACCTCTGAGGGAACGCGAGGATGTTTTCCCGGCGGAGAGTGTGAACATTATCTTCTCGAATCTGGAGAAAATTTGGAGGTTTCAGCAGACGTTTCTGGATGCGCTTCGGATAGCGGTGCCCGCCAATAGGATTGGCGAAGTGTTCCTTGAATATGTAAGTTGAATCAGAAGCATGATCCTTGAAGTATCTAACTGATGTACTTACAGCAATCGGCATTTATGATCTACTCGGCGTATTGTAACTCCTATCCACGTGCTCTGATGGAACTGGAAAACTACACCAACAACAAGGAGGCGTGCACCATCCTGGAGAGGTGAGTTCATCGTTACACCCTGCCAATCCCAAGAAATCTTAATAACCATTTCTTACTCCATCCCATCCAGCTGTCGCGTGTCGCAGAATCTCCCGGAGCTGCCCCTGTCGGCGCACCTGTTGGCGCCGATCCAGCGCATCTGTCGCTACCCGTTGCACCTGAGCGAACTAGTCAAGCATACGCCGACGCGGAAGGAGCTGCTGCCGCTGCTGAACCTGCGCAAGTGCACCAAGTCCGACCTGGAAACCATGGACTGCCGGGAGGTGTTCGAGCTGGCCCTGACCGCGATGAAGCGCGTGACCGAGATGGTCAATGAAGGTGAGTGATTTGAACGGGGGAATGCTGTTCTGGTTTCGACTAGAACTGTATACAGAGGCCTTAGCAATTTTTTTTTTAATTTTGTAAAATTCGTCCAAGTAACCATGATGCTCAAGCTGCAGTTAAGGCATATAAACAAAGTGTATAAAGCAAGCATTACTGTATATGTACAATTAAAGTAGATTTAAAGTGGTAACGGGCCCCACTAGAGCCATATGGGACACTTTCCTACTTTAAATCAACTTCAATTAGCAACGCTAGCTTTGAAGGGCGAACACGAAATTATTGCGACACCGAAAATGTCATACCATTTTTTTATAATGTTAAGAATCAAAGCAGAATTTTAGGATAATTTTATACATATATTTACTTCAAAAATCAAAAGAAAAGTTAATCGATGGAGCCTTGAGTGTAAAATTGAAGGCATTTTCGCTTGATGCCCTCCATCAAAATCTTTACAGTGTCATCCGGTACCAGTTTCTCAGTTTTTTTTTTTTTTCATTTTCTTAACATGTCCTTCTCGTTTTTGACTGTCTTCTTGCTCTTCCGAAGTTCCCGCTTGATTATTGCCTAGTACTGCTCCACCGGGCGCAGCTCCGGACAGTTTGGCGGATTCATGTCTTTTGGAACAAAATGGACAGAATTGGCTTCATACCACTCCAGGACACTTTTAGAATAGTGGCATGATGCCAAATCTGGCCAAAATATCGGAGCTTCGTCGTGCTGCTGGCTCGAGGCACTCAGATTTGTAGATCTCGCCATTTACTGTGCCTTTTGTCTTTCGTGACACTCACTCCTCAGTTCGCAAGAGCAGATGGCCTGCCAAATGAGATATTAGGAGGCGAACTTCGACATTTTCTTCTTCTTAAATTTGTCATCCACATCGAACTTGCTCTTGCCGGTGGAAAACTCCAACCCCAGAATTTGTATCGACTTTTATATACGTTTCGTCGTCCATCACACAGCAGCCATATTTTGTCAGCATCTTCTCGTAGAGCTTCCGTGCCCAAGTTTTAGCCGTCGATTGTTGCCGCTTGGGAAGTTCTGTACCTTGTATGTATGTATTCCAGCTCTCTTCTTTGCATTCTGGACGTAGCTCTGCGACAGCCAAATCACGGCTTGAGACGTTGGGATTTGCTTTAATCATTCGCTTCACCTTTCCCTCCGTCTTTTTGTTCTCCGGTCCCGGTTTTCTTCCAGCTCCTTTGCCGTGGTCCAACGCTCCTGGAACCGCTTCAACACTCTGGAGACGATTGAATGGTGAATGTTCAACATTTTTCCCAACTGCCGGTGTGACAGGTCAGG
The DNA here is from genome assembly GCF_002204515.2 of Aedes aegypti. Lineage (NCBI taxonomy): Eukaryota > Metazoa > Arthropoda > Insecta > Diptera > Culicidae > Aedes > Aedes aegypti. The sequence continues at coordinate 94,628,326 of NC_035108.1, forward strand.
AAATTCCAGGTGTTTGGAAAGAATTTGTTCTCTCGACTCGCGTTGGTTCACCTCCATTTTCGTTGAATCGAAAAACACGACTTCGAATTTGACAGCATGTAAACAATACACATCAATGAGGAAGTGTGCAACATTTGGTTGATTTTTACCCAATGGTAGAAACGCTATGCGCTGTTGAATGTGTCGCAATAATTTCGTGTTCGCCCTTTATTCATTTTGTATCATTTTTATGAACACATTTTTATAGCCAAGTCGCTACTTGTATGCCTTTCTGAGCTTTTTGACGGTAGTGAGTCCATTTATTTTCTGATCCTTTTACGTCAATTTTGGTATGCGTTTAAATTTAGTTTGGTCCAAGTTTGTTCGAGCTTTTGCAAGTTTAATTCAAACTTACACATGTCAATTTTATTCATTGCATTTTGAACTTTTCAGGTCTATTTTATTCTAGGCACGTGAATTCTGGCTTTTGCAAAACCATGATTGTTCCTTCTAAGTCCTAGTGAACTTTTATATGTGTATTTCCATTTTTGCGATTCCATTTTGACCTTCTCAACTCAATTTGCTTGTCCAGTTTTTCATTCACAGTTCTGGCTAATCATTCACAGTTCTGGCTAATGGCATTTTGCTTTTATATTTTGTAAACTCTGTTCACCTTTTAGGTCTATTTTGAGTTTGGCAAACCAATTTACATCTCTCCCTGTTCAATTGGACTTTGGAAAGTCCAGTTTGCTATTTTTTTTCACATGACTAAATGGGATGACGTTTACAACTCCATGTTGTTCCCTTTCAGTTCTTCATTACGATATTTTAGCTCCATTTTGCTTAATAAGATGGAACGATTTGCAAAACGAACGCTTAATGTTTCGTTTGAACATCACTTCATATCAAGACTTGGTATACGCATGGGCTTATCGATCGAAAGATTCCTGGTACGATTTAAGGTAACCACTAAAATTTTTGTTTTCAAATGTTGGCTTCATAAGGCAAATTTATTATTTTCAACTTGATTTCTTGTGACGAATTTTCAAGTCCATCTTGGTCTTCAGATGTCTGTAAATGCTTTTCAAAAACAATTTTGAATTAAAAATCCACTTAGGCCTTTCAAGATTTACGGGAGAGTCTAAGACTATTGGGAAAGTCCTTCTGCGGGAAAATCCTTTTACTATTTTGGGAAAATCGTCTTACAATTTTTGGAAATGTTCTCCTAGATTTTCGGGCACATTTCTCTCAGAATTTTTGGAAACATCTCCCAGGATTGAAGGGAAAATTCTTCCAGGATTTTCGGAAGAAATCGGCTCAGGAGTTTCCCGAAGATCTTCTCAGGACTTTGGAAAAATCTTCTAACTACCCCTGTCTATGTAAATGTGGTTTTTGCGATTTGCTGGGCAGTGCACTTCGGAAAGATAAAGTAAGCTTCACCGCCGGAGTGATTATTTTATTTCGGTTTTCGCGATTCGCTGGGCAGAGCTTTAAATTTTCAGGTACATTTTACTCATAGCATGTCAGTTTTTGCCTATGTGAATCCATTTAACCAAAGATACATTAAAGACCTCCATGTCCCTTGCAGTTGCCCAATTTTTTATGGCTTATAAGGTAATCTAGAATGCCGTGAAAAGGGTACTGCGATCTGTCAAACTTGGGTATGCAGTACTAGAAGTGGTACCCAATCTGAGCCCGAGTGGGACGGACCTGATTTAACTCTTTCTAGGTTTTCTAAGTCCATTACGATCTTCCTAATTTCATTATAGTGGTTTAAGAGTTTGTTTAGATCTTGGATTTTGGCAAAGCAAATTAGCAATTTAGCATTTGTTGGTCTATTTGAATCCTTTCAAGTTCTTTTTGCATATTTATTAAAGCTTTCCCAAGATCTCTTTAACTTCATCAAGTAATTTGACCTTGCAACCTCATTTCACTAATACTAATGGCTAGTTCATTTTGACTCCAAGTATTCAGACTTCACATGTTCATTATGCTATTTTCAAATTCTAACCACTCTTCAGAGCTTTTGTGAGTTATTATGGACCTTTTTAAGTCCTTATAGAATTTCTCAAGTCCGTTTCATCCTTTGCGAAACCATTTTATCCTTTGCAGCTCTATTATGGCCATTCTAGTTCAATTTCAAGTTAATGTTAGCATATTTTAGCCTATTCTGAACATTGCAGGTCTATTTTATACTGTTCAACTTTATATTGCTGTTGACATGTCCCTTTACAAATTTATTGTTCTTTACCTCCCTGTTAAATCCCTGTTAATATGCCTGTTAAATCCAAAACTTCCAAGTCCTTTTGGATCATGTATGTCTATTTTAGACTTTGCTAGTCTATGTTGCTCTTATCAGGTCCACTTTCACTTTTGCAAATCCATTTGAGCCTTCACTAATAGATTATGGCCTAACAAGTTCATTTCGAAACTAGTAATTGTATTTTGACCACTACTAAATCTTTCGAGCCTTTGTAAATCGCTTTTGGTGCTTGCAACTCATTTCGACTTTCGTTAAATCATTTTGATCTTCACAAGGTTCTTTTGGCCTCTACCCTTTTTAAGTTCTTCAGGAAAATTTTCTTCGTATTTTTGTAAGAATCTTTTGTGGACTTTCGAGTTTATTTATTCCAAATTTTCGACAAAACCCTCTGATTACATTCGGAAACCCTACACAAGAGAAAAAACTTCTTTGAATTTTCAGAAAATCCTTTCAAAATTTCCGAGAATATGCTCTCTAGATCGGGATAACCCTTTCGATTTCGGATAAATCTGTTCCGAATATTTGAGAAAATCGTGTCCGATTCTGGCGATTTTTGGGAAAATATTCTTCGATTTTTCGGGAAGATACTCTTCAGATTTTTGCAAAAATGCTCTTATGATTATCACGAAAATCGTTCCCGAGTTTTCGGAAAAATCATCTCCAGATTTTAGGAAAACACGTCACCGGGATATCAGAAAAACTTATATTTTTGAAAAAATCCTCTCAGGATTGTTGAGAAAATTCTTTTGAGATTGTCAAGAACACCATCTTAATATTTCCAGGATTTCCTCGAAAATCTTCTCTGGATTTCCTGAAAAATGTTCTCGGGATTTCTTGGAAAACTCTCACAAGATTTTCTGGAAATTCATCCCAGAATTGCCTGCAAATTTTTTCTAGGATTCCTTGGAAAATCATCCCAAGATATCGTGCAAATCACTCAGCATTTCTTCCAAAATTCTCTCAGGATTTTCTACAAAAATCCTCTCAGAATTTCCTGTCATATCTTCTCAGAATTTCTTGAAAAATCTTACCAAGATTTTCTGAAAAAAATTCTCATGATTTCCTAGAAAATGTTCTCTGGATTTCTTGGTAAGTCTTCTTTAGATTTCCTGGAAAATCATACCAGAATTTCCTGCGAAATCCTCTCAAGATTTCCTTTAAAACCCTTTCGGGATTTTCTGCGAATTCCTCTCGGGATTTCCTGCAAAATCTTCTCAGCATTTCCCAAAACTTTCAGGATTTTCGGGAAAATCCTTTCTGGGTATTCGGGAAAACCTTTCCAGATTTTCGGGAAAATCGCAAGGATTTCGGAGCAAAAATTGAAGATTTTGTGGAAAATCTGAAGAATTTCGTTAACAATCCTGAGAATTTAAAAAAAAATTCGCCTTCACCAATTATAGACAAATTCTCTCCGAATTTTGGGGAAATCATTTCTGGATTTTATGGAACATTCTCCTTTCTTAAACTCAGTTTGCTCTAAGTTTTGCAATTACATTTTGCTATTAGAATTTTTAGTTTTAGCCTTAACCTTTGCAATAAGCCCTTTTCGATCTTTAGAAGTCCATTTACTAACTGGTGCAGTAATGCCTCAGGAAGTCCATTCTGAGTTCAGTTCGGACAACGATTCTTTCTCCCGTTCCTGTCTTTGCATCTGCTCAGTACAACTAAAACATGAATCCTTTCTTCCCATCTCTTCCAGGCAAACGCCACAGCGAGTACCTATCGCGGATGCAGTCCCGCTTCGAGAACTTCCAGGGCCCATCGATCAACGTGCACAGCACCCGGCTGTTCCTGCAAACCGACGCCATCCGGATGACGCCGAACCTGTGGAACAACACCTACACGCTGTTCCTGTTCGACCGTCAGCTCATCTACTGCAAGAAGGATCTCCTCAAGCGGACCAACTACATCTACAAGGGCCGGATCTTCCTGGACAACTGCCGGATATTGAACCTCCCGGACGGGAAGATGTTCGGCGTAACGCTGAAGAATGCGTTGCGGTTGTACTGTGACACCCGGAACAAGTGGTTCGATTTCTGCTTCCGGAGCAGCAGCAGTAAGCTGCGCTTCCTGAACACCCTCTCGGCGGAACGGCAGTTCTGCGGCGAAAGTCTGTTCGTGTCCGAGCTGGATGGGGCGTGCGTAGACGACGATAACCTGTCAGATCGTGAGTATTTCCCCTTCAATGACGAAAAGGAAGGATGCAGCAATACGGATACGGAAACCAGCAATGGCACAGATTTGACGGACAGTATGCAGTTCCTTCTGGGGAATATGTCCCAAAGTGCCAGGACCAGCAATTGCAGTGTGCTCAAAGAATCTCCCACGAATATAGGCGGTAAGCAGTCGGGAAATACCCTACCGAAGAAGTCTCGAAAATCATCCAAAGAACAACAGCAACAGCAGCAACCAGTAGAATACAATTCGCACTCCCTCGGACGACGAAAACTGGGCAATTGGTTCCGCAAGGCCAAGAGTACGAATAGCACCCCGTCGCAGAGTCCAACTCATCATCCGATGGCGCTTTCGCTAGCCGCCGTCAACCACGTGGGTGCGTCGGATAGCTCTTCGGCCAGCAGTCCAGGTCTGGGATACCATCACCAGCGAACTCTGTCGGCTTTGTCCACCGGTAATGGATCCAACCCCTCCTCCTTGGCCAAAGGTAAATCTAAAGATAACCTCATGACTCAGTCGTCCATCATATCGTCCTGAGGGTACGAGAGCACGCTGCTCTAGTTCTAAGTTATTCATCCTTCAGTCGCAAGGAACCAAACACACACACACACACACACACCCAAACACTCGAGCATTGTCCACATCCTCAGAACCATAAGTGTTGCCAAATAAAGGAAGGATTTTCACCCAGTTTAGTCAAGTCAATGATCTAGTTCTCTCTCTTTCTGTTGTCGCACGATTTACATGAGAAAGATGATTCAATCATTGTACAACTCTCATTCGCGCAAACCAAACTTCGTAATCTCCCGGCACAACCCGCAAAACCTGTGGGTTTTGACCGATTTAGGTTTTTTTCTGTAGGAAAAGAAATTGTAACCGATCTAGTTATTATAGCGTATAGTTGCGGTGGTAGGTTTTTTGATTGGGAAATCCTGATGGACGCTTTCAAGGGACCAGGGTTCGTAACCAAGCTTGCATTCTTCTTCAGAAATTAACTTTCATTCTAACAGCGAGAAATGAACTGCGTATCCCTGCATCGAACAAGAATCGATTTAATGTTGAGTTTATCTTTTCAAATTCTTGGAAATAAATGCGCGTAAAACAGTTGAAACGTAGACCTAAGCTTTTCTTATTAATTATTATTATTAATTAATTTACCATTGTCTAATTTATGTTATACTGTGTATACCTTTTCTCAGTTCACACCAACGCATTCTTTGAAAACCTAAGTTATTTCCCAAATATTTAGCTACCAATTATTATTATTAGACAACTGAAGCTAATTGAATTTGAAAATAATAAACATTTTATTATAAACAAGTATCTGTATGGTTTTATTTTATTTTTTTATATTTCTTATCCGAACTTATCTTAACTGTATTCTCTCTTCATAAATAAATAAAAACGATTAAGACCCAGTACGTTTAATGAATCACTGTAATAATTTGACCGTAGATTGGATATTATTCAATAATCCTCTTATATTGAACTCCTACTTCAGACGGAATGCCCTTTCGAATTTTGTGTAGTGTTTCCTAGCCCGGATAAACTATAGCACCCCCATCAGGGAAGTTTTTTGTGACTTGAACTACTTGAACTACAGTATCGGAGCCCAAAGCCTTTTTCTCACAGTCCTTATCATTCAGCAAACAAATGCGCTAAATACACCAAGATGGTTCGACGCGTAGTTTTTTTTTTTTTTTTTTGCTACATCACTTTGCCAAAATTTAACTTATCTGTATCTTTTGAATCAATAGTTTTCACACAACTAGAGACGCGTCCACGTTTGCAACCATGGATAGGACAAACGTTGGCAGCTATTTGTGCACAGTGAAACAAACAAAATTTTTAACCTTGAACTGGAGATTGAGAAATTCTACTGTTTACAAGCGTTCTAACGATATTTTCAGGTGACTCAACAGAAAAAGCAACATAACTCTTGGAAGACTGGCTTGTTTTTTTTTGACTCTCATACAATTTGTATAGAATAAAAAAAATTACTGAAAAAACAAAGTAGATTTTCGAAAAAACTAGGCTTTTGTCACTTACACCCCTTTATTTCAAACCTCCTCCTTTTCATGCCAGTCGCACAAGACTAAGAAAGTTTTTCGTCGAGTTTGATTCTTCATTGATTCAGAGCAGACATTTGTCTAATTTTAGCGTTCCTCGTGACATTACAAGTATTACTGTATGTGATTTTTCATGAAATTTCTCCACAAATTTTCCTAGGGAATTTCTCCAATAATTTTATTTAGGATACCTCAAGAATACAACATCCCAAGGAGAACCACCGGAATTGAAATTCTTCAAAGATTATTTCAAAAATCATCTGAATTTCTTAAAAAATTCTCAAGGAAGTCCTGAAACCTCCAGGATTTTCTCCAGTGATACATCCATCGATTTCCCTGAGACATCCTCCAATATTCCCCGTCAAAGCGTCTTCTAAAATTTAATCAATAATTTCAAAAGAAATTTCTAGGAATTCCCTTCAAAGTAGTTTTTAGAGATTTTTATTAGATTTCAACTATAAATATTTCTCTAAAGATACCCGAAAAAAAATACAATACAAAAACAATATAACGTATTGTAACAGTACCATTCAATATATAGGAAATACAATACAGTATATGTAAAATGACAATACAATTACAGTACAATATATTGTTTTGAACAGTTCACTGTATGGTATATGAGATTTTCGCAATATAATCTATGGGTGATTAAGTATCGTAACAATACAAATATAGATATTTTCTCATACAAACATTTTGAAAATACAATACTGATATGTTCACACCAGGGAAATTCTTAACTTTTAGATAATAAAAAATCACGTCTGCTTCATTTGGAATTCAAAGTACAAGAGACCGAATCTCTAGTAAGTTTATTAGGGTAAGTTTCCTCTCTCATACAAATAGATTATCGTTCTCGTAACGACTCTCTCAAAGGGTTCTGTCTATTTACCCGAACACTACAATTCTTCCTCCTTTAGATCTGACATTATAATTTTTTTTTTTTTGTTTTTAACATCGGTGTAATCTTCGAACTCATTATTCACTTGAATTATGATAATAGAACGTTTTCTATCTAACAATCACATATGCATTATACTTATTCAAACATGTCTTACAATAATCAAATTCTCAATAGTTTCGTTTAGTATTCATTTGCTTCTTACTTCTATAATTGAATTCTTCGAAATTATTAGAATTTTAAACTTAACATTTTTCTTTTTTTTTGTTTCCCCCAGGACTCAATGGCGATTCATCGTTCTTAACTTTGCTACTGGGAGTTTTTTTGAAAACGATTTTCTTGATATCCATCTCTTTTCGATCGCGAATAACTTCGCGTTGCTATCGGGCTAGTTCTTGTACATTTAACTCGTTTCTTCTCGATGTTCTGCTCAGTTTCGGTGGCCTCGTACGGAAATCCGAGCAGTTCTTCTTCAGAGTCTAAGGAGTCTCTTCGTCGCTTCTCTCGTTGTATAGACACTTGAGTCTTCGAGTTGGATTGTCGAGGACCTGCAATCTTCAGTTGACTCCTGTGAGCGTTGCAATTATGCCTGCCAAAAGAGATTTCAAAAACATTAGTCGATACTCTTTTGACATATTTCGCCTCCACCCATTTCTCAATTGCATATTTATCATTATTTTTATACCATATACGATCCCCTAGTGTTAGATTGAGAAATGGATCTTGGGATGATGTGTAATCCGCTTGAATTTTTGTTGTTTGCTCTACAGGTATACTTGAGGAAGAAAATCCATCTTGTATTAAATAATTCTTGTAACCTCGTCTAGGATGTATAAATCTACTAGACTCTTTGGTTTGAAACTCAATAACTTCTCAGATGGAAAACTGTCGTCAGATGCGGAACATGTATTTCTATAATTTGCTAAGAAATAAGTAATTCGATCCTCTTCATCGAGTGATCTCGTCAAGGGGTCCAAAAGAAATTTCTTTAATACGTCTTTTACTAGCCTAACCATCCTCTCAGCTTGACCGTTACTGCTAGGGTTATAAGGAGGACTTTTCATTACTTTTATTCCCTGACGTTCCATAAAAGCAACAAAATATCCAGAGTTAAACTGTGGACCGCCATCCGTTACAAGAACGCCAGGAAGTCCAAATCTTGCAAAAATGGCTGTGAATTTCCTTATAACCTTATTGGCGTCCGTCCCATATTTCATAATTTCTACTTCCAGCCATTTAGTGTAACTATCTACAACTAGTAAATAAGTCTTTGACTCTAGGAAGAAAAAATCGGCGTGAATGCGACTAAAAGGACGATTAGTTGGAATCCATGACGTATGGCAATCCTGCTTGGGAACCACTGATATTTTTATACATGGCTCGCAGTTTTTAACAAATTGCTCTATATCCTTGTTCAAATCAAACCAAAATAATGATCGGCGGGCCGTTTGCTTCATCTTAACAGTACCGTTGTGGTTCGTGTGGAGCAATTTTAAAATATTATGTCTAAGAGAAACAGGGATAAAAACGCGATCCTGAAATAAAATACATCCTTTCACAACTTCTAAATCAAAACGTAATGAAAATACTTGACGCCAAGAATTTTCCACTTTAGCAGGCCAACCATTAATTATGAAATCTGTAACTTTTGCTAAGAAAAGATCAGTTTTACTTTCTTTAGCAATCAATGCATAGTCCAATGGAAAATCGGCAGTAAAATTTATACTCTTAATACACCCACTATCAAGCTTTTCGGGAACACCTTGATCAAGAGGAAATCTTGAGCAGAAATCTGCGTTTCCCATCCTAGATGATGGCCTATATTGAATTTCAAATTCGTATATAGACATTTCCATGACATACCTTTGTAATCTTGTCACACATAGCTGATGCTTACCGTCTTTGCCAAAAATTCCCAAAAGTGGTTTATGGTGTGAAAATTGTAAATTTCTGGCCAAAAAGAAATTTATGAAATTTTTTCACAGTGCACACTAGTGCTAATGCCTCCAAATGTAGGATAGGGTAGGTTTTTTGTGCGGCATTTAATGAGAAAGATGCAAAAGTAATAGGTTTTTCCCTTCCATCGACCATATGGGCTATGACTCCTCCCAGCCCATAGTTGCGGAAAATTCTAGTTCGTAAAATTCTAGAAAATCTGCATCTAACAAGGCTTGTTTACTTTCTTCGAATGTGTTCTGGCATTGCTCACTCCAAACAAATTTTGTGTCTTTACGCAACAAAGCATATAAACAGCTAAGTTTTGCTGATAAATGAGGAACAAATTTTCCATAAAAATTAATTAACCCTAAAAATGCCTTGAGTTCAGTAGTATTGGAGGGGACCTTGGCTTTTTCGATTGTTAATAATTTTTCTGGAGATGGAAGAAGTCCTTTCTCTGTGACTAGGTGTCCGAGATAAATTAGTGAATTGACAAAAAATTTGCATTTTTTATAATTTACTTTCAGGTTTGCTTCTTGTAATCTTCCAAGAACTAAACATAAATTAGATAAGCACTCTTCCTTAGTTTCTCCAGCGATCAATACATCGTCTAAATAACAACGAACGTGTTTTAAACCTATTAAAATCTGGTCCATAACCTTTTGAAATATAGCGGCACTAGACGACGCACCCTGAGGAAGTCGATTATAAGTATAGAGCCCCTTAATTGTGTTTATAACAACAATTTTCCTTGATCGCTTCGATAGTTTTAGTTGAGTGTAAGCCCCCGCTAAATCAAGACAACACAACCATTTACAACCTGCTAGTGACGCAAAAATATCTTGCGCTAGAGGTAGTGGATATGTATTGGGAATAATTTGCTTGTTAATCGATGCTTTACAATCTATTACCATTCTTATATCGTTATCTTTCTTTGGCACTATGACTACTGGGGAGGCCCATTCACTAACCTGTATTGGGGAAATAACATTCTGTTTCTCAAGCGAATCGAGATGCTCTACAACCTTCTCTCTCAATTTAAACGGCACGTCGTAGGCTTTTTTAAATATCGGTTTGTCCTCTCGAAGAACAAGGTCAGCTTCAAACCCCATGTCAATATTAGAGCCTAGTCTGCTATCAACATCTCCGTTTACTGCGTTGATCCCTAACGAATTTCCAAACTTATTTCTCCAGTTTGAATAGAAAATGTCCAGCCAATTTCTACCAAATAACGGCACAAATCGTCTTGTACAGTCAAGAATGATTAGTGGCACTCGTTGCTCAACATGATTTGCCACAACTTTCACCAATATTTGACCAAATATAGACAATTGTTGACCATCAACGACAACCAACCGACTAGTACATTTAGAAACCTCGATATGATTAAAGTATGTTCTATAGCTTTCCAAACTTATAACCGTAACCGCCGCACCGCAATCTATTTCCATACTCAGCATAATACCTTCAACGAAGACCTCCACAATGCATGGCTTACTGAATTGTTTACTAGCTATCATCATGCAGGGATAGTCATCATCCTCATCCATGGAATCCCTTATTTGCATCCTTTTGAAATCGTAGCTGTTAATTTCAATCGGTGCATCCTCCACAAAATTTACATTTTTACGATTTTTTAATTTATAACAGTTGCGTTTTACGTGACCTCTCAGTTTACAAAAGTTACAAATCACATTTTGATGAGGATTGCTTTCTCCGTATCCACGACGATCTGCATAACTAGTACTCGGTTGGCTATCATAATGGTTACGATCCCGTCTATGGTTATCATATCGATTATTATTGTAATGTGCTCGCTCACGTTCTCCACTTAAACTTCTGCTTCTACTACGATATCGTCTAGTTTAACCTCTCGAATATTGTCTACCGTATCTATTCGTATTATTCCACGGATCTTGATTTCCTAAACGATATTAGCTCTATTTCATCAAATATAACGGAACCACTGAGTGCTATAAACAGATTTTTCTTGTTGTTCTCCGGTATATTATTTAGCTGATACAAAATGTTCATTCGCTCTAAATAGCTGGCAAAGCTGGACCCACGTACATAATGGTCAACACTTCCGATAATAGTAGACATGCTGATGATTGGATGTAACAAAATTAACCCTCAAATGACACACAATTAGAGTGAATAGACTTACGTGCTGTGCTATTTCTTACTCTCCAGGCGTTACTCCAATTGATCCGTGATCGGCGGTTCGTCAAAATTCACCTCAGCAGCTATCACCTCACAAAAACTTGACTCGCTAACGTTTTTCTCACCAATGTTCGTCTCACCGACGTTCAATCTCACTTATGTTGGCCTTGCCAACTTTGTCTCATTGACGCTTCTTCTCATACAATGCTCACTCTCACCGATGAGTCTCCAAGCAGTACTAGATTCACTCTCTACAAACAACTATTGCTATTGATTTTCTCTTTCAGTACTTCTCGTTCTCTCTTTAAAATCTTCACCACCAAATCGGCTCAGCTAATTACACCGATCCAACAGCTTTTCTTACTTCTTTTCACAATGTCACAATAGGAATTCTCTTTTGCTCACCAGCTCGAAATTCTCTTCAATACTCAACAGTTTCACTTCTACACCAATAAAATGGCGGACCAAGCGGCTTCAGAAAAATTACAATGGCTACCTTACTTTTTACAAGCTATGTGAACAAACTCACCAAGAATACCATACAATTTCTGGAATTTATGACCACTTCGTTACTATTTCGTTTGTTAGATTTAGTATTCTATTTTGTTCTAGTCAGATGCCTCACTTTCTCTTCTTACAGCCCACTGACCACAAACTACTGTGATGCTCTGATAAGTTCACTAAAGAAAAAAAAATCCACGCTGCACAGCCTTAATGCACGCTACCACTAGCCGCTGCGAAAAAAACACTTTCTTTCCTTGACTAAGTCGCTAAGTTCAACTTAAAATGCTTCTCAACTCGTCGACACTTGATATGTTCACACCAGGGAAATTCTTAACTTTTAGATAATAAAAAATCACGTCTGCTTCGTTTGGAATTCAAAGTACAAGAGACCGAATCTCTAGTAAGTTTATTAGGGTAAGTTTCCTCTCTCATACAAATAGATTATCGTTCTCGTAACGACTCTCTCAAAGGGTTCTGTCTATTTACCCGAACATTACAAATACGATATAATGTTCATGTATTGTCTTGATTAGCAATTCGTGTATTGTTGTACAATACAAAAACAATTCCACGAACTGTATCATGGTTGCATTCGTCGTTACAGCTAATGTCAAGTGACTTCTAAAAAACTACTTATTTTAACTTTTTGAATATTTTTCACCCAACATTTCTTGCTCTCTGAACTTGTTTTGTTTATTTCTTTCAGCAAAGCTACATAGAAAAAAGCAACAGTTGTTTTACGCAAAAATAGGAATTTGACCAAAATTGAAAAAAAAATCCAATGTTCTTTTACAATATATTATATTGTTTTTGAATTGTATATCCAAACAAGAATAATATTGCTTCGACATTCAATTACAATACGCTGTATTGTATCCAATACGTTATATTGTACATTAATGGTTTATTCCATTCACTGAATGATACCACAGACAAACAGACGTAACACTTAGAACAAATCTCGATCAAAATCATAGTCACGAGGACATGTACGCCCAATGCTAAAATCATCGTGTTTGGCCGACGGGCCAACAGATGGCGGTAGTGTGTAAACGTCAAACACGAACAAAAACGAAGCAAGCGCTGCGGGTGGCGGATTGGCCACCTAACATATTTTTGAATCGACCGTTAAAAAGGTGGTCGATGGACAATGATGAGAGTGTGACGTCTGTTTGTCTGTGATGATACGTTTTTATCCGGGGTATCCCACGCATCGAGACAGGCGATTACTTTTCTTGTCAGCAGCAAATCAGCGTTAGGTCTTGAAAGTCTTTTTTCAGGAATTCTTTCAGGAATGTCTCCAGGGAAATTCCTGGGAAAGTTTTTCTGAAAAATAAATTCGATAAAACTTGGGTATGTTTTGAAGTCATCCTTAATCAACAAGGTTATCTGAAATAGCTCCTGGGCTCTTGATGAAGTTTTAGAAGATACTTTGCCAAGTTAAATGGAAAAATAATAACTGAATTTTGGGATAGTAATCCACATGATTTTCTAAAAAATTTCTCGAAAAGCATTGGACAGAAACTCTATACAAATTTGAAATATTCGAAAAATTGTTGTAACAGGTGAGAAAACTTAAATCGAAGATTACATGGGAAGTTCTCAAAAACTTTTTAATAAATGCTTGGTAAAACTGGTTGTTTAAAGAACGCCTCAAGGAATTTTCGATTTCTAAGAGAAAACGTGGCTGAATTCTTGAAGAAATCCACATTAACAGGCGAAGGAATTCTTGCAGGGTTTCTTGTAAAAATCCCTTGAAATATTATTTTCAAACACTCTCCATCAATTTCCTCGAAAGAAATTTTGTGAAGATCTCCTAGAAATAACAACTGGATAAAGAATAAGTTGATAAATATCTGTAAGAAATTCTAGGATTTTTGGGAAAAAAATACCTGAGGAATTTAGTTGAAGTAATAATACTTGTGTATGGATCAATTTAAAGAGAAATCCTCCTAGACATCCTTCACAAAATAGCTGGAAGATTTTCTGGAAGAATCGGTAGACAAATTTGCAAAAGTATTTCTGGAACGTTCCCTATAGAAGACCTTGAAAGTATACAAAACAAAATCCCTATGATAATTCATGAAGCTTTTCTTCGGGCAACCTGAGACGGAATCTGAACACTCCTGTTGAACACGTTGTAGTCTCCAAAGGCTTCTGGTACCTGTACAATTGCATCAGTATTCAATGCAAGCAGAATAAGGAAGAAAAGACTTTAGGACCATTTTGTTTAAAATAGATACTTTAGAGACCTTCCATTAAAAATTAGAGACTTTTTAGAGACCTGAATTAAAATAAAACAAAGTCTCCTTAAAGAAACCTAATACCAGTCCGCCTTTGGGGTTCTCATTGGGTCAACTTTTGTTATCATTCATTTTAAGAAACAAATATGAATATCCTTTAAACTTATATCTTTTTAAATCGCTTTCATCAATCAAATTTGACAAAAAATAGGCTATACTGCTTGCCTTTACAACCGGTGCGATTTTTTTTTAATTTTCTCATCTATTTCTAGATAACAAATGAATGAACAGCAAAAATTCCGTGAATTAGTGTAGTTTTTTTTCCTTTCATCGAAAGTGACCCGGCTAATCGCAAAAGTTTTCAGCAGAAACTGTTGATGCTTCAAAAATGTTTCATCGCGCTAAAACTCCATGAAATACTTTATCATGTCTTACGACGTTGATCGAGTTTTTATGTATATTGAACAGTATCTGTGCGTGTGCTGGAATAAGGGCGTTCATAACGCTAAGCAGCGATGCAATCTTACGTCCTGAGGTGAAAAAAATGCTGACAAGTTCGCATCTTGTCACCTTTATTCACAGAAGAGAGGATCGATGAAGAGAAATTGATCATGCGACTTACGCCGTTATTCTAGCACACGCTTGAGATGATAAAAACTTCAATTTATTTTTCAAGCTTTCTACTGATCTCTTTTTTTTTATGTTAAACTAGTGGTCCCAGGCAAACTTCGTCTTTCCATCAAGTAGGCTGTTGAAAAACGCTATTGACCGTCCCATACAAAATGACAGTTTCGTTCATGCTCGTTTTTCCATCTTTCCCGGTGAATATCCTGGGATTGTTATACCACAAACACGTCGGAACCCTTGACGAATAAAACGGAGGAAGAATCATTCCAATCCGTTGACCCGTTCGTAAGCCATTGCGTGACATACAAACACCATTCAATTTTTATTTATACACGCCACTGCACACAACATATATTATCGAACATCGAGGTAATTTGTAGTTTCTCACAGAACAATGAAAAGAATCGGTTGAGAAACAGCGGAAATGTTCCACTTAATATTTGGCCGCAAAAAATGAGTAATTTCTCTAAGATGAAACAACGTACAAAAAATCTTAGTGCATCATTTTGTAGCGTTTTTATTAAGCTTTAAGGTAAAAATAAAGAAAAAAATGTGTCGCAGCTTTTCAGTTGAGTTTTCTAACTTTTTGATGCAATCCACCCGTAAGTTGTTGCACAGTACAATTGTCTACCTATACAGGTCGGACTCGATTATCCGGAGACTCGATTATCCGGGGACTCGATTATCCGGGATTCGATTATCCGGAATTTTAGACTCGATTATTCGGAATTTGTTTTTTGATGTTCTTGTTTTTCAACTTGTATGCATAAATTTGAAATAATTTGGTATGGTATACAATATGAATGGTTTTGCAGTTTTGAACGTATTAAAGAATTTTTTTCTTTGAATGGCCCCTACTGTTCCTAGGTATAATTTCTGGCTACGCCACTGCATCATATAGATAAAACAACGAAAAAAGATAATATTTAAGTTCTTTTATCGAAGATGTCATTTTTTTTCTTAGTGATTCGATTATCCGGAGGATTCGATTGTCCGGAGTGAAAAAAAAAATCGATACTCCGGATAATCGAGTCTGACCTGTACTTCATAATCGCAGATACTTGAACTTAGCTGGTGTCCACCCTACGTTTCACATTTTTTTGGTTTTTTTTTTCATCTTCCGCAACCTTTACAAATATGTATGAATCTTCATGGAATTTTTACCAATGAATAAACATTTTTTTTTTTCAGATCATACAGCTGTAATAAGTTTCTCGCTATGACAACTAGAGGCCCCACAATAATTAAAAAAGCGGCAAACTCTATGGGGAGCAGACTTTAGCTTCCTAAAGATGCCCATTTTTTTTTGGGAAAACGGCTTTGGTGCAATTTATATGTACGATGCTGATTTATTTTAAAAAAATTAAAAATGTTTGAAACCTTGCATTCATTTATAACCCTCAAATGCCAGGGTCTCATGTAATAAGTAAAGCAAAATTGTGTATTTTTATATTTTTCCACATTCCACCTATAGCAGAAGAATATTTTTTCGTGTCAAAAACCAAAACACCACTATTAACTTAATTTAAGGTTGCTTTATTCATTGCCGATTTCAAAAATATTATAGCACGTCTAGTTTTTGAGATATTGGTTGTTGAAAATGCAAAATATGATAATTTCAGTGAACTTGCATGCAAGTTGGGGGCCTTCCTTAGCCGAGTGGTTCGAGTCCGCGGCAAAGCCATGCTGAAGGTGTCTGGGTTCGGTTCCCGGTCGGTCCAGGATCTTTTCGTAATTCCTTGACTTCCCTGGGCATAGAGCATCATCGTATCTGCCACACGATATACGAATGCGAAAATGGCAACTTAGGCAAAGAAAGCTCTCAGTTAATAACTGTGGAAGTGCTCATAAGAACACTTAGCTAAGAAGCAAGCTCTGTCCCAGTGAGGACGTAATGCCAAGAAGAAGAAGGAACATACAAGTTTACTAACTTGTATAGTCATTTATTTGCTTAATTTTCCATAAAATTTGAACTTTGTGTGTTAAACAATATCAACAAAGTTCATAATGACATTGTTTTCGATGCTTGAAAGCTATTTTTCCAGGGTTTAGAAAACAATACACATTGGGCCAGACCGCAAAATTAGGAGGAAAAAAATATTTTAACTGTGAATATGATTTCTTAGAACAAAAGTGTCTTCGGCAAAATTGTTACAAATGATGAGGACTACATTTTGACATTAAGTAACATTAGGGTAGTCCAATAAAATACGGAAATATATTTCTCGAAAACTTATTCATACAGACTCAAGTCAAAAAAGTATACAAACTTACTTTATCGATCCTACGTGTTAAGTAGGCGGAATTCTACACGTACCGCTCTGTACCAACTCAACTTTTCACTTTTAGAACGTTCAAATTCCGGATTTACAAAACGACGGAAGTAACATTTTCAACTTTCGCAACCTAACCACTACTTTCGCCGCCCGCTGTATGGAGAGACAAAGTGACTTAACCACGAATCAAAACAAAACACTACTTGAGCCGATTTTACACTGGTAGAAAAACGTCGAACGTAACTGAATGAAACGGCTTATCATTTTCTTATAATTATTTTTGTGGGAAATAATAGAAACTACCTAGTTTTTGAACGTGAGCTGAGTGTATGCAAAATTTGAGCGAAGTACACGGCAAAAAAATGTTAAAAAGGTGATTCATTTTAAAACAGTTTTAGAAGATAGATTGTGATTTTTCCTAATTAATTTTCTCAAAACCGTATAAATGTTACTTACGTCGATTTGAAAAAGTAATCGAGATTTGCCGAACAACTTCGCCGAAGACGCCAACCTTGTAAGTCTACTGTAGCCCTTGCTATGGCGTTTTCAATTATGCAGAGTAGGGTGGTCCATGAAAAATTGATATTTTGCCCATCACTTTTGTATTTCAAATTCTTCATTCGTTCATGAGATATGACCATTTTTATTCAAAAAAAATCATATTATTCAAACGTCAATAACTCAAAAAGGGGGAAAAACGGGGATACAATATGCGCAGGATCCGAAAGGTATAACTTAGAGGTTCAAATGGTATAATATATCTCTGGAGGATATAAGAGGATTTACTGTATCTTTTTGATGTGAAAAATGAGCATTTTTTAATGAAAATTCATGTTTTTAGCTGAAATATTGATGTGTGCTGTTAAAACAAAGTCAAAACCATCGGAAATCTTCTCAATCGAATATTTCTTTTTATATTGTTCTAAAATAAATACAAACCTTTTGTAATAGAGATCGATGGCAACTTTATATTCACAACAACAGCATCAGTAATAATATGTATGAAATGTATTAAATAGAATAAGCGAGATTATCAAAGTATATATCAATGGCGTCGTTATGCCACTATGAAATGGCTTCTACAAGCATTTACACATGCTGTTCAATGAAGCTGGTTTTTTTTGTAATGTAAACTGATCCATGCTTATCAATGTTCAAAGTAAATGTTATACAAATCCAAAAAGCATTGCCAATTGCATAGTGTATTTTTTTTTAATTAAATTTAATCACTTTCAACCCTACACAGCCTGTTTATTGAAAATGTACATCGAATCAAAACATTTTCTCGTTAATGATTTGAAACATAAAACAATCATACACAAATTCCGAACACGTGGATTCTGTATGGCGTGGTGTGAATTGCAATTCAAATTTACCCTGAGAGTAGTAATGACTTTCTAGCTCGATGTCAGATAAACCAGCTAAGATTTATTTATTTGCAAAATTATTTATATGAATAGGATTTATTAGTGCTGTTCGGAATTTGAATCACACTGATCGGAATATGTGGCGGAATAATCACAGCGTTCGGCAATGGAACAAAATCTTGTTTCATACTTTTGCGAAAAACTTACAATTTAAGCAGATATATTAATATTTTTATTATCAATTCAGGAGAAACTTCACGGTTCATCGGCTGATTTTTGCCTCCTGTTAGTTGCATTTCAAGTCAGTGTAAGCCGCAAGTGTTCGGAATATAAATCTAAACATTATATAAATGAGAATATTATGCAGAAAAATATTCAGTTGAACAGTTTTTAAACAAATTTTGTATAGAATTTTACCGTAATGTTCAATATTTCAACTAAAATCATGAATCTTCAGCAAAAAAAAAATGCTCGTTTTCACATCAGAATTATACTGCAAATCCTCTAATATCTTCCAGAGATATAATATATCACCTCTAAGTAATACCTTTCAGATCCTGCGCAAATTGTATCCCCGTTTTTCCCCCTTTTTGAGATATTGACATTTGGAAAAATATGATTTTTTTGAATAAAAATGGTCATATCTCATGAACAAATGAATAAAATCACTTAATTTTTACACCAAAATGCGCGTTTTAACTAGTTCTAAAACTGTGTAGAAGAGGTAATTTTGATAGAATTTGAAATACAAAAGTGATGGGCAAAATATCAATTTTTCATGGACCACCCTACTCTGCATAATTGAAAACGTCATATAAAGGGCTACAGTAGGCTTACAAGGTTGGCGTCTTCGGCAAAGTTGTTCAAAATTAAACAAAGAACAACTTCCTAGAACACATCAAAGCGAAAAGCATAAAAGTTGGCAAAAATATTTCCGTATTTTATTGGACCATCCTAATGCCACTAGTATAGTAGGCAAGCGGTCAGCGGAGCCAGTGAAACCCACGCGTGTCGCTGCTGTAGGCAAAATGCCTTGAAAATAGCAAAACACCCGTTGCTAATGGCAACTCGAAACTACTGTAGAAAAATGTTCTATTTCCCGCTGCATTTCCCGCATTTACAGCCTTCAATGACACTACTGATTTAGAAAATTCATGTACCCAACATAGGCTACTTGATGAGATTCACAATTTTGAACTACTGTAATTGAAGAGCCACGTGATTTTCGCAAAAACTCAAGCCTACTACTATTACCATTCCCAGCACTGCTCATCATATGTAACAATTTTGCCGAAGACACTTGTTCTAAAAAATCATCACCACAGTTAACATATTTTTTTTCCTCCTATGCTTGCGGTCTGGCCCAATGTGCAATAGTTTTGCCATATGATAGAAACGAAGGATTTTGCATGGAGATTGCAAGCATGTTGAAAAAGTTGATTTGAGCTAAGGTCTGAAATTTGCGTAAAACTTATAACAAACGATAGTTCCAGCAAAAAAAAACTAAAAAAACTGTGGCTTTTTCAAAATTAAGCAAATGAAAAGGACTTAACTAGGATGATTTAATTCGAAAGTTTCTAAATTTTAGAGATGTATTTTTTATTTCTGTTCCAATTGATCGCTTATAAATCTGAATAATTTTTAGTGAGACCTATTTTTTTCCTTTAATCCAAGAGTGAATAGAAATCTATTGAATAATAGTCTATGAATTCTTCCATTGAAATATATTTTTACTCTTACTTATATTTGAGCTCACTAAGGTGAACAACTGCGACACAATTTCAAATTCAAAAATTAAGTTCCTTGGACACTGCAGTATTAGAAGAAATTTTACCAGCACGATTTGTGAAGAGACATTGTAGCAAACTATGTTTGTGGGCAAAGTTGTTAGATGGATTCTAATGTACATTTGATTTTGTTTTGAGGTGAGGGTTTGGAAAAATAGAGCGTCTAAATGTATGAATACAAAAATGCTAGTATTGCCATATAAATTCCCAAATATTCAAATTTAAATCACGATGCGCATACTCTACACAATAACAATAATGCCTAAATATTTCACAATTGTTTTGGTCCAAATGGAACCGAAAAAACATTGATGATGTTGTTTATACAATGGATTACCTGCCCTACTAAGCACGGTCTTGCTAAATAACTGTGTGTTTGTCGCAAACCCATAACTCTACGGAACACGTTTTTGTCCCAAGCACCCAAATACCGCTATTAACTTAATGAAGGATTGCTGAACGCATTGACTTTTTCATAAAATATCATAGCACGTATGATTTTTAAGATATTAACTGTTGAAAATTCAAAATTTTACTATTGCAGTCAACTTGCATGCAAGTTTGCCAGCTAGTACGGCAATTTATTTGCTTAATTTTCCACATAATTCATATTAAAATATGCATGACAATGCTTATCAACGAAGTTCTTCATACTTTCGATGGTTAACATTTTTTTAGTGGTTCAGAAAAGTATTGTATTTTGCCATACAAGAGAAATGAAGAATTTTGTATGGAGACTGCAAGCATGTAGAAAAGATCGATTTATTGTAAATTTTGTCTTGGAATTTCAACTAAATTATATCTCAATTGAAAGATCAAGTTCTATTTTGCATGCTTGGTGGGTAAGATCATAAAAAAGTTAAAAAAACGTACTTTAAATTTCAAGTAAACATTAATGAAACCAGTGTTTTATACAACTTGGGCGACCTGTAGCTAAAAATTGTGACGTGGTGGAACAAATTTCTGAAAACGTCATTAGATTCAGCGATCCCAAACCTAGAGACCCATAATTTGATCCTTGAGACACGCAAAATTGTTATGTTTGAAAATCCGATCTCCCTTATCTTCTATACTATCACATTTTTGAAATTTGAATCGCCCTACAGCTACATCTTACAAACGTTGCATTCATTCAAGATCACCAATCATGGGAACCCTACCAACCGCTAGATCATATACATAAACCTATCAGATCATTAAAAGAGCTCCATCAATCTCACAATTTCCAAAAACAGCCAAAAACAAAACATTCTGTGTGTTATCTTGCAGACGAGGACGACGACCAGCACCAGTTGTTGTTTTAGTGAGGTAGCCCTCCAGTAGAATCTAGAGTACAATCTACAACCCAAGCACAACCACAAAACTAAAAAAAGAGCTGTGTTACAAAATTAGGTAACCCCCACGTTTTAGCAAACCAGGCACACACTTGACGCACAACCTCCCAAAATGCTATCTGCAGTTCCTACGAGCAGATCACAAACCCCGCAATCGATCAAGCACAAAACCTGTATTAGGTGTAGAAAGCATGGTTTTAAAAATGTAGAGAGCGAGTAGGTATGTGGAGTGAAATAACTGACTGAAATAGGAAAAACAAACGTCAAAATGGTCTCAAAGAAACGAAAAAGGCTAAAACGAAAGAAACACGTGTTCATATTGAAAAACGAACAAAAACAAACAGCTAAACATAAATCTTTGGAATTGTGCCGGTCACAATTGAGTAGAGACATAAAAAAACTCTATTTGAGAGTAATGCGTTTTGTCTAAAACTGTCGAACGTTATCCTAAAAAAACACAATTTAACCGTAAGCGTTTTAAACCCTAAAACCACTTAGTTGTTAGAATGTACCTATCGGAGCAAATGAACCCCTAAATTTTGGCGCGTCAATATCCATGACCGAAAATTGTAAACCTCCAACCGTTTGGAGTGCCACTGTTTTGCACTTTGACTGATTAAAAATCACAAACTCAAAAGAAGCACTTCTGAATCGAATCAACGGCGATCACAAAGTTGCTGACGCAACATTGATTTGATTCAGGCGTGTTCCAAACTGTGAATTAGATTTGATTCAAAGTTCACAATAGACTCCATTTTTAGCGCTCATAGCTGCCGTAGTTTATAACATAGCACATCTTACACCATCATGATTCATACCGATTCGCACATTTTCGTTTTGTAGTAAATTTAAGTTCTTGTTTCTCGATTCCAACATTTAGGTCAAAATTACACTTTTTAAAATAAAAAATAAATCACTATCACTGTCCAATAATATTTTCAATGAGGATTTTTGAAGCTTTTTGCTAAGGCTTGGGGTATAGAGCGTGTAAGCATATTTCGTTGCCTTTCGCAGGCTGTTGTAATGTTAATCAACTCTACTTTTCATGAACCTCATAATAAGCCAATACAGACAGTAATTTATTGAAAAAAAAAAAACTTTCTTCCTAACACTATCTTTTTGATAGCCAGAAGAATTCGCAGCTAACTCATTCCAGCACAAAAATAATCTGACATGATCGCACTCATAAACCACAGGATTGAATGGTTGATTGGTTGCTGTACACAAAATACAAATGCAATAATTATTTAAATGCCTTGAAACCATTTTTGGCTCAGATTGGGCAACAGTTCGAATCAGGGCACATTGGGGAAATTGAATCTAAAGGTGGAAAAAATTAAACATTTTCACAATAGGTCGTTGGAATAGAAATTTTCTCAGAAATCAATAGGTGATGATTTCATGAAGGTGGTATTTGATTCTTTTCAACTGTTATATTTTTTCTGGAAATATTAATTATTCCACTAAGTTCGCAGTTTTGCCCAATCTTATTTTATCCAACAAGGCGACACCAAACCTAATGAATCCACTCTGGCAGTATCTTCATCAGAGTTACAGATATTTACAAAGTTTTGTACCTCACCACATAATTTGTAACACTTTTTAGGATATACTCACGTAGATATATGTCTGAACGAAATACAATTGCATATTGAAAAGTTATTGGAATCGAGAAACAAGTGTCATATAAAAGCACCAATTAAATGAATTGTTGTATTCTTTTGTTAAAAAAAATACAGTATCGGACGTATACAATACTCCAAAGCCATTTTCCCTATTCCTATACAAATAGACTGTTCTTTTTTTTTAAATGCACTAAAACCAAACGTGATCGCCGATAAAGGCTATACGTCGAATTATCTTGATATCTTCAGCGCATTTGTTCCTTATCACAATGAACAAATGTGCTGAAGACACCAAGTATTTCGTAGAACACTTTTTGTCTTGGTGCATTTTTTGTTCAAGATCAACCATTTAGTAACTTTTGAATCATTAGTTCTCACACAACTTTTTCAATAGTTTTCAAATATTGAAGTACTGTTTGATTCATCGCAGACAAAAATGAAAAGAGTCGGCAGATTTATAGCTATCTGAATTGCACAGTTAATTAATGATCAAGTTGTAGGCAATTCCCGCTTCAGGAATCTTGCTGTTATAAGGTTTTGACGTTTTGAAGTTTACATGTACACGACGAAACACGTGTCAAATGTACAAATTGAAATTGAAACTGTGAAAAGAAACCAGGTGCTCCGGTGGGGATCGTACCTACGACATATTCGCTAGATGGGCGCTTCAACCCACATGCTGCGGAGCCCCTTGAGAGACCCATGATCCCATGTGCTTTGTGGTAATCGAGTTCAGTTCTCCCTCGAGCGTGGGGGTCTCTCAAGGGGCTCTGCAGCTTGTAGATTGAAGCGCCCATCTAGCGAATAGGGAGTCGTGGGTTCGATCCCCACCGGAGCACGTGGTTTCTTTTCGCAGTTTCAATTTCAATTTGTACATTTGACACGTGTTGCGTCGTGTACATGTAAACTTCAAAACGTCAAAACCTTATAACAGCTATCTGAAGTTGATTATTTTGTTCATGAAAACGGCTGTGTTGCATTTTGTATGTCCGATACCATGCTGTATCTCCAATATAGTTTATGAATGATTTCTAATATTATTGTCAAGCTGTATAAAAATATTTCGTAACAATAAGTTCATAAAAAAAACAAATAATTTTAAAGAAATCATCTTATTATCATTATCCTCATTATTCATTGTGTTAAGTAACGAGCTCTCCATAATATCCTTTCACTGCATTATTTGGTAACAGAAACCAGGACAAGTCAAACGTAATCTCGCAGAATCTTTTTGTGGTTGAATCACTTCATCACCTGCCAAGTGTTTCATTTGAAGAGCAGCCGTAGCACGAAAAAGTAGATGACCCGAACTGAGACGAAAACTGTTTGACTCAAATGAAAAAAAAAAAAACTAGAATTTTAAAATTGTTGTAAGAGACCACGAACAACGGTTATTTTGTTAGAAGACAATGAATTGTTCACTTGTTCACTAAAACACACACACACGTGGGATGTCGCACAACCACTCAAAGAAACTACAGGGCTATTCTAGATACCAGTCTCCATTATGATGGACTTTTAGAATTGGATCACGGAAAACATTTGAATGAAACTGTTTCGTTGTTTTGAAGAGTACGCTATACACACAATACGAATTAACATGACATTACTGTAGGCGCTTAATGATATTGCATTGGAAAAATCGTATGTTAAAACTATTATAAAATGAAGGAATCAAAAACTATTTGTAATATTTACACTAATATTTGAATATGAAGAACACGAAGAAGCATTACTGGAATCAATTAAAAAACACACTGCTGGCTAAACATCGTAAAATTCTGTACTATTTGCGGAAGGACAACCCGGAAGTGAAACGAACAAAGGTGTTTCTGCAAAGACCAACTGAAGATTCTAAACGCAAACCTATCCTACTGTAACCCGTCGTCGTCGTATCGATTTTTAGCAGGAACAAATAAGTATACAGGGGACTGCATTCGAATCCTAAGCATTATACCTACATAGTTGTGTACTTACTTCGTGATGCTTCCTAGAATCTGATTTCGACCGTTACTTCCAATGTGTGTTGTATAAAAATGCAAGAATAGGTTAATATAAAATATGACTTGACAGACAGGTAGTTTTTTATTTGAACAATTATACGACTCATATCACGTGACGTTGAATGCAGAAGCTGCAGTTCAAGCCTGTTAAATTGAGCTGCACAATTTCATTAAGTTAAGTTTTCGTTTCCAACTGAATGTGGTTAAAATGAATTTCTCATAAACGATCAAACGCTTTGCGGTGATCAACTCTCGCGATGAGTAGCAATTATTATCATTACTATTAACATACACTCTAGATACATATAGAACAGATGATAGTTTTAAGCAGTACCACTTTAGATATTAATTAGGCATATATTCATTGAAGATAGTCTTTTTGTTTGTTGATTCAACGTTAGCAATATGTTACGAACTATAAGAATATATCGAAAGTGAATGAGAGGAGTTAGGCAGAAAGATAGGCCAAGTGGTATGCTAGTGGCCAGTGAAACCTTGAGGATCAGAAGTTAGTGATTACTTCCGCAATGAAAATAGTTGTAACTTGGTTTAAGCGGTTAATAAAAGTGAGTAAATTCTGAAATAATTAATTGTTTACTTAAAATATCACATGCCTTTCATATCGACAACAGTAAAACAATAGTAATGTGTTAATTTTGTAGATTTTCTCGTGGTTCTTGGGACCGATTTGCAAGATCTCTATTTTGGGCGCTGCGATCGTTCACTGAAAAATGAGATTTTTTGGAGATTCTGCATGGGGAATTCCGGGAACAAAAAACGCTACCGTTCATCTGCCTGGTACGAGCCTCGACTATTCGTTTGCGAGAAGGGCAATCCCAAAAATCAGACCAATGGTTGTCCCCGCAATTAGCGCATACAAACTTTTTGGTATCTTCCAAGACAGATGTCCTTAGCGTGAGAAGAACCGCCGCAAATCATGCATTTAGCATCCATGCGGCAATGTTTTGCTCCATGGGGTTCTTAAAGTTTCCTCTAGGCTTCTGAAATTTTTCCCATGTTACACGGACATCGAACAAGTCTTGCTTTTTCTGAAGCTTTAATATTATTTATATCACTTTTGTTAAAGTGAACTGAATAATATTCTTGAAAAAGCCCCTTCCGAAAAATGCCAGATTGAGTTCTCTTTTTCATAATGATTACTTGGACTGGAGAAAATCCAAGTAAATCATTTTTTCCCTTTTTTATCTCTTCGAATGACGTATAGTCACTTGAGAGACCTTTCAAGACGACCTTGAACAAACGTTCAGTTTTGTCATCATAAGTTAAAAAATATGTGCTTCTTCTCTTCAAGATATTTGAGAAGAAGTCAGCGAGTTGTAGAGAGTCATTTATGTCAGTGGATTGTCCTCGTTGTTACTAAAAACTTGGCCGAAGACACCAAATGCCGGAAATAATTCATTTCCGAGTCATCAATTTTGTCCCGCCTGATTACGTCCCTGGCCCATAGTGGCAGTGCCTGAGTGCGAGTTAGCTTTGTCATTCAAGTGATTCGGTTTTTTCGTGTGGCTTGCATATGCTTTTTCGGAACTTTCGAAACATTCTGAGCTTTTTTATTGCAGTGAGAAGCGACACACACTAGCAAATTTCTGCTCAGAGTTTCACTTTGCCCGCAGAGACAAAATACTTTTTAAATTTGAAACTTCACTTTCACTGAAAGTGAGTACCTAACATAATACCTGGTTTGTATCTGTTTTAGTGAAATGTTCTTTCAACAAACTTTTTTAAGAACGAAGGATTAAGGTTTTATGATGAGCACTATCTCAAACTCCAAGTAGAACTTTATCAGAGTATCGTCTTGCAGTTTGCAGCCCACCTCGCCGATTTCGATCAACCTTGCACAAAAGCCACGACCGCGACGACACGCACACCACCACCACAATCTCATCGGACACGAAGTCGCGTTGCGGAGCTGTCAAAACAGTTCCCACGACTGACTACTAGTGGCTCCGAACGAAATCCAAAATAAAGAGAAGTAGAGGTCTTCAATGTACGCCAAAATCGGACAGCCCGCAGTAAATCGCTTTCTTATTGGTAAATATCGGCCAGAACCGGGTCAAACAATAACATTCGCGTCCGTCACGAGTCGGTGCATCGGTTTCGGGTGGTGACCGGAGTGGACCTCCGGCGGAAGTGGCCAAATTCGCGCTCGAAGGCACTTCCGTTTCGGGCTGCGAACGGAAACGGAATGTCCCGCTGCTGAGTATTCTAGTGTGTATGCAAGCTCGTCGTCAAGATGGAGAAATTGAATCCCATTTTCCAAAGGAATTCGGACTGTGGTGGTGTGGAATGATCGGAGAAATCTGGAAGGGATGAAGTGACTGGTTCCAAAGTTGGGAGTGAAGACTGTTAAGTGAGAAGAACCCGGAGAACTAGTCCGGAAGTGGAGCATCCTTGAAGTACAATCTAGGTTATAAATCGGTGGCGTACGGGGAGCTTCTTGGTGGGATTCGTGAGTCAGCGAGTGCGGATTGCGTATAAGTGGTGTTGGGGCTCAACGAGTAACGGGATCATTGTCCTGTGTGATTGTTTCTTTTGTGCAGAGGTTCTCAAATGTTTAATTCTAGTACCTAGATGTTAAAAACTGGTTATTCCTTGGCTACAACTGAAATGGGGTTTGTATTCATATAAGTAATCGTTGGTTTAATGAACTTAAAATTTAGTATCTTATGTATAGCCGTAGCGGTAAACGCGCAGCTATTCAGCAAGATCATGCTGAGGGTCGTGGGTTCGAATCCCACCAGTCGAGGATCGTTTCGAGTTGGAAATTTTCTCGACTTCCCAGGGCATAGAGTATCTTCGTACCTGCCACACGATATACTCATGCAAAAATGGTCATTGGTATAGTAAGCTCTCAGTTAATAACTGTGGAAGTGCTCATAAGAACACTAAGCTGAGAAGCAGGCTCGGTCCCAATAGGGACGTAACGCCAGAAAGAAGAAGATTTTTTTTTATTTGAAATGTATTTATCGCTTTGACCATTCTATCCTAATTGAGATTTCAAATTATATATAGCTCAAAAGTTTTAAGCAATGGAAGTATTGTTGCCCAAATGACAGTGTACCCAACTAACATTCACTCATTTAATAACAAACACCATTATGGCAGTTTTATCCAGCATCATGTTTTATAACATTTTAATAATTTCCATGGCCAACCTTTGTTAAAGCATTGTTCACACAAATTTGGAGAAACTTTAAAGCATGTACCAACTTTATTTTTCAGCTTTAAAAACGTTTTGCAAGCATTTAGTTCAGCTTTTATACGGCTGGTCTAAAAATAATTAAAGACTAATAAAAACAAAAAAAAATTCTAGGCACTTTATAAATGTAGTGTACACTATTATTATGATAGTATAACAATCTTATCTAAAAATCGCCTGTATACTGGATTCGAACTCGAGACCTTCCAATCGTCAGCGGTATGCCTTCCCATCTGCGCCATCCTAGAATTTATGATTAAACCGTCCAGTGCAAATATAAACTTCTCATAGCTGAATATTGACCATGTTCGAGCTTCTATTCGACAACGTCTAATCAACACATGGTACGCTAATTAACAACTGAACAAGCATATTATTCAGCTGCTGTTTAGTGCTGATCAAGCTGAGTTCAGTCGGCTATTTTTAGCGCACAGTGAGAAAATTTATGTCGATGTTGGTCAAAATAATGTTTATTTACACAAAGTAAAAACAGTCTGAAATGATTGATCTAATTTCATAATAAGTTTTAGTTTGTTCAAAAATGATTAATTAACTTAAATAATTTTATAAATTATAATTTGATTATTTTTTTATTTGTATTTTTCATAAACCTATTACATATGCATTGAAGTAAAAGTTCTCTGTATGAATATATTTGAATCATTTGAAGGGTTAGTCCTCAGAACCCACCTGAATAGAAAAATATTCGAATATATATGCGATTTTTATTTTCGGAAATGGCCAAGTAAATCATTTTTCTTAGAGCGCAGTATTTTTTCAGTTGTGAAGAAAAGTCATTTCAAATGTAGCTGGCTATAGAAATTTATTTAATCAATTCTGTCAAAAAAATTTCCATTTTTCTTGTACGGAAAAACATCCCGAGCAGGCGAAAAAAGCTTAGCAATAGAAAATATAATGTGGATAGCTTAAAGTGATATTAACTTGATAGATATATGATATAAAATATCTGGAAATGATATCTAAAATAAACTACTAGAACAAAATTGGCATGTCATATTTAGATTCTGCAAGATTTTACCAATAGCTGCGAGCTATTCATTAGATCTGCGTACAACAAATTTTTCATAGGTTTAGAAGTTCCAGGAACAAAATTTTGATATTGTCTTCAGATATTTTATCTCTTATGTCAATCAAGTCAATATCACGCTTTGTTTGCAAGTACTTTGCTCCTACTCGGAATACGTAGCTTAAATGTTTATTTTTGTTTTTCACAATAATTCTGCATTTCTGGAGACTGACCATGTTTATTTTCTGAACAGCTATTTCAAAAGTTTTAAGAAAACATAATTTATGAGCTTTGAAATGCATTCGGAACTCAACACGAATTTCGGATATTTTGTCCATTTTATGAAATTTAGCTATAGTGTGATTGCTTTTACAAGGCTTATTTATTGCTGAACAATGTGTTTGTTAATCGTCATTTTGGCCTCTATTGGATCAACTGTTCTTATAATATACTGAAGCTGAATTAGAATTTTATAAGATACTTATTTAGCTCTTATTCATGCTTATGTTAAACATGTGGGAATAGCTGAAGTGCGACGCAAGTAAAACGTTAGTTCGTCTTCTGAATATCCTTTTATACATGTACATTTGTTAAGTGGAATATTGGCTTTTTAATTGGGAGAAACATGTTTTGTTCAGCTCATTTGTAGAACAATCTTGACTAGTCGAATGAGAATCTTTGGAAACGTTTAATAAGTGGCGATTCAACTTTTGTTCATTCTAATGCATAACGTTGAACATTGATCTAAGTTTGTGTTAAAAAAGCACCTTCTCAGCTCTTTATAGAGCAAATTTTTTATTCGGCTGCCATTACCATTATTGAACAATAGTTAAACATGCATGCTTGTTTGTGGCTCTGAATTGTTAGTTGGGTAGGTTCAATTAATTATTGCAATTTAGGCTTAAAAATAAGCCATAAGAACAATAAGAAAGAACTATATTGAGTAACTCTAGTGGAATTAAATGGTATAGGGAAATTGTACCAGTTATGGCTATAGTGGTTCCCTATTTGGCCATATGTGAATTCCCGAAAAATTTACACATTTGAATATTTTTGAATATTTCAACACAAAGATATATTTGATGGCTAACTACTTAAGCCTGATTTGCTGCTGAACAGGAATCGCTAAAGAATTTTCTCGCCGATTCCTTGCAGAAACTTTCTACAGCGACTCCCGTTTGAACTGACAGTTCTTTTCAACTGCGTACTGCGATCAGAAAAAAAGCGCTTCCTTGATCAATTCCTTGCAGGAATTTCCCATGCATCAAGCAAGGCCAAAAAATAACTTATCAGCAGCGAATCAGGCTTTAACCACAAAAAAAATGATTAAAAATTTGAAAATAATTGAATTATCACGTAATGGCGAAATAGGGAACCATTATGTCTATAACTGGTACACCTACCCTAGTACTAAATTCGGTTTTTCATTTACTTACAGGTACTCCACTTAACAGCTTGAAGATTTATTACTACCTATATTGAAATGTCTCAAAAAGTTCCCTAAGAAGATTAAATATTCAAAGTTTATAACGAGTAATATTTGTATTTCATATTAAATTTACTCATGGAACCATACTGAAGTAGTAGTTTTTGCAATTTCTCATCGTAATAGGCTGTTTTCCATCACGTCAATCTGTCATGAAACGGCCTACTTTGCTGCACTGAATTATGCAGTATGGTAACAGTCATTACGCAACTGAAACCAGTGCTGTAATGATTCAGTACGCAACGCTTTCTCATTACGCAACTGTTTTGAGTTGCTTAATGAATTATTACACAACAATTTTTCAGAAATTGTAAAACAATGGTAAATGCATTCCGATATGATTTGTGATACTCTCAAGTGGTCTTCGGCGAAATTGCAAAAAATGCTGTACGCAATTCGTTGCAGAACTAGATTTTTACAGCACTTGTCGTAATTATCCAACTCAGCAAGCCTCGTTGGATAAATATACAACTCTTGCAGTAAAACATCATTCTGCAACTTGTTGCGTAATCTACTATTACGCAACAAGTAGCAGAATGATGTTTTACTGCAAGAGTTGTATATTTATCCAACGAGGCTTACCGAATTGATTAATTACGCCAAGTGCTGTAAAAATCGAGTTCTGCAACGAGCTGCGTGCACCATATGTTTTTGCAATTTCGTAAAAGAGAACTGGTATCAAAAATCATAGTAAGATGCGTTCACCATTACTTTGCAATTTCTTAAAATTTGTTTACGATGATTCATTATACATTATACAAAACAGTTACGTAAACAAAAAGCGTCGGATAGTGTTCATTATAGAACTGAAATCAGCTGCGTAATTACTAACAATACTGAAACATTCAGTGCAGGAAAGTAGACCGTTACATGACGGATTGGCGAAATGAAAAACAGCCTATGGGGCTCTGCATTGTTTTGATTTTGTATTGGATTTTGACGTTTACTGGCCTTGTTGTTTACAAATTTCATGGAGGAGTGAAAGAGATGGCATGGTTTTTGTGCAGAGCCCTATTACGATGAGAAGTTGCAAGAACAAATTTTCATGGTTACTATGATGGTCCCCTCAAAAATATGGACCCGAAAATGTAGCTACAGAGCGCTTTTGTCGCTTTTTTCTCTCCAACAGTTGTAAAAGATTTGACGCACCCTTCTTCTAACAAACCATCCCGTGGAAAGCTTGACAAGTACTGCAAATTTCAATATTGAATCAGTTGGATCATACTGTTGGAAGGAGATTCTCTTATTCCCGCGGGTTTCGCGTAAGTGTCTCTGCTTACGGGTTCGCCACCCCCCTTTTGGCCCTTCATACAATGGTATGTTGAATTCAGATCGGTAATGAAATTGGACCTTACTGTTGAGTGGAGCCGCAAGCAGAGCAAGACTCAAGCAAGGATGATGGCTATCTACATACATACATACATATACTATGATGGTCCCCTCAAAAATCGGGTTGCAAAGCAGTTCTGTTCCGTTACAAGATATTTCCAAGAGTCGATGGTCTCAGATATCGACTCATGAAGGTTTGACTGTATTGCGTTATTTTTTCTCTACATACATACATATGACATAGTTTCATATTTAATTCATTTTTGTGATTAATTCTCCTTTTTTTAAATCGACTTTCATACGGTTTTGACAAAATCAATGAATTACCTCACTCATGTTCACAGCTGATCAGCAGAAGTTACATCCTTTTATTTTGTATGGGGAAAAGCATCTCACTTCAAACTTCTCCTAAACTTTAATCAAAAAAATAGTTGTACAAACGGTACCTAGTACCGAAAAAATCGAAAATATTTTCCGATTTCGAAACATAGGGAGCCGGATCCAATTCTTGGCACTATTGAATCACTTCGGCAGTGGGTTTTTTTTTAAGCTGCAGGGATCATATTTGGTCTTATTGCAAAGTTTCAGACAATTTGGCCGAGAAAAACCCCCCATGCCAAAGTGAATCATGGAAGTGCCTAAGTGGTTCTGCACCTTAAGTATAAGCATTTCGTCATACAAATATTATTCGGTATGCGTTTAAGCGATTTGTTTTTGTCCATAGATACTAGCGATGTGCGGTTATCATGTGGAAAGTAGTGAATCCAGCGATGCGTAAAATCCATTGATTATGACCAACACCAAATTTTCCATACTCCATAAACTTTTCAAATAAAGCACCTCTATATGATATTTCTCATTCTTTATTTTTGTTGTTCATCGTTACTACTCTTACTGTTATCAATATTAATATTAATAGTAAATAGGCTTTTTATGTGAAGTATACGGATTTCGATCACGCTCAGGAGCAATTTCTGCAGAGAATTTTGTTCCCTAAATTTTGAGTTCACTTCATTTATAGAGCACAAAACCAGTGCAACTGCAATCCAAGGGACCATCGAGGTAGCCATGAAAACCAACTTTAACAATGGGTCTCTAACTCGATATCGAGATAAGAAATATCGAGTAAGGGAGAATTCACTGTGTATACAAAATTATTCTTTCAATTTAAAATCTCTCGGAATTCTCTCTTCCTCACGAATATTGTCAAAAATAAAGATCCAAAAAGCCAAATTTCAAATAATTTGAAATTCATTTAGACAGCCATGATGGCTTAGCTGCTTGCAATTTCAAGGTAGTAAAACTCAGTCCCCATAGTTATTATTGGTTCACAACATATTTAAATTACGGCCTACTTCGAGTAGAATCTGAATCAAAGGCAAACTACCTTAATGATGACTTTTGAAATTTAGCCAAAACTTTGTAATTGGGCTCAACAAGTTATCCTTAGGAAAAAATCCGGTTAAAGCTCAATTATCGAAAAAGCAGTTCGTTGAAGAATAAACAAATCGCAAAAAATAATGAGATACAGCTGTTTTGTTTTGCATGTGTGTTTATATTTGTCGATTTTTTATAACTTAAAAACCGAATTTCGAACTGTGCTGTTCTATTATGTCAGTAGGCTATGGTAACATATCAAGAATTATAAATCAGATTATTGTATGCATTCAAAGAATACAGAAGTATTTACTACAAGGTGTCACACAGAACATGTGGGGTTATCTAGGAGAATCAATTATAAAAAACGTTTGAGGGACCGAGCTTGGTAACCAGCAATAAATCGTGCAGCCAGAGATTTTGTAGCAAAGTGTGAAGGATGCCAACTGATAGGATTACTATGTAAGCCTTTTAGCCTTTTCGTCATGGTAGCCATGGATTGATATGGCTATAGATTTTATGAGACCATTGCCTTCTGGAGAATATTTGTTGGTAATAGTTGATTATTTTAGTAGATATAACGAGGTGGAAGTTATGTCAAAAATCGGTTCGCGTGAGCAAGCATGGGAAATATTCACTCGAATATTGCATTTCTCTCGCTCACATCCACAAGCGGACAAGAGCGAGATTGCCGTTTCTCCGACCAAGCTGAGTGCTTCAATTTCCGATGCGCTTTCTTCTTGTTCGCCGAGCGACAAGTTAGACAAAAACGGCAACAGAATGATTCACTACCGACTCCTTGTGCCGAAGGCATCCGATTGCTGTAGCGAATGATTCTTTACATACCGATTCCGCACGAGTGGCATTCGTATTTGAGACCTGAAGAGCGTTCACTGACTGCTAATACACAAGGCGAAATGTTTCAGTGAACGCAAAATCTGTACATTTCGCAGGATGCTTTCAGTGATCGAATGGCGAACGCGATCTTTCGTGTCTCCAATTTAAGAGAGGATAGGTGCTCTCTCCGCTCCGTATATCTTTTCATTTTCGGTTTATCTCAATCGTTTACGATTCGTCGGGATTGCGCTCACCCTAGTAGCGTTCGGCAGTCATTGAACATTCGGTGGCAGCAGAAACTTTGCAGATATTTTATCGGTAGCGTTCGGGTGAATGAATGAATTTTCCCATGCTTGCGCGTGAGATGGTCAACAGACTTGATAAAATGTTTACTCGATTAGGATATCCAAGAACGGTTACCCTGCATGATGCAAAACAATTTATTGGATACGATTTTGAGGAATATACATGACATTCATCTTAACCATTCAGCGCCTTACTTTCCGCAAGGAAATGAATTAGTTGAAAGACAGAAGCGGTCACTTCTGAAAAGGCTGCCGATTAGCAATACATTGAAGAGAGACTGGAAGAAAAATTTGAACGATTACCTCCTAATATATTATACGGCTTCGCATTCAACTAACGGAAAAAGCTACCCTTCATTGACGGCATGGAAACTATTCCGGAATCGTCGGATTATCGCGATCAAGATAAACTACAGTTAACTCTCCCTTACTCGATATTCCGTATCTAGATATCGAGTTAGAGAGCCATACCCAAGTAACAAGTTTAGTTTTTTCATTTACTACAAGCTGTTGTTACCACCATATCGTTAAAACTCATTTTATAACTTATTAGTCTTAATAACCTTAATAAACCTTTGATAAAACTACGTTAAGTCCGAAAAGGCCCACACTACAGGAGGTTGTTAAGACTATACCTTAAAACCGTTTCTAAACTTATTAGTTTTGTATCGTATGAATACATCTACCCTTGTAGTATACTATAAAACATTCATAAGAGCTATTGTATAGACTTATTGAGCTCATCTAGTCGTATTGAATCTTTTACGATATCCTAATACACGGAATGAAACCAATGTTAAGAGCTTATGATTGAACAAACATCAACCAAAAAGTTGTTTATAAACTATAACCTTTTTCAGTATTGAAACCGTCATGATGTCTGCCGACTCATTATAATCAATTAAAATAATCATTTTTTGCATGGCAGAAAACTTCCTTACGATCGCGTGAAATTCCTGCCAATAAAAATTTACTGGTGGAATGACATAAAATTTTTCGATTTACAGCAACGCGCCACAAATACGACATCGTAATTGGCTATCTAATATTTGACTTCATTCTATTTTGAGAATGATTTCATGCTCATCTCAATCTTAAATTGAAATTTCCCATGCATATTGTAATTATCAACCCGAAACGGCGACAATAAAAATGGATTCCATCCAGTTAAATCTTGCTGGTTTTGTCTGGGATGGTTTAAGATCAATTGGTGTTTATTCCGAATAATATAATCATCCATAAACGCTTTTGATCTTAAGGACCTGGGCGCAAAATCCTTCACTGGCTAAAATATTCCTAAATCAGAATATTTGTTCTGCACTAAGACAAATAGTTTTTTGGGAGCCTTGACATAAACTTAATGCACTCAAGAAAGCTTGAAACGTAAACAAATCGGAAGATTCAATTTTGTGATGCGATTCATTTTATTAAATTCGAGCCGTTATGTATCTAACTGTTTTTATTGGAATGAATTGTTATAATAAAGCACATCGTGCTTGATCGGTTGTACTGATGCAGAAAACGGTTAGTGATAAGTGCCTGAAAAGTGAAATCTTTTTTCGTGTAGCTCAGCTGTTTTGTGCAGTATAGTTGTCCCACTAGAACGGGAAAAATATGCTTTATACGATAGTCTGATAATTCTACGAAAGGAATATTTTCCATTTCTATGTGTGCGTTCTGATTAACTCATAATTTACTACGTGATTATCATTATCAACATAGTGATATTGATACGCTGACTGCATTCCAATAACATGCATCAGACAGTTGAGATTTAAGAAGGTTTTAACATGACTTGGTGCAGTCTTAGAAGTTTTACCAATGCCTTTATAAGACAAGCAAGATGAGGTTTTAAGTATAGGTTTTAATAGGCACTACACAGCTCCTTCGAAATACAATTTATCATCAACAAATG
Organism: Aedes aegypti; assembly: GCF_002204515.2. Taxonomy (NCBI): domain Eukaryota; kingdom Metazoa; phylum Arthropoda; class Insecta; order Diptera; family Culicidae; genus Aedes; species Aedes aegypti. The sequence goes on from NC_035108.1 coordinate 94,665,079, forward strand.
TGGCCAGCAAATTAGTTTTGACAGGAGCTCTTATAGATATCTTCAAAGCATTTTAAACTGGGGTTTACCGAAAAGAACGTTCAGCACTTTGCAATGTTTTATTAAATCTGTTAGGAATGAATACATCTCTAATAAAACCTTCATAAATAACATCTAAGCTCAAAAAGCAATGAAATTGTTACTTGGGAATGCTCTTGAAACTTTAACAAATTCCATTGTTGAAGCCAGGAGCATTGCAATTCCAAAATGTTAAGTAAAATTTGAATCCGTGATTATAGACGATGATCTTAAACTCCTGATCCGCCTTAAAAACGTGAGGAGAAGGCAATTTCACGCACTCGCGATCCTGCTATGAAAATTATATGGCAGGATTTGCAGAAAGAAATCAAGAAACGTTTTGCTCAATAAGGAAACAAAAAATTTGAAAATAAGATTTCTCAATTGGACCCTGGCTCTAAGCCCTTTTGGAAATTATCTAAAATCTTGAAAAAACCTCAGAAGCCAATACCGGCATTGAAAGAGGAAATCAAATTATTACTAATCAATTGTTAAAAAGCTCAAAAACTTGCTTTGCTGTTTGAAAGCGCGCACAATTTTAATTTAGGACTTTCTAGCCCAACTGAAAATCAAGTTACTCAGGACTTCGAAAATATTCTCAATCAAGAGAACGTTTTCGAAAATGCCTGGGAGACTGATTTGGAACAAGTGTGAACTATTATTAAAAAAAATCAAAAATATGAAAGCTCCTGGCGATTATGGAATTTTCTACATCCTCATCAAGAAACTTCCAGAAAGTAGCTTATCATTTTTAGTTGATATATTCAACAAATGTTTTCAATTAGCATATTTTCCTGACAAATGGAAAAATGCTAAGGTTGTTCCAATTTTAAAACCAGACATAAATCCTGTAGAAGCTTCTAGCTATCGTCCAATAAGTTTGCTTCCCTCCATCAGTAAACTTTTTGAAAAGGTTATTTTGAACAGAATGATGGACCACAACAACGAAAATTCAATTGTTGCCAATGAACAGTTCCGATTCCGCCATGGACATTCGACCACTCATGCAACTTTTACGTGTAACAAATTTGATCCGTTCCAACAAATCTGAAGGCTATTCTACTGGTCTTGCTTTTCTAGACATAGAAAAAGCATTCGACAGTGTTTGGCATGAAGGCTTGATTGTAAAATTAAAAACTTAAATTTTCCAACATACATTGTTAGAATAATTCAAAGTTATCTGTCAAATCGTACACTTCAGGTTATTTATCAGAACTCCAGATCTGAAAAACTTCCTGTAAGAGCTGGTGTTCCCCATGGCAGCATTTTGGGACCAATATTATACAATAGTTTTAATAGGATGTCAAAAATCTTTGTTTGCGGATGACACAGGCCTCTCCACCAAAGAACGAAGCCTGCGTGTCATCTGTAGTTGATTGCAAAAAAGTTTGGATATTTTTTCTTCATACTTGCAGAAATGGAAGATTTCTCCTAATGCTTCCAAAACTCAATTAATAATATTCCCACATAAACCAAAAGCTCTTTATTTGAAACCTTCAAGTAGACATGTTGTCACGATGAGAGGGGTTCAAATAAATTGGTCATATGAAGGTTAGTAGTTAAGTTAATCTAGGGCTCATGCTAGATAAGAATTTAACTTTCAAAAATCACATTGAGGGCATTCAAGCCAAATGTAACAAATATGTAAAATGCCTCTATCCCTTTATTAATAGAAAATCAAAACTTTGTCTTAAGAACAAGCTTTTGATATTCAAATAAATTTTCAGGCCAGCCATGTTGTATGCTGTACCAATATGGACTAGCTGTTGTAATACCAGGAAGAAAGCTCTGCAGAGAATTCAAAATAAAATTTTGAAAATGATTCTGAGGTTTTCTCCCTAGTATAGTACCAATGAGTTACACAGAATATCCAATGTTGAAACATTGGAACAAATGTCAAATAAAATAATTAATAATTCCAGGCAAAAATCGTTACAATCTTCTATTGCCACGAATAATGCGTTATACATTTAGGTTAAGTTAGGTTAAGTATATTGAAAACATGTTTTTTTTACTCTTATAAGCAGGTGAAATCAAGTCATCTGTAAAAATCTGAACTGCTACGGCAAATGAAATGTAATATGTTGTTAACAAAATGTTAATCAAATCTTAAATTTGTTTTACCAAATTAGGATGATAGTGTTGTCTAATAACACAGAACACCTAGATATAAAAAATGAATGTAATGTTTGGAATAATACTAATAGAAACAAAAGTTTTTTTCTGACGAAATTCATGATGGCCGCCAATTTTTTTAGCTTCAAATGAAAGCTACATCCTTCCTTTGTACGTTAACACTAATGTGTTCCAAGGGAAATATGAGACGTAATATTTATAAAAATGGGCTTTTTCGCAAACTATTTAGCTAGCTGGCGTACCTGGGTCCACCAATTTGAGAGAACCGGATGGATTACCCTCCAGTTTTAGCAAATACCAGCGATCAGTGACATAAAATGGGATTTCAAACTATGTGTACAGATGGCGGCCTAGTTTCAGCATGAATTGATCATTTTTCACTGTAAATTTTATTAATGATTTGATGTTTGCAATTGTACTTATGTCAATAATGATCATAGAAATGATAGACATATATTTAAAACTGCGTTAGAACTTTCGGCGTCACTTACGTACCGAATACTAACAAAATAAATTAAATTGTAATAAAATTGTAGTTCACACGAAGGAAAATTAATAAAAAATCAAATAATTCATACATTGAATTTTCCTTTTTGTAAAGTACATGGAAGGAATTTGATGTTTTAGAAATTCATACTTATTAAGGCCAATCAATTTAGTGACGATCTCGAAAAGGGTGAAAAGGCACTAAAGATAAATTAACTAACTAAAGCCCATCAATTTTCATACATTTGATGTTTTCACGGCAGCTACTGATTACGTTCTTCCTATATTATACGAGTCAGTAGTCTGCGGTCTAATTGCTTCAATGTCTATGAAGTACTTCTAGATGTCGGATGAGGAATCAAGCGATGCATTAATCCAATAAAAAATATGTGCGTGCCATCAATAGGATACAGCACTCTAACTTCAGAAATACAAATCCTCAGAACTTACTATTTTTGTAATTTGTTCAAATGCTTTCAAATGATCAAGAAGACGATCATTGATGTACATTAATACTTCGTTCAATTCTTTACCTTAGAAGCTTTCCCCATTAAAAAAATAGCTTTTTTCTTTTAATCCAGGATTTAAAACATGTTTTTTTTTAGAAATTGGACGAACAAACGAGAGTTATTCGGCTGAATATTCGTTTAGCCGAACAATAATTTTCGCTACATCTCTAATACTTACTAGAAACAAATCAGAACTTTTGGATACCCATAAAAGTACACTTTGTTGATACTTAAAGCATCAAATCAACACAAAATCTTTCTTTACACTTTCAACAACAACAACAACAACAACAATAATGTAACCTGGTTATACTGGTTTACGGGATACTATTAGATACTATAATTATAATGTAATCACTCAAGATTTTTCATAATGTTATATGATGTAATCTGAATCTTAGATATGATAAGGTCAAAATAATAATCATCAACTTAAGGTGAAGATGAATCGAAGCCAAACCTCAAATTTTCAAGAGCACGGATCTGGAAAACCAAACATCCGTTTAAGCAGAAAACTTAATCGATTGGTCATCACCAGCGAGTGACCAATCGATTAAGTTTTCTGCTTAAACGGATGCTTGGTTCTCCAGATCCGTGCTCTTGAAAATTTGAGGTTTGGCTTCGATTCATCTTCACCTTAATATATGGATTTGGCGTGTTCGAAACAGAAGTGATTAAATTTGATTTAAAAAACGTTATATGAACGTATCAATAGCTAGTGAGCCGGATCCTATTCTTGATTCACTTCGGCATTGTTTTATTTTTAAAGCTACAGATTTCATATTTGCCCACAATCTGCGTCGTATTGGAGTGCTTTCTCTAAAGACAATTCGGCCGAGAAAAAAACCCATGCCAAAGTGAATTATGGAAGTGTCAAGTTATTAGCTCTGCACCCTACTTTTAACGTTGTTTAGATATTTCACTTCAGACAAATCAGGGGTTGCGCTACCCCTTTAAAGTGATGGGTTCATATTTAAGGCCTTTTTTTATAAATTAATATATAATAATGATATTCCACTGCGATGACGCATTATTCACATTTCTATCAAAGCATAAACATTTCTTTCTTGATTTTTTTACATTTGATCACAATAAATGTTTCGGAATGACGAAATTTTTGCACTTAAGTGCTGTACTAGACAAATTTTCAAGAAAAAAAAACATTTTCATGTAAAAAAAGTGGTGGTTCGTTTTACCCCGTCTTCCCTTACAGGAATACATATTTCAATCATACGGAAAAACAAAATATTTGCTGGACTATTGAAACTTATTCATTTGATAAGACATTTGTATCAATTCCTTCACTTATAAATATAACTAACAACCTATAAATTTATTCACTTATAAAATATCATGTAGCCCGGTCTTTCTAAAAACTGACCAGATAGCAAAAAAGTTTGAGAACCTCTTGCACTTTTTAAATAATAAATTAATTAATTTCGTCTATAGCTTTGATTCGAAAACAAAGTTAATAAAATTTTAACTTGCTAGAAAGATATTCAAAGGATGCTCCACAATAACCACCACAGTTCGTCAACCGCCCGAACCGCCAAACCGAGATTCAGAAGAACATATTCGCAATGCAACGCGACAGTGTACCTCCATAGATATAATACAAGTTTCAATATTTTCCAGTTCCCTCACTGTGATTTCCCTTTTTCTCATCTTTCCGATTTATTTCCTTTCCTCTTCTCAAACGAAACACCAACCGTTCCGCGGCGCGCGATCATTTCTCGCGATGGTTGTTCTCCTCCGCAACAACGTGACGACGACGACGACATCGACATCGAACGACCAAAACCAAAATGCCTCTGTGCGGCATCTCCTCCAGCAGATCAGTTGTTGAGTTGTTTTGTTTCGCAAATTCCTTCTCCACTGCCAACGGTGAAAGCAACGGAGGCGCGAAGGCGTGAGGAAAAGGCAACGGCAGAGGCGAAACAACGAACCGAACCAACGTACAAGAAGAACCACAACGGTGGTGGACGGAAGTTGGCAGTGGCCCAGGGTGAGGAGGGCGAGGAGGTGGAGGAGGTTGCGGGGCTTTGGTGGTCCAACTGGTACGAAGTCGTGCAACGAGAGCGTCGGCAAGAAGTCAACCTTGAAAGAAGAAACATTCAGCCAAAGGAGCGGCGGCGGAGACGTCGGCGAAGACAGCGGAAGGAAGCTGAGCATAACGAACTGCATCGGCATCAGCTAGGGCATCGAGTTTCGGAGCGAGGGGAAAGATGTTTGCGGAGAAACTGCTCGCCAACGTCGTCAAGGCGGAAATGCTAGCGAATAGCAGCGATACGGAGGAACTGCTGGAGAAGTTCGTTCCGGTTGGGATGGTGAGTATCTATCTCGAGCAGCTTTTCTTTTATGATTTTGTTTTTGGCTTGCCTACCTATATGGTTTCGCCCCTACGGGTGAATGTATGAGAGAATGGGAGATGATGGGTTCGTTTCCGTTCATGGTAGAGATTGCTTTACTCTGGGGGCTGGAAGTAACGATATTTTTGCAAACTGGTTTCTAAGTTCATATTGTTCGCTGAACATTTTCATTTATGTGGTGCAATATTATTCGATTTATTGAAGATGCTATAGGTATAAATAAAATTCAATTGATGTGCGTTCTTACAATTTGAAATGGAAGCTGCAGTAAGTGCACTGGTACAGTAATGTTCAAGATCACAAGGTGGAGCAGAAAACTTTTACTTGGATGTCATAAGTAGCATATCTTAACTGTTGGACCAATTGTTGCGCCATAATGTAATAATCAGCATGGCGCCGGGGTTTATAATGTCTTAAAAGTGCTTCATTGAAATATTTTTCTTGGCAAACGATTTTATTAATCATCATTCCTTAAATGATTACCCGACAATAGAATGAACGATCGCTAGAAGTTTATTCACACACCTTTGCTTATCGGAAGGACTTCAACGTTCAGCTACCGCGATGCAGCTATATTTCGCGCACGCTCTGAATATCACTCACTGAAATTTTATCCATATTTGTCAATACATATCGATGTTTTTTTTCAAATTCTTTATGAATATAAATTTAAACATTGCATTCATTTCTTATATCTAGGTGTTTTGTGTTAGATAACACTATCATTCTAAGTTGGTAAAACTAAATTGAGCATTTATACATTATGTTAACAACATATTACATTTAATTTGCCGTAGCAGTTCAGAATTTGTTTTACAGGTGAGTTGATTGCACCTGCTTAAAAGAGAAAAAAACGGCTTTCAACTAACTCAACCTAACATAACCTAGATATATAACGCATTTATCGTGGCAATAGAAGATTGCACGATTTTTGTATAAAATTATTAACAATTTTATTGGACATGTGTTCCAATGTTTCAACATTGCATATTCTATGTAACTCATTAATACTATACCAGAGAGGGAGCTTCATAATCATTTTCAAAATTTTATTTCGAATCGTCTATAAAGCTTTCATCCTAGTATTACAACAGTATACAACAAATATTTGGTACAGCAAATAGCATATGGCTGGCCTTATTGAAGATCAAAAGTCTTAAGACAAAGTGTGATACATACTTTTCTCGCGTTGAGTATCATACAGGCGTATCTGAATTTTTTATCTAGCATGAACACTAGATACTTAACTTCATCTGACCAATTTATTGCAACCCCTCTTATCGTGACAACATGCCTATTTGAAGGTATACAATGAAGAGCTTTTGATTTATGTGCAAATATTATAAGTTGAGTTTTGGAAACATTAGGAAAAATCTTCAATTCTTGCAAGTATGAAGAAAACATATACGAACTTTTTTGGCTTTGCACTCTGGTGGAGAAGCCTATGTCATCCGTAAACAAAGATTTTTGACATCCTTGAGGTAACTCAGAGTAAGCCATATGTGAAAATATTGTTTGATATTGGTCCCAGCCTTGAGGAACAACAGCTCCTAGACTTCTGGTAATAAACCTGACGTGTACGATTTGACAGATAACTGGATTATTTAAACAATGTATGTTGGATAATTGATGTTTTCAATTTTATAATCATGCCTTCATGCCTAACATTGTCGAATGCTTTGTCTATGTCTGAAAGAGCAAGACCAGTAGAATAGCCTTCAGATTTGTTGGAACGGATCAAATTTGTTACACGTAAATGTTGATGAGTGGTCGAATGTCCATGTCGGAATCCGAACTGTTCATTAGCAAAAATTGAATTTTCGTTGATGTGGAGCATCATTCTGAAAAACTGACCTTTTCAAAAAGTTTACTGATAGAGGAAAGCAAACTGATTGGACGATAGCTAGAAGCTTCTGCAGGATTTTTGTCTGGTTTTAAAATTGGTACGATCTTAGCATTTTTCCATTTGTCAGGAAAATATGCTAATTGAAAACATTTGTTAAACATATCAACTAAGAATGATAAGCTACTTTCTGGAAGTTTCTTGATGAGGATGTAGAAAATTCCATCATCGCCAGGAGCTTTCATATTTTTATATATTTTTTTTAATAATAGTTCTCACTTCTTCCAAATCAGTCTCCCAGGACTCGAAAACGTTCTCTTGATTGAGAATATTTTCGAAGTCCTGAGTAACTTGATTTTCATTGGACTAGTAAGTCCTAAATTATAATTGTGCGCGTTTTCAAACTGCATGGCAAGTTCTTGAGCTTTTTCGCAATTTGTTTCCCTCTTTCAATGCCGGTATTGGCTTCTGAGGTTTTTTTTTTTCTTAATTTTAGATAATTTCCAAAAGGGCTTAGAGCCAGGGTCCAATTGAAAAATTTTATTTTCAAAATTTTTGTTTCTTAATTATGCAAAAAGTTTCTTGATTTCTTTCTGCAAATCCTGCCATTTAATTTTCATAGCAGGATCGCGAGTGCGTTGAAATTGCCTTCTCCTCACGTTTTTAAGACCGATCAAGAGTTTAAGATCATCGTCTATAATCACGGATTCAAATTCACATTTTGGAATTGCAATGCTCCTGGCTTCAACAATGGAATTTGTTAAAGTTTCAAAAGCATTGTCAATATCAAGTTTTGTTTGTAAAGAAATGTTAACATCAAGATTAGAGTCAATATATGTTTCATATATATTCCAGTCGGTTCGAAAATAATTGAAAGTGGTGCTGATAGGATTGAGAATAGCTTCATGGGATATTTGAAATGTAACAGGGACATGATTTATAGAAGAGGAAAAACATGTAGGGCCATCAGGGCATTGAATTGAGAAATATCCTGAAGAGCACTCATCAAATAAAATTCTGCCGTTGGAATTACTTTGACAATTATTCTATGACCTAAGTTTGGCATTAAAGTCACCAATGACAAACAAATTTGACTTATTGCTAGTTAATTTTCTCAAGTCAGATTGGAGCAAATGAACTTGCTGTCCAGAGCATTGAAAAGGCAAATAGGCAGCTATGAAAGTATATTTAGCAAGCTGTGTTTCAAGTGGAACACCTAAAGTTTCAAAAACTTTAGTTTCAAATGACAAAAACAGATGATGTTTTATACGCCTATGAATGATGATTGCAACTCCACCAAATGCCCCATCAAGTCGATCATTACGATAAACAAAAAAGTTAGGATCTCTTTTGAGTTTTGATCCAGGTTTCAAATACGTTTCAGTAATAACTGCTATATGCACGTTATTTGCTGTAAGAAAATTAAACAGCTCGTCCTCTTTACCATTCAAAGAACGAGCATACCAATGCAAAATATTTAAATTATTATTTGGATCCATTAGAAAAACGTAATCCAATAACAATTTGATTAGTAAATTTTACACCAACTTTAACTGCTTCAGTCATAGTGGTGGCTTTGAACATTGCATCAATCATTAGATTTAATTGATCTGTAAGAAAATTAAAATCAGAGGCAGACTTATCACTTGAAGTGGGTACATCTGATGATTTTCCGTTAGAATTTTCTGTAGACGAAGAGGCGGAGTAGGAGTTACCTGTGGCGGCAGGGTTTTTTCCGGGTCTACCCCGTTTGGCATAATGCCATTTGGCATACAGTCGTTTGGCATAAAGTCGTTTGGCATAATGGTCGTTAGGCATAATTTAAGAAAAAGAAGATACTACAATGGTACAGTAATATCTGGGACTATAATGTGCGTCAGAAAATATCATGTTCCTTCTTTATTTCAAATAACATGGCAAATTTTAGGCATTGGACACATTTTTGTTATTTTTTGAATAATAATAGCGCTATAATACCCCGGACATAATGGCCTCGGGAACCATGTATGATGTGTTGGAGGAAGCACAATTTTGTGCAACATCAACGTATCAGTTCCACTGTGTTGCGAAGAGCAATATGGCTGCATAAACGTTGACGGCAACAGCCACGAGCCATAGTCGAGGCGTTGCCATGGGAAACGATCGCAGCAATCTGTTTTTTCTTATGCTATGGAATTTTAAATAAAATTCGTTCTCTTGGCGTGTAGCCTTTCAGTAGTAAAGACGTGTTTTCATTTTCGCTCCCGAACCTGGTTCTGACTCTGCTAGTTCTCGAACAGGTTATCGGCCCAGCAAACGTGACCCGCGGAATTGAGAAGCAGAAGCCGTTCCAGAAAATATAGCTCAGGTGAGAAGTTCCCTGTTTTCCGGAAGCTGTCTGAAGATGGAGTGGGCACGAATCGTGAAGCTGACCAACACGAACTACGAGGCGTGGTGTTTCTCGATGCAAGCACTGCTACGACGCGAGCAAATGTGGAAGTATGTTGACCCCGGTACTCCACCCGACCCGGTGACGGATGCGTGGCGCGAAGGAGATGAAAAAGCGTTGGCCACGATTCAGCTGACGGTGGATGAGAGCCAGTACGGGCTTATTCGAGGGAAAGCGACGGCAAGGGACACGTGGTTGGCATTGAAGGACCACCATCAGAAGGCGTCGTTGGGACAGAAGGTAACGTTGCTGAAGCAAATTACGAACCAGAATTACCAGTGCGGTGACGACATGGAGGCATATCTGGCTGACATCGAAAAGTTGTACGTTCGACTCGAAAACTCTGGCTTCGAAATGAGAGAGTGTCTCAAAGTGGCGTTAATTTTGCGTGGCTTGCCGGATTCGTTCAATCCGCTGACTACTGCTCTGGAGGCCCGGAACGAGGAGGAGCTGACTCTCGATTTGGTCAAGGTGAAGCTGATAGATGAAGCGGATAAGCAAGGGAATCGAAGGAGTAGTTTGGACGAGCAGGTGTTGCGGACCAGTGGAACCACGCGTCGGAAGGATGTAGTTTGCTACTTTTGTGGGCAGGAAGGTCACATGAAGCGAAACTGCAAAGCGTTCCTGGAAGAAAGAGGTGAGAAAAAGGAAAAGAAGACAGATGAAGCTAAGATAGTGCGCGAAAGCGAAAACTATTCGTTCACCTTTATGGTTAGCAGTGGTGCGCGTGACGCGAACACGTGGGTGGTAGACTCTGGCGCGACGTCGCACATGGCTAACAACCGTAAAGCGTTTTCGAAGTTAGATACGAGTGTTTGCCCGGTTATTTCGACTGCGAGTGGGAGAAAGATACGCACCGGTGGAATAGGGGACTGTACGATTGACTGCGTTGTTCGAAATCAAATAGTTTCGGTTACGTTGACGGACGTTTTGTATGCCCCTGCGCTGAAGGAGAACTTGGTTTCCGTTTCAAAACTAGCGGCGAAGAAGGTAAAAGCTGAATTCGACGAGAAGCAATGCCAGCTAGTGTTCGGAGGTGAAACTATTGCGATTGCTGATAATGTTGGAGGATTGTATACTTTGAACGTTTTCAAAGAGAGTGCCATGATGGTCGGTGTTGTTGGCTCAGAGGTGATTCAAAAACGGAAGTATCGAGGAAGCAAGATTAAAAAGGAAGGATCTACTACCGTGAAGAAAAAGCCTGCGAGCGATGATGACGAATACGATTCGATCTCTGATGGTCAGTACGATGACGCATCGGAAGACGTATTTTATGATTGCGAGAATACGGAGACAGTTGATGTTGAGGAGGAGTGTTGGAGGAAGCACAATTTTGTGCAACATCAACGTATCAGTTCCACTGTGTTGCGAAGAGCAATATGGCTGCATAAACGTTGACGGCAACAGCCACGAGCCATAGTCGAGGCGTTGCCATGGGAAACGATCGCAGCAATCTGTTTTTTCTTATGCTATGGAATTTTAAATAAAATTCGTTCTCTTGGCGTGTAGCCTTTCAGTAGTAAAGACGTGTTTTCATTTTCGCTCCCGAACCTGGTTCTGACTCTGCTAGTTCTCGAACATGATGCAATTGCAAAAGAGTTTTATTAGATGTTGGTGTCTTTTAAAAATGAAGATCTACAGTAGGGTCAGGCGGGGCAAGATGAGCACCCTAAGGATAAGCGCGATTTAAGCCTACTTTAACGTTCTTATTTTGGTAAAATTAGTAACCATCCTTATCTTTTACATTATTACTTTGACCTCCAACCATTAAAAGTTTTAAAAAGTGATAAATAGTTTTCCAAAAACCACGTTAAAAAATAGCTTTTTTATCTTCGGTCAAAAAAACTGCGGGGCAAGATGGGCACCCCCATAAAAAGATGCAGTTTACTAAAGAAAACTATTATTTTTCAATGCTTGCAATATCCCAAGATATTATCTTTAGTATCTGATAGTATTTATCTTCAACTAGCTTAGTTTTTAGAACTTTTATCAAAAATATAAATAACTTTCCAAAAATTGCTTAAATTTTACTTAAAAAACGATTAAATTTGTTGTTTGTTTATATATTTTTAGAAAAATTGTATTGTGCAAAGAAGATACCGTAAGTCTAGCCCACAGCTAAATGTGGTTCTATAACTTTACACTTTTACTTAATTTTGAATATAGTGCTCATCTTGCCCCAAGGGTGTAAATTTATTAATATAATCAAAACAATTGAAATGTTTTTTTTAAATTTGATAAAAGTTTTGCTCCTGCTTATCTACAGAAGATTATTCTATAACTATACGGCCAAAAACGTATGAATTAATTTGTTTACGCAACAAAAATATCATATTTAAATGAACAAATCTTATATGAAAAGGTAAATTTTTGGACTTCTATGTATTTTTGACAATATTTACGTTGTGCTGTTGATATTTTTGCTGAAATTTATGGCCATCATATTAATTTAATGATATTTATCAGAACCCCAAATAATTTATTGAAAAAAAATCGGTAGGAACGACACAAACTAGGGGTGCCCATCTTGCACCGGGTGCTCATCTTGCCCCACATTCCCCTATGTCCTACTAATAATTAACAGCAGAATGTACGATCGCGAGCAGTTTATCAACTTCATTTTTCACCGTCAAAAAATATTCAAATCGCGATAACTTTTTAGTTTCTCGATATTTTTGCACCATTTTTTCACCAGTTCTCAAAAAACATTTCTAGTATTAGAATCTGTGATGATTGGTCATGTGGATCCGGAAATATTCCAAAATTCCTTGGGGGACCCAAGCGTTAACCATAACCCACGTTCATTTCCCAGGCTACAGAATTTTTCTCGGCTATTCACTCCTCGGAATGATACATTAATGCGAGTATGTTGGGAAAAAATGAAGCAATTTGGTGAAGCCGTATTTGAGTAATGAGCATTTATGTTTCTGGTACCACGCTGGACAAATAAAGATCTTGAAAACTCTAAAAATCCTCATATCGTAATTTTCCTATTTCTCCAAGAATACTGAACCGATTTGTATGATTTTTTCAGAGTAGCTCCTTATTACTTGGCATTGTATAGTACAATTTTTATTTTTTTGATTAATTGACCAAAAACAATGGCCGCCAAAGACATTTTATATGGAGAATGTCACCAATGATTAACCCTCTAATACCCAACCCCGCCTTTAGACGGGGTACACTTTGGAATGTTGTGTATTTTTTCGTAGCTCGGAAATTAAAATGATTTTATTTTTGGCTTAAATCTTGACTCATAACATGCATATAAGAAAAGTTTTTTATGATTTTTGAAATTTGTTTGTATTATTGAAAATTGTTTGAAAAATTGTATTCTTATATAACCTTCAAATGCCTGGGATTCATTTAACGTGTATTATAAAAAATCGTACCTTCTATATTTTGCTACGATCAACCTATCACAGAAGAAGAGCCTGATGGTATTGAAATGATTTCAAATCTGTTTTTCCGTTAGTTACACGGAAAATAAAAAATGTTCCAGAAAAAATTGAAAAAATCATATTTTCAAAAGTATAGTAAAATCTCTAATTTTTATTATTGCTAAAAATCATTAACCAGAAAAGGCTTCAAGAAAAAATTGAAAAGGATAGGGATGTTCAAAAATAAAAATAATAAAAATCAAAAACCAAAATTTATAAATTTGAAAGAAAAATAAATCATTGCCCAAACCGTGTTTAGAATGATTTTAGATAACGAAAAATTATATTTAGATCGAAAACAAAAATTTGGGTATTAGAGGGTTAATATTGACACGGATCCTTAAGCTGTAAGAGTTTTTTGGGATCTTTAGAAAAAATGGTGTATCAATATCGAAAAACAAAAAAGTTTTCGCAATTTGAATATTTTTTTAACGGTGAAAAATGAAGCTGCCGGTAGAGGGGTTAATGGAAGGAATTTGATCAAATTCAACGTTTTTACAATTATTTCAAACGGCTGTTATGCCAAATGACGATTATGCTAAACGACCGTTGTGACAAACGGCTATTATGCCATATGGCAGTATGCCAAACGGGGTAGACCCGTTTTTTTCCATTTGATTTGAAACAAGTAGAATGGATACTAATAGTATGAAAATGGGAAGAGTTCAAATTACCTGCAACGATATCGGCAAAGGATTTTCCGTGGGTAGATACATTCGAAATTAAAAGATTCGAACGGCTACCCGACGGATTAAAATTAGTTTGTGATTGAGCATGATTATGATATTCCTGATGGGTATGATTCCTAATCAAGCGTTCGTTAACTGAAAAATGAGCATTGTTCGATACTCTACCAGGCAAATTTCGGAAACGACCGTTATGGTAACGGATATTATCTTTCATCTTCCTGGCACGAGCCTCGACGACTCTCCTTCGCGATGGGCAAGCCCAAAAATAGGACTTATGATTACCCCCGCAATTCGAGCATATAACCTTGGTGGTATCTTCCTTCACTGAGCAGGCGTCCTTAGCGTGAGAAGAACCTCCGCAAATCATGCATTTAGCATCCATGCAGCAATTTTTTGTATCATGACCCCACTTTTGGCACCGACGGCACTGAGTGGGGTTCTGGTAGTTTCCTCCAGGTTTCTGGAAATGGTCTCAAGTCACACGGATTTAAGAGTTTTGTCACACGATCTTTAAGAGTTTTGTTTTTTCTAAAGCTTCAATATTATTCAGTTCTTTTTTGTTAAAGTGAACTAAATAATATTCTTAGAGGAAGCCCTTTCTGAACAATGCCATATTGCGTTCTCTTTTTCATAATGATTACTTGGACTGGGGAAAATCCAAGTAAATCATTTATTCCATTTTTGATCTCTTCAGGTGACTTATAGACGACTTTGAACAAACGTTCAGTTTTGTCGTCATAAGTAAAAAAATTGTGCTTCTTCTCTTCAAGATGTCTGAGAAGAAGTTCACGATCTTTAAGAGTTTCCGGCAAAACGCGACAGAAGGAAACCTTGATTTGGAAGGAAACCTTGATTTGGAAGGAAACCTTGATTCCCCTAATGAAGTTCAAGATTGCCTGCCTAAATCCTCCAAATTCGGAACAGCTGACCACGATAGGTGGCACTTTTTGTTTCCTCACTTGACTCAAAGAGCCTGGGCTAGAGACTGCGTCGATTTGATGTTTGGAAAATTTGTGTAGAGCATCGAACCGATTGCTCATTTCGATGCAATTATCAGCATTAACCATTTCACCCTTGGAAGAAAGTGCGCATTCCAGAGAAACGTTCTTTCTTCCATTATTTCCAAGTTAAATAAACAGTTTTCAGTCCCGCTTTTTAAGAAGGAAGTTGTGAATTCAGAGATTTAGTGTCCAAGAAGGATTACCAGCAGAAGGTCCAACGAAAAATCGAAGGCACGGGACCTAACAAGGATCGTAAAGGGATCAATAGTAGAAAAATAGTACTGAAAAGTATTAATTTTGAAGCACTGTTTTATTGCTTTAGGTAGTTTTAAAAAACTTCCAAGAGCAGAGAGAATGTATGTACGCACATCACGAAGGTACGATGCGCATTGTATTCTCTTGTTGATTTTCTGTTACGACTGGCTTGCAAGACCTTACTCCAACCGCCTAGATTTCCGGAGGAACATTGTCTCTAAATTTCCGGAGGACGAAGTTGAGTTTTGATTCCCTCGATGGCATTTGGACGATGATCAGTCGCCCCTGACATAGAAAACAGACGCCCATTTCTTGTCTGTCAACATACGACCAAAGTTTACATCAGGATTGGTTGCCCCGTATTCCCTAATGTAGGTACCTCAAGGAGGGATAGGAGTTGCTGGGCTAGAGTTTACATACCACATAATGCACCCCATGTTTCTGTCTGGTCTGTTTTATTTCTTCAGGTACAAGAAGTATCCATGCCTAGCATTTACAAATCTACTAAATATATTGATAGGAATGCACCAAGTTAGCTCTTGATGATATCTGGAAGAATCTTACTAGGATTTAACATGATTTTTGCCAGATTTCAAAGATCTATTTAGCAACCCAACACTTTGTTTAACGTAGAAGCTAAAGGGTTTCTATGTTTTGTTAAATCGATTTGTTCTGGTCTTCTGTGCCTGCGTCATTCATATGTTTAACGTAATGCTACATCCATTGTTCCATTTCCTCGCGACAGTCCTCAAGATACTCCCGTCCTAAAACACTACAAACGGACAGTAAATCTATCAATCTCCATATAGGTATTCAAGCCCAGGACAATCGAATGCGACCGAAATTCTGGCATATTACTAATGCAATCAATTATTCCAGATGAACGGCACCATTGGGATGCAGAAACCGCAGACCGTCATCACAGATCTCGGAAAGGCACTTCTCCAGGCAGCAAAAACAGGCAATACAGAAAAGGTTCACGAACTGATGAGCCGCGGTGCCCCATTCACGGCGGATTGGGTAAGTTGACTGACTAATCACATTCAGATGTCTGCCTATGCTATAATCGATTAATTTTCGTTCTAGTTGGGGACGTCCCCTCTGCATTTAGCCGCCCGTTACAACCATGTGGAAACGTGCAAGGTTCTGCTGCGGGCCGGTATCAGTAAGGACAGTAAAACGAAGGTCGACCGAACTCCGTTGCATTTTGCCGTCTACCAGGGAAACGTGGAAATCGTCGAGTTGCTTCTGAACAGTAAATGCGAAGTCGACGCAAAGGATATGGTGCGTTTTCTGTAGTATTTAGATACCTTGCAGCAGGAAGTAAGGTTATTTTGGATTTGTTTGTAGCTTAAAATGACCGCGCTTCATTGGGCAGTTGAGAAGCGACACGAAAAGATAGTCGAGATGTTGCTGCAGCATGGTGCCGATCCGAATGCCGTGTCCAAGTTCGGTAAGAGTCCACTCAGTATTGCGTCCGAAGGTGGGCAGGTGGATTTGGTGCGGATATTGATGCTGGCGAATCAGATGCGGGCTGCCAGTCGGGAACAGGTAAATGCCGTGTTTCAGCTTTGAAGTTGTTCTACTAGCCTTTACGATTTTATCTCAGGTTCAGGAAGCAACTGATAATTTGATGTTTGAGCTCCAGCAGCACAAGGAGCGTAACAGTGCAGCTGTAATAGATGACGGAGAAGATAACATTACAATGGATCTTAGCAACGATGGCAGTATCTCAAACATGTCTTCCACTCCGCGGGAAGGTTTGGATCATCTGGATTCGAACACCAACGACACTGACAAATTTATCGAGAAAGAGGACAGTATCAGCGATGCCATCATCAATCTGGAACAGAACACCGAACAGGATCCCAAAAACCTGGACTCAAACACACTGCAAATGCTGAAGGAGCATGGAATAGCGATGATTCCTTCGGATGACTCCGGCAGCAGTCTGATCACGTCAGCCATCCAGAGCGGGCGAAAGATTGTCCTCTCCGAGGCTGGCAAGTTCGCTCTCAACGAGACAAGGGTGCAATCTAATAGTGCAAGTGGAACGATGTCTTCTGCGGTCACATCGACAATGCCCACAACGACGAAGAAAACGATTAAGATCATCAAGAAGACTTCGCCCTATATGGTATCTCAACAGCAACAGCAGCATCACGTTCAGCAAAGACAAACTCTAGGGCATAGCCATGCGGGAGGTGGAGGGACAATTAAGACTAATAAGGTTATTAAGATACTTTCGGCGGAAGAGTTCAAGCAAATTTGTGGGGGCGAGGTTAGCGGGATTAAGAAAATTTCTTCACAGGACTATCGGAAAACGGTACATCCTTCCGGAGCGATCAGGTAAGAAGCGTGATGCTACGGTGCGGTCCAGACCGTTATTATTAGAAAAAAAAAACTCCTTCAAATCTGTGCTTACCAGTCCATTTCTATAGGGCAAATCTGTGAAATATTTTGAAGTTAGACCTTTTAATGGTATAATCAACCATATTTGAAAAAAAAAACAATGAAATTTACACGGGTTTTCATGTATCGTTATCAGAAAAGGGCATCCCAATATTCTCGTTTATCTGAAACAAAATTGATTGCATTCGTAATAAATAAAACAGTTGCTAAGAATGGTATCAAAATGTTCGACGCGTAAAGTTCTGTAAAGACCTGTGTCGGGTTAAAAAGATTCATGTATTCCTGACAAAATCTATGACAAATCCTGGTAAGATTCCTTCAGGGATCATCAGATGATAACTTACGAACTCCTTGGAGAATTGCAATGCATTAGATATAGGCTTCTGAACGGATTTTCGAAGCGTAACCGTCAAAACTAACTTTAAGTAAGTTAACGCGGCATTCGAATACCGTAAATCGTCTTTAAATGTTTTCAACGACAGGTTGTCTACTACCTGAAAAAAAACTGGAAAACCTGGATTTATCAGGGAATTTTATTAAACCTGGAAAAACCTTGGAATTCTCAGGGAATTTCTTTACAAATCAGGGATACTTCTACTAGGCGGAGGATATGTCCATAACAAAGGATTTTCGATTCAAAACTCAAAAAAAAAAAAAAAATCCGCCATCCAAGCGCTTCTCGAGCTTTTCAGTGATGATATTTTCGGGTATGACATTTTATCGACTAACCAAGACATGATTGAATTAACTTCCCATTTGGTCCAAACGAAACGAGTAGTATTGGATCCGTTGAATCTGTTGCATGCTCCTTGTGGGCGAGCGACGGAATACGGATCCATTGTGTCCAGAAAAAACGAAATGCGCCGGTGAAAAACAGAAAACAAACGCGTCAGTAGAGTTTGATACGTTGAACCTGTTGTATGCTCCTGTCGAGCGAACAACGAAATCAGTATCGTATCCGGTTTGCGTAGTAACCGCACTATCAGTGTCGGTCATTCGTGTATATGCTCACGTATTCATTTCGAATTATATATTTATCGTTTACCAAAACGAATCCTTTCCCATGTCCAAACTCCCAGTGTTTTCTTGTGGAAGTGCAGAGGACTCCTCGGCTTCTGTAAAGCAAGTAACACGTCAACATTTCCCTCCCATTCCCAAATTGACCTGCATTCGGACGCAGCCGGCGCCGTTATTGTTTATTATAATAATGAGAGCACCAGTACTTACACATTGAGGATGCTACTGATCCCGAGTACATAGTGTCTGTTGGTTCCCTGTGTAAGTACAGCTGTTCTTGCAATAACGGAGTAGCAACTGCGGGCGGTCAATCATGCTCATGCTCAACCAAGACATGATTGAATTTTTTGAATATTAAGACGAACGAAAACGGCCTGCGACTGATTAATTTCACCGCCTCCAAGAATATGGCCATTCGTAGTACTTACTTCAGTACAGCCTTCCGTACCGATACACTTTTTTCGACCACGTTCTGATTGATGGACGGCACTTCTCCGACATTATCGACGTCAGGATCTAACGTGGCGCTAACATAATTTCTGACCACTATCTGGTGAAGGGACGAATGACCTCCGCGGAGCTCCGGATTAAAGTCCCTCTCAAACAACAACTATCTGGTGATGGTTGAACTGCGCCGGTATGACCTAGAGCGGTCTAAGCAACCGGATGTCGTTACTGCTTACGCGCAGCACCTCGAGGCTGCATTACCGGAAGAGGGTGAGCTGTATGAAGCCCCTGTTGAGGACTGCTGGAGAACAATGCAGCTGAGAGCAACGTCGGGTACGTGGGACGGAGTCGACGGAACGATTGGTTCGACGAGGAATGTAGGCAGATTCTGGAGGAGAAGAATGCAGCGCGGGCGGTCATGATGCAGCAAGGGACCCAAGGGACAGAACGTGGAACGTTATAGACGGAAACGGCAACAGCAGACCCTTTTCTTCCGGGAGAAAAAACGCCTGGAGGAGACGGAATGCGAGGAAATGGAACAGCTATGCCGATCTCAAGAAACACGTAAGCTCTTTCAGAAGCTCAACGCATCCCGCAATGGCTTCGTGTCACGAGCCGAGATGTGCAGGGATAAGGATGGGAGCATTTTGATGTACCGTGCATGCTAATTTGAACGGTACCTCATGCAAACCATCGGGGTTCATTTTTAATTTGAACATCTAGTCACCCTAGAAACGTGTTTCTGGTTACCTTTTTCACTGTTTTGTTTTGATTCTGCGTTCCGTTCCACAGCGTTTCATCTCACTTCACTCCGTTCCATGAGCTAAATGACGTTTGAACCATTTTTAATCTGAACGATGTGCAAATTAGCGGGGTACAGATTAAAAAGTGTTCAGATTAAATGTGGTCAAACTAACGGGGGTACCCGGTACGAGCGTGAGGCTATCGAAAGGTGGAAGCAGCACTTCGACGAACACCTGAATGACGCTGAGAGCACAGGCAATGAAGGACGGGACAACGAAGGAGATGCCTTCGTCAGTACTGCGGGCGATGGAAACCAACCAGCCCCCACTTTGAGGGAGGTTAAGGATACCATTCACCATCTCAAGAACAGTAAAGCTGCTGGTATGGATGATATCTGAGTTGAACTCATAAATATGGGCCCGAAGAGGCTGGCCATTTATCTGCATCGGCTGATAAGCCCAGAAACAGAACAGCTACCGGAGGAGTGGAAGGAAGGGGTAATATTCCATATTTACAAGAAAGGCGACAAGTTACATTGTAAGAACTTTCTACCAAACACGTTTCTATATGCGGCCTACAAAGTATTATTCCCGATCATCTTCCGTCGTCTGTCACCTGTACTAAACGACTTCGTGGGAAGTTATCAAGCCAGCTTCGTTGACGGCCGATCGACAACGGATCAGATCTTTACTGTACGGTAAATCCTCCAAAAATGTCGTGAATATCAGGTCCCAACGCATCACCTTTTTATCGATTGCAAGGCGGCATACGATAGTATCGACCGCGTAGAGCTATGGAAAATCATGGACGAGAACAGCTTTCCCGGGAAGCTCACGATACTGATATGAGCAACGATGGAAGATGTGCAAAATTGTGTGAAGGTTTCAAGCGAACATTCCAGTTCGTTTGGAATTTCGTACCTGTTTCGTAGGTGTTATGCGGAGAGCCGGGTTTAACAGCCGGGGTACGATTTTTATGAGATCCAGTCAATTTGTTTGCTTCGCTGATGATATGGACATCGTCGGCCGAACATTTGAAAAGGTGGCAGACCTGTACACTCGCTTGAAATGCGAGGCAGCAAAAGTTGGACTGGTGGTGAGGACAGCAACCCTGCAAAGATGGTGTTCGCTTCGGATCCGGTTGGTACAAGAAGGCGTGGAGCGCAGCGAGCTAGGTGGGCGGATCAAGTGCGTATCGATTTAAGCGTGGGGCAGAAGATGGATAGATGCGACCAAGAACCGAGTATTGTGGCGTGAAATTGTTGATTCAGTGTTATCTGTCTAGATGTTAACTAAATAAATGAATGAATTAGCCAGAGTGGTCATTCATCTATAATTGATTTATAAGAGTTACAGATATTGAAAATCATGAAGATTGAGCCGTCACATGCCTAGGTTTAGTACAAAACTGTCTAAACTGTCAGAAGAACCAACGTGGTCATTCATCTATAATTGAGCTAGCAGCGTCACAGGGATTCAAAATCATGAAGATTGAGCCGTCGCATGCCTACTTTTGGTGCTATAATTTAGTGGTCCCATATTACGGGTTTCCCGGTGGCCAATCCGGTGCTCCAAAAGTATTCTGGTCCTTCCATTCATCCTTTTGGCAAAATACATCAAAACATAAAATCGTTAAGAATTGGACACAATTCATTTGGTTTTGGGGCATAAATCCGAGTAATTTCATCGAACTGGCCAGATAGGCCACCTTTCGGGACTCCAGGTATAAGTTCCGCATGGACCATACTGGACCGAATTTTTCAGGGGATGTGCGTCGGTAATTGGTTCCTTATTACAGAAAAAATGTATGCCAAAATATCCATCAACCGAATAGCATTGATGTGAATCACATATACAAAACTGTGATGAAAACTTACTTTTCGGATGTTCCGAGTTTCCGAACCGGTTATGAATAGCTAAAGGATTTGAGAATCTATATGCATAGTCCACGTGAATACCTATTCAACAATATGAGGACGGTCAAGATTACTTGTTTAGGTATGTAACTACAGGTTGTCCAAGTAACGGTCTCTAAAGGGACTTTTTGACGTTGGATAACGTCTTACGGCAACATACTGGGGTACAATTTCGAAAAACGAAAAATCGCTCGCGTCACGAAAAGTGGTTAGATTTTAACTGTTAATAACTTACTAACGCCCGGATAGATTTTCAAGATTCTTGCACCAATCGATTGGAAATGTTTCTACGAATCTACTCCAATATTGAAAACTATTGATTTTCATGACTAAACTATTGAAAAATTAGGAAATATCGAGGTATGTCTTATTTTGCATAGAAAAGCACAATTTTTCTTGCTGTTATAAGGTTTTGACGTTTTGAAATTTACGTACACGCCGACACACGTGTCAAATATGCAAATTGAAATTGAAACTACGAAAAGAAACCACGTGCTCCGATGGGGATCGAACATTTCTTCTTTTTCTTCTTCTTGGCATGACGTCCTCACTGGGACAGAGCCTGCTTTTTAGCTGACGAAGAGCACTTCCAAAGTTATTAACTGAGAGCTTTCTATGCCTAAATTACCATTTTTCGCATTCGTGTGTCGTGTGGCAGGTACAGTGATACTCTATGCCCAGGTAAGTCAAGGAAGTTTCCATTACGAAAAGATCCTGGACCGACCGGGAATCGAACCCAGACACCTTCAGCATGACTTTGCTTTGTAACCGCGGATTCTAACCACTCGGCTAAGGAAAGCCCAACGAACCCACGACTATCTTCCTGTCATGAGAATTTTATACAAATATTTGAATGAAATTTCTTATCGTGTATAATACTGCTCGTTTGTTTTTTTTTCTTTGATTTTATTTTCAGAGACATCAAGTTTGGTACTCATCCATCTAATCAATTGGCTTCTGAATGCGTGCTAGAGAATATTCGTGATGACTGAACTTGGAAAACTTTGGCTCCGCTATGGATCGATTCCGGGAGAGCCTTTATTTAATAAATATTATTTTATAACGTTATTCGAAAAGATAAAGAGGTTTTGTGCCTTTTTGAGAAAGATTTCATTAGAATATCACTCAAAGGGGCTTTTTCCTCTTTCAAAATTCATAAGTTAAAAATAAATAAATAAATAACCCACGACTAGATGGGCACAGATATCATTGAGCGATATTTTATACACTTTCGTCAGCCAGCCTAACTTCAATCAGCCACGTGCGCACCAGCAACCGGAGATAGACCCTATCGGAATAAATTTTACATGTTCGTCGCTGCTGCTGTTTATTCCCAAGCTAAACGCTGCGGATTCCGTGAAATCGCTCATCATGGCCATGGGCATCCTTCTAGCCCATCGAATTCGTGAAGAACGCGTCCAGAAACCTTGATAATTGCCGTCGGAGTGGGCAAACCAACGAAAACAAGGATGGGCACGGAAACTAGGAAGCACAAAATTACCGATGGCATTTTAATTTAATCGTCTTCGGTAATCTTTTGGTGTGTTTCTGTCTAACAATGAAATGAAAACACAGTTCGATCGACGGTGACGACCTCCAACTGTCCTTTTCAGGACGATAATTTCATGTTGAAAGAGTTATGAGAATTATCCACTGCGAAGAGCGACACTACTGATGATTGGATGTGATTGATTCAAATTTCGGTCAGTCATTTGCATGCAATCACTAATCATGGCTAAATAATGCTTTTCGAGAATCACTGTGCCAAGAAATAAAATTCTCATTGTGCTTACCGTTGGCACCCGAGTGACAGGAACCTTCTTCTTCTTTTCTGGCATTACATCCCCACTGGAACAGAGCCTGCTTCTCAGCTTAGTGTTCTTATGAGCACTTCCACAGTTATTAACTGAGAGCTTTCTATGCCAATGACCATTTTTGCATGTGTATATCGTGTGGCAGGTACGAATATACTCTATGCCCTAGGAAGTCGAGAAAATTTCCAACCCGAAAAGATCCTCGACCGGTGGGATTCGAACCCACGACCCTCAGCTTGGTCTTGCTGAATAGCTGCGCGTTTACCGCTACGGCTATCTGGGTCCCTTACTACGAACCTATGACCCTGAAAAGGGCCGTTTTATTTGAAATTGTGCTGCAATTCAATTTAAGCGCGTTCTCCACGGATACGACGAGCCAGCTGGATGCCCTTCGGTATGATGCTGACATATTCTCAAACAAACCGACCAGTTAGGCTTCTCGCTTCCTGCAGGACCATGACGTCGGAGCTCTGGAATCGCAGATTTGCCACGACGAAGCAGAAGAAGTTCTTCATGGTGCGGAACTTCTTCGAGTATCAAAAGGAGATCATGCCAATCATCGTGACTGGCAACTTTAACATCGATTTGAGCAAAAAGGAGAACATGGAGTTCGCGAACTTCATGGAGAAGTACCTCAACCTAAAACTGGCCTCGGAATCCACTAAAGCAACCAATCTTAGAAGATCATGCGTGGAGCAAGGGTTACCGCTCATGGTTCTTCTTCCATCGACCGATTCTATCGGTGTTGAAGTGTTAACCGAACCAACCAAATAACACACAATGTCCATAATAGGTCAGAATTGACATGCAACAAATAGTATGAAAATTGAGGTTTTTATCAGTAGAAATCTTTCATGAGTTCGTGACTGTCTCAAGCCAGGAAATAGAAGATGCTAACGTTATCCAACGCCAATTTGGCGGTTGTATCTGGGAAACAACCTCTTACTTTTTCAGATGTGCAGGTTCCCGGTGGCCACAGTGACCAAATCCGGATCTCCGGGAGGGTTACTGAAATTAGACATATGTGCCTTTTATTTAAGCCCAACAGAACTATGTTGACCACATTGATTTTTGCGAGCTGTTTGAATTTTCGGGTCGAAAACGACCCTAAGTCACAATTTGTAATTTTTTTTATGGAAGCTCCCCTAGGAGTCATTCTAAACTTTTGTTTCCGCAAAAATAAAATTTTCCACAAAAAGAAATGTCAGAAAATTTGCTAGGTTGTTTCAATCAGAATTTGAATTTCGAAATGGGTCGAAAAAGCCCCAAGGTCCTTACTACAGATACTCTTCAAAATAGTGTAGCTCAGAATATTGTCCATCTATTATTTTACAAATCCTCTCAGAAGAAAATAATATTAAAAAACAACTTTGAACTAAACTTTGATGTATGTCTTCTAATAATCACGGCACAGTTTTTTCTTAGATTATGGCGACGTATATCGTAAAAGTGGCGTAACTTCATTTGTTTTTTATTTTGCCTAGATGTACAGATAAGAAATGGACTAAAGAGCACATATTTGAAGATTTTTTCTTTCAATCACGGTTTAGGAAGCACCGTGAAAACTCAAATCAAGTCATCTCCTAATATTTCCCGCCTATTTCAGAACGCCACACATGCTGCACAGGCCCTCCGGGACGTTTGCCTCTTCCGGTTCGAAGCAAATCAAAAAGATCGTCATGACGAAGAATCGATTACCCGGAAGTGTTCCCGGCCATGGAGAGAACGTCATCTCAAAGTTTAGTTCTGTAAATAGCTACGGTAGTAATAGCAGCATTATCAACAGCAATCAGAATAGGCACATCATCACCTCGGCTGACGGCGTGAAACGGCTCCGGACGGCAACCGGAATGGAAATAATCTCAAAGCTGCCCAACAAGATACCGCAGGACACGGTGGTATCGGTGGAGGGCAGCGGTGGTGGTGTGATCGGATCCCGACAAAGCACCGGCATAGTTCCTATCTCGTCGGTGAACCAGCAGCAGCGGGTGGTAAGTAGCAATGCAAACGTTTCTTCCAACAATTCCGCTTTGAGTGGTAGCAGTAATAGTACCGGAACGTCGATGAGCCTCGGCGAACTGGAGCGGCACTTCCTCGAGCTTAAGAAGCAGACCGACGATCTGCGGAAGCAGTTCGAACTGTCCCAGAAGCAGAACGAAGAGTACCGGGCTCGGGTGGACAAACTCGAAAAGGAGGTGCAAACGCTTAAACAGAGCAGTAGTAATAATCCTAACAATTTCATAGAAATACTTTAAGGGAACTAAAGTGAGGTGACTTTAGAGATTATTTATTGTTTAGTGCACTCTGCCCGTTTATACAAAAAAAAAGTTGAAAAATTTATTGGTTATACATGTATTTTTACATTAAAGAAACAATCCGACTTAGATTATGCGATTTCAATACCTGAACTGCTCTCGACGAAAAAGAAAATATATCATAGACACAGTAATACGCTCGTTTATTCCTATTAGCTAGTTTCTGTTGGTCATACAGAATGACATTATCTGTCCCAATTCCACTATTTTTTGTTGCGAGTTTTTGATGGTTTTATAGTAAGTGCCTTTCGGACCCTTAATAAATGATTGAAAATAAAAAGCTGCAATAGTCAACCAGACATAATTTTTTGGTGAATGTTTTGCTGTCGAATGGTCGGTAAATACAAAAAAAATCAAACACATCTCTTTTCTGTCCAAATAATTATCATCTGCAATGCATATTATATGTATCGAGGTCTTTTGTTTCGGAAGCATAGGTTTTGGCCAGAAAATGACCTTAAAACTATATTGATAGCTTTATATGAGCAACATTTACTTCAAATGTGAGAAAAATATCATAATTGGCGAATAATCACTTTTTTGCATTTAAAATCGCGTTGGCCAATATGGACTAGCATAACTACAGTCGACTCTCCACATCTCGATGTTCTACATCTTGATATCTCTCCCAAAGTCGATGATTGCTTCGGTCCCTTCATTCTGCATACGATTTCTCTTTCCATATCTCGATATCCTCCTTATCTCGATATCTCCATATCTCGATGTGCTCCTGTTGATTTTTTGTTCCCAATTTTCTCTCCATATGTCTATATGAACATTATCAAAGGTTACTAGACCAGTTTTAAGTGATCCAGAACAATTTGGAAACTCGAAACGAAGTTTGTTTTTTTTATCATTTTCCTAGTAACGGAGTGATTTTCAATCTAGTGTTCATCAAATTAATGTTCTATGTCTCGATCTCTCTCTATCTCAATGGTCACTTCGATATCGAGATGTGGAGAGGCGACTGTAGAATAGACCACAATTTTTATTTCGGCTCCTTAATTGACAAATCTCATTAATTTTTTTTAATGAGAGTGGCAAATTTGGGAACACTCTGGCCAAAATAGATACATAGGGAGCCGGAACCTATTCTTGGCACTTTTAATTCTCTTGGGCAGTGGTTTTTTTTAAAGCTACTTAGCTCATATTAAGCCAGAATATGCGTCGTGTTGATGTGCTTCTTATAGCAACGCTTAAGACAATTCGGCCGAGAAGATTTTTTTTTCTAAGCTGTTTCGACTATTCAATAAACTATGTGTCCATCCATCCGGGAAAAGCGGAAACTCGGGAATTACAAATGCCCTGGAAAAATACAGCAAATACCCGAGGTACTGGGAATCACATCGAGAAAATGTATATTTCAAGCATAAAAATATCGGTTTGTTTCAATTGAAAATTCAATTCAAAAAAAAAAAAATGCCAAGAGGTGCCTGACAACTCGTATTTCGAATCTTGATAAACTTTTCATTAGTTGTTAAAGAAAAGTTAGTTAACGATTTCTAGTATATTTTATTTAGCAAAATGCTGTAGAAATCATTGGTTTTCCAGAATTAGTTAACCCATTTTTTTTTAATTTTCATCAATTTCTTGTGATATGGTTTGTAGATTTCTAGCGAGAGAGATCTTATTGAACATCATTAAGATCCTCGAAAAATAACCTAGGGATTCCTGGAAAGGTTTTTGGCGATATACTTTATGAAATCTTATTAGGATTCTTGGTAAATTTTTAACGAGATCTTTGCAGAAATCTTAAAGGGAAACGAGGCGATACTGGACCAGTTTCTTGAAAGATCGCCACTGAAAAGGTTATTACTGGATTCTATAAAAGATCCATGCCTGATTTTTATAGAAATTCTTAGTAAATTCATAGAGGTTGGCGAAAAATATTTGACTAGGAGGTCTAAATGGTTTTCCATTGGAATCCGGAACAGATTTATTGGGAATGCTGTTTGATCGACTCATGGAGTTACTTATGATGCATACTAATTCTTGGTGAAACATTGTCTGGATTACTAATTTGGCAAGTCCTTGATCTATGACAAAGCTTTCATGAGGCCGTTGAAGCTATTTTAGGGACTACCGGCTAACTTTCTGAAAGAATTCAGATGAATATTCCGTAACAGAACAAGAAAATGTAAAAATTGTCTGGGAAAAATTTTGTAGAAGTTTCTGGCAAAACTTAAAAAGTGAACTCGGTAAGAATTTTTCGACCGAAATATTTTAATAAATTTTGATGAAAATCAGGACCAATATCTGACCAATCTGCTAAATAAATTACTAGCGAACTTTTTGCAATAATCTACGGCTCTAGAAGAAATTCTTAACCTGTCTTCTGCAAGAACATAATCGAAACTCCTCCGAAAAATAAGTATTAGGAATAACAATTAAAAAAATTCTAATTCTAAAAGGACAAACATTCATTAATGTAAGCTTTGTCGGAAACTCATTCCGGACGTCCAGCAACTAGTACTAATTTTGCTAGAAATAATTTCATTAGAAATTTAAACTTGACACTGTTTATTTACACGACGTTGGTCAACTATTTCTATACAAAACACGTTTCTATAATGAATGTTTGAACCTCGTTTGACGATAATAATTAAATTCATCAATAGTGATATCATTGGCTATTCTCTGATGTCAAATCCACCTGTTCATGAATTTAAACAACAAATATGCGATTTCGTTTACTGTCTGCTTCATAGTCTAAGTAGGTATGCGAACTTAGTGTAATTTTCAGGGTTGTTTGTCAGATAAAACCTGAAATTAGGAGCAGCCACTGAGTGATATTGTTTTCAATAATTCATTTATTGAAACGGTCAGTTGAAATATATCAATGTCACAGTAGCCCAATCAGGATTGGGTTCTGGGAGGTGTTTTGTACACTTCCCAAGCAACCTATAATTTGGAATCACTTTTAGTAGAAATCTAGTTTCAGTGAAACTTTTTCGCTTATTACTTTCTTGAAGATTTGAAGGCAACTTAAACGAACTTTATGTAAACTGTAGAGTTCGTTTAATTACTTAAAAAGGGAGCTGCGTAAGCCCTGTTATTGGAACAGTTGGTTGCTTGGATTGCCTCTTGAAATCAAGAATATTTTTTGACCAAATACCTATGTGTTAAGGGGGCAGGATCCGTCATTGATTTCAGGATTTTCAAAAGCAGTTTTTTCGTTCAAAATCAAGAAAATTTACAGGAAAATGTGTTCACTGTATTCTATTCTCCAACCGAAACACAGTGAACACATTTTCATCGAGTAATTTTTAGTTTTGAACAGAAAAACTGCTTTTGAAGATTCGATGATGACGATGATTACGATGACGGAGCGTTGATCGTTAATGTTTAAAAATTTTCAATATGACCATAACACATTGTTTCTCTTATCCATTCTTTTAATGAGACCAGTCAGAGTCACATTTTCCCAACAATTTTCAAAATGAATAACTAAACTAAACTTTAACAGAATTCTAGTTTTTCTCCGAAATTTTTGAACACCAAAGTAGAGTAAAATTTGGCTAAATGCTAAGACAACTGAAAGATTTGTTATGCTTCGGATTAACGTTCATTAATCAAATGTTTGAATGGTCCCAACATATCTGAATGTGTGACAAACTTGTCACAAATTCAAGCACATTTCGTTCCCTTAGCATATTTTTATTGTAGCAATTCGCAGAAAATTTTTAATTCGTTTAGTTTGTATCTCTACTTCAAAATCTCCAAAGATTTTTTGCCAGTAAGCTCCTCATGAAAAGTTTCGCATAAAATACGACAAGTACTAATGTATTTGTTTTTATGATTTTCTCTAGGAATTTCATCAGAAATTTCTTCAGGTATTTGCCCAAATGTTCAGATATGACTCCGGAAATTTCTTAGGGAGTCCATTAGGGGTTATTTCCCAATTTCTTCACGAATTTTCCTGGAGAATTTCTCCAAGCAGTTTGTTTAGGATACTTAAAAAATTCAACCTACATTTTTTAACAGAAAAGGAATTTCTCAAAAGATTATATCAGAAATCATCTGAATTCACGCAAACATTCCTCGAGATGTTTTCCAAGAAAGTCGTAACTCCTCCAAGATTTTAATACATCGATTTCCCTGGGACCACCCTCCTCTCATGAATGACCACGTGGTATTTGGACGACCCCATGGATTCTAGTCGAAAAAAAACGGAATTAGGACCAAAAACACCGTGAAAATGTCCAGTGTCCGGCTTTCGAAACGTCCGACAATTCGATGCAGCACGGAAGTACTAAGATGCATTGTTGTTTGTTTTTTCTTTTTTTTTAATTGTTAGTTACTCCGTGCACTTGGTCACTAATATGCTGATTATCATATACAGAATCTATTATTTATATCCTAGTTCTTATTGTTATTTCTCTCATACCGAGCAGGTGAGGAGAGTGCTGCCGTTGGTCCAATCCATATCCATATCGAAGTCCATTGGCGTGCGGTGGTTCATTTTGCCATGTTTATGTGTCGTGTGAGGCAACAGCCTGCAAAGAGGGTCAGTGTGTCTCAGTCACTATCCGATACTGACCAAGGATGGATGTGTTCCCCAATACGCAGTCCTTCGTGCGGCGTTTTCTGGTGGCTGGACGGAGTTTTTTGTGTGGGGGGATTGAGAATCGAACCCATGACCTTCCGCTTACGAAGCGAAAGCGTAACCTCGAGACTACGGGACCCCCTATGTTAGTTCTTTATATTGAACGCAACATGTTCCAAGACTTGGGTAGAAATGATATTAGGCAGCAATCCTTCATTAGCAATATATTCCATCTATTTGTAAAATCACAATATCAATGAAAAATTCATAAATTAACAATGTCGACGAAATCACTAGAACTTTTCATTTGAACCACTAGGGCCATCATTTGAATTGAGCTCTCGCCGAGCGGTGTCACGAACACGTGCGCAAATTTGCTGGTTGAAAATATTGCCGTTTGATTTTGCTGGGAACAGCTGGTATTTGTTTATATTTTCGTCCAGCACTCTTTAAGTAGTGTTGGTGACATGTAACGTGTATGTACACAAGCGCAGAAACCACTATTGCATCTGACATTCTTGAAAATATTAACAATGAATCCCCTTTATCGTAACGACATTCTATAAACCCAAAACATCCATCATAGGGAAAAGGGATTTGCTGATTTCTGGGTAAATGTGAGTAACTCATAGCCTGCTCAGAGCAAAGCTGTCTTCTCTTTGGATAAAACCGACACTGTCCAAGTATGTAGGGGAAGGGGTGGTAAAAAGAACACCGTGTTTTTTATCGAGAAAAAAAAAACAAATTTCGATGAATTTTTATCACGCACGGACGATTTAGAGCATAAATCGGAGTGTTCGGGTTGATACGGAGGAATTGAAAATATCAACGAAAACTAAGATTTTAGAAAACCACATTTGAAAATTAGAACTGACGTAACTTTTAGCTATTTTAGTCTGAATACGTGTCGCTGCTATAGATAATATCCCTAATGTTGATGATGTGCGATAGAATTTTACAAATTCCTCGTTTTTCTATCAGAAACAAGATAATATCCCAAGTAACAATTTTAGTTTTACGAATTACTTCCAGGGTGCTATAAATAAACGCTCATAAAACCACGATCAAGGCACTGTTGCCTTCATCGCATCCCCCAAAACCTCTTGTAAATTAGAACGTGACTAATTGGCCCACACTGAAAGAGGCTATAAAGAGTATAATTATGTCACACGAATAAAGCAAAATAGCATTTATGGTAGCTATTTTAAGGTCATCTTTTCTCGATCAATGTCGGTTCATCTTGAAAATGATTTTATCATAACGTCGATCTTGCCGAATTTATTCCAACGTAAACAAAACAAAATAAGATTGAAAATACGTCTGCGATAATTTATTTCTCAGTGCTTTTTATTTGAAGTGATTTTTTTGGATATAGTGCTCGAATCTTTAGTGCCGAGTGAGATTTATTGTGAAATGTGATGAGAAAGAAGTGAATTTGCCTGAGCCCCCCCTGAAAGTGGCATATTTCTAGTTATTTAGCATTTGCTAAAATTAACCTCCAGGTGAAAATTCAACAATTCTTCGATTGGGCAGTGATTGTGCTCTAAATTATGTTCAATCAGTTAAATCATCACACCATAGCGTCTTATGAGCGAATTCATGGAGATGGTATGATTTTAAAAAGTGAAATTGTCGCAACCGGAGTGAAATTAATATGGCTAAACCATGATTGATGGATTACCATCGACAAATGATGTTTTGTTATCATAAATACATAAATAAGGGCACACTGTTATGATTCGGCATTTGTGGATGTAAAATTGCCTTAATAAATGCTGATTGAAGATTATTCAGCTTTTTTTCGCTTTTTATGGTAACTAAGCAGCATTTACCATAGTTTGACAGTTCGGGCGTGCTATTTTGAAGAAAATACACAAAAAAATGAAAACGCATATCAGTTTTGTGGAAGTGGAAGTCATACAGCTTAAAAGCAGCTTTTATGACAACAAGCTGTATTATATGAGTCTTTTATCATAGCCGTAACAAATAAGAGTCGTTCAGCCACGGCAAGCAGTTGAAATAGGGTTTTGTATGCTGCAATAAATCAGGTTTTATAGCCACAAAATTTGACCTTTATGTTTTGGCTAAGGTTTTGAAAACAGCCAAGAGCCGAATTACAAAATATCATCTTTTGGCAACTTTAAATGTCGCCTCTAAGTATTATAGCAATCACTTAACTGTCATAAAACATTAATAAATTCTCACGAAAGCCAAGTTGCTGTGGAATTGTTACTTGGGATCCTTAAGGTGTTCATTTTACCACCCCTTCTCCTATAGGGATTACTATTACAAAACCAAACAATCATTAAATAGAGTTTTTTTTTCCATGTGCCCTTAAGGATACTTCACTTACTACTACTGAGGCGGCCCATTTACAAACCATTTCCAAAAAAGTTGAAGCTAATAAAGTTGTTTAACAGTATCAGCATAATAATAACCCTCAAAAGCACATGGACAAAAACTACAACCGATTGATTGAATTAAGCTTGTGGTTTCTATCCTGATACCCATACAGACTTTGTAGGGCTTGTGCAATGAGCACAAATTTTGGGAGGACACTCAGAACCTTACGAACCTTACCTAGGATCGAATAAGCGTTACGGAACATGTACGAAGATTCTCTATGCCCTAGACAGTCGAGAAAATTTCCAGCCCGGAAAGATCCCTCCCGAGATTTCTAATTCCGAAATCCTCAGCATGGTCTTGCTGAATATCCACCGCTGCGGCTCTGTTGGTTTAGGCACCTTTCTTACAGTTAACAAAACAAACACCATTATACAACTTTTTTCACTAAACGCATTTATTACTTAATCATTTTTTTTTTCGACTACCACCATTCGACCAAAACATCGTCGTTTTCCTGAAAGACATTATCGCACCCGTTTTTTCGCTCAAACCAATACGCCATTTAGAAATTACATCAACATTTTGCCCGTTTATGTTCTTATCGTTTTTCGGGTAAACTGTTCCAAAATGCGATACTTCCACACTGCTAATCGTTTTTGACCAGATTTGATTGTGTGTGATTCTTAAATGTGTTCGGTTTTTACTCTTCGTTTCTCGTTTTTTTTTTTTCGGATTTATGCTTTTATTAGGTAAAAAGTAGGTTCAAAAATAACGGAAAATGTACACTACCTCGAGATCTACACATACGTCTAAATTGTTGAAGTTTGTTGACCAATCATTGACTTTTATATATCGGTTGCGATAAAAATAATAAGAAACGGAAACAAATCGAAATCGGGAACTATTTCCGACAAAAAAATAAACGCTTTCATCAGAATGACAAATTTAAGGGAATCACATCATCAAATCGTTCACTCTTCATGGTCATAGTTTCCTTCCTAGGGGGTTGTAAATACTAGACAATAGGAGCAAAAAATGTGTATAGCACCTCTAAGATGATGATGATATATTATTATATACTTCTAAAGAGAAATCCGCTAAAATGACTATTAAACAGATAAAAAACACTACTAATAGAAACGAGCTGAACATTGACTTTTAAGAAGATATGAGAAATTATCCTTCACCTGGTGCTTCTATTCTAATTAAGACAGAGAAACTTTGTCCCACTTTAAGATCAAACTCTTCTTCAATCATAAAGTTTCTTCATCGTGCTTTTCAACACATCGCCTAGTCATCTTGACTGTCCGTCGCCATCGCTTCCGCTTTGTGCCGTCATTCCCGTTTTCTCCCGAATCCAATCGGCAAACTCGGTAACACGTGCAAACGCAACTGGGAGTTTCTTCTCACAACCGACCACGTGCCCAAAACTGACCACTCCAATCAATGTTTTGTCGTCCTCGAGAACCAACGGACCTCCTGAATCCCCATTACAGGTCGACTGTTGGTCACCTCGGCAGCACAGCGTGGTCGTCTCGATAGAACCCGGGTAGACAAGTCTGCACTCATTGTTACGGATCACTTGAATTGTAGCATACTGCAATCGCTTGGCAACACCACCCATGTCGCTGGTTTTTCCCCACCCACTGACCGTTGCCATTCGACGATTGTAGTCGTCGTGTCCCGTGGGAAGCTGAACCGCTTGGATTCGATTGCTGAACTGAACTTTTTGCGGTAGCTTTATAACGGCGATGTCATTAGACGCACTTTGTCCATTGTAGTCTTCATGCTGGATATACTCGGTAGCATTCATCACCACGCGTCCATCGTCTTCCGTACTCCTCAGAAATATGGCGCCCATAGTGACTTCAAACGAAGAAGCATCCTGCACGCAATGGCCCGCCGTTAGAATCCACTCTTCACTCAAAACGCTTCCACCGCACAGTGCGCGACCCCTGGGGGTCTCAATTTTCAGCAAGGCCTGGTACGGAAACTGTCCAAGTTCAGCGTCCTTCCCGTTGATGATCCTTCCGTCTTCCGATGGGGCTGATCTCGTCGTACCAACACCCAACACCACCACTACCACGAATACTATCCAACGGGTCATGACTGTTCGCTCGAGGATTCACCGCAAAACTGAGCCTTTGCAACCGTGAGTGCTGACTAAATAACGCCTGGCAATTAGTCCAAGTTCTGCGAAACAGCAGTGATTTGCATATGACATGAGTTATGCTACATAAAACGACGTTCAGTGTCATAATTGAATCGCTATCGGACACCATGCACCACGCACTAGACCCGTTTTGGCGGAATGCTATCGCGGTTCCAGCCCAGCGGGGGAGGGTACCTACTAAATTGATAACAGCATGTGTGTCAATTTTTTTTCTGACATTCATTTCCTTTCGATCCATTGAAGTGCGTCGATGATGATCTAGAATGAAACAGTAAGGCTATCGACTTTTACTAACATATGCACGGCAATAAATCGAGGTTAATTTGAACAGTAGTGACGGCGTGTCTTTTAATTTTGTGGCCTTCCGTGAAACGAACGTAAATAATAGCGAATTTTAAGGGCCTTCAAAGTATTTCACACACACACTTGAGGAAAAGTTGGGATGGGCCTTTAAAAAACAGGTATGGCGCGATGCTGACGACAACTATGTCACAAATTAAAGGATCTTCGAGTGCGGTGCGAACGTTTAGAGGTAATCTTATCATCTACTAGAGCTGCGGCAACACACGTGAGCTGGGAACAGCTTTTATAGTGATGGGTGATATGCAAAGGCGCGTGATCGGGTGGTGGCCTATCAGTAAACGAATGTGCAAGTTGAGAATCAAAGGCCGATTCTTTAACTTCAGCATAATCAACGTGCATAGCCCACACTCCGGAAGCACTGATGATGACATGGGCATTTTACGCGCAGCTCGACCGCGAGTACGACCGCTGCCAAAGCCACAACGTCAAGATCATCATAGGAGATTGGAACGCTCAGGTTTGCCAGGAGGAGGAGTTCAGACCGACGGTTGGAAAGCTCAGCGTCCACCGGCTGACGAACGAAATCGGCCTACGACTGATAGATTTCGCCACCTCCAAGAATATGGTCATCCGTAACACCTATTTCCAGCACAGCCACCCGTATCGGTACACCTGGAGATCACCTCAGCAGACAGAATCGCAAATCGACCTCGTTCTGATCGATGGACGGCACTCCGACATAACCGACGTCAGCACCTATCGTGGCGCCAACATTGACTCCGACCGCTCCGTCATCAATGATGTACGGTACCGACGCCCGCCCCGGTACAATCTCGAGCGGCTCAAACAACCGGATGTCGCCAATGCGTACGCGCAGCATCTTGAGGCAGCGTTGCCGGATGAGGGCGAGCTCGATAGGGCCCCTCTTAAGGACTGCTGGAGGACAGTCAAAGCAGCCATTAACAACGCTGAGTGCACCGCGGGCTGCAATGCTGCAGCATGGTACGCGGCAGAACGTGGAACGATTCAGACTGAAGTGGAAACAGCAAACCCGCCTATTCCAGGACAAAAAGCGCCAGCTGTAAGAGGGGGAATGCAAAGAGATGGAGTTACCGTTCTTAAGAAACGTAAAGTTCTATCAGAAGCTCAACACGTCCCGCAAAGACTTCGTGTCACGAGCTGAAATGTGCCGGGATTAGGATGGGAGCATCTTGACGGATGGACGCGAGGTGATCGAAAGGTGGAAACAGCACTACGATGAACACCTGAATGGTGCAAAGAACACAGGCACAGAAGGTCAGGACAGCAAAGGCGATGGCTTCGTCAGCACAGCGGACAGTGGAAACCAACCAGCTCCCTTGATGGGGGAAGTTAAGGATGCCATTCAACAGCTCAAAAACAATAAGGCCGGTATCGGAGCCGAACTCATCAAGATGGGCCAGTACAGGTTGGCCGCTTGTCTGCATAGGCTGATAGTCAGAATCAGGGAAACGGAACAGCCACTGATAATTTCTGAAATTAGAATGACAGTAAAGAAATTTGCGGAGAAGCATTTAGCAAAATAACTGTGAAGGGGTAAGGGATTTATTTAGATATTCACAAAGAAGATTGTAAGGATCTTCCTTAACATATTTCTCTAGAAATAACTTTATATAGGATTCTGAGAAATCCAAAAGCCAGGAATGGAATTTTGCTAGATTTCAAGGATAATCCCCAGAGAAGATTCTGATGGAACTTCTTAAGGCTAAGTAGCCTGTCATTCGTTTTGACAGCCATGTTGCTATGTCAGCTCGCAATTTCAAAGTGATAACATCTCAGTCCTCATAGATGAATTTGATCCGGAAAAGTATCACTATATACGCTTACATGCAGAAAGTTTGCTGATACTTTTTCAGATGCATCAGTACAATACCAACTGATTTTCTTTAATTCAAAATTGTGACATAATTTAGCGACAATCATCAACGACACGTACAATGTTCAATGACGGCCTACTTCGCCTAAAGCAATTTGTTTTTTTTTTTTTTTGTATTCATTAGAGAGCTTTAAATAATCCTGCAATAATTCACTTCTGCAGAAAAGATTTATAAATAAGTACTTATTTTTTGCTAGCTATCTGTTTCAACATTTTGTTGTTTTTTCCCTCTTTCAAAATTTTAGTTAAAATAAATAAATAAATAAATAACATTTTGTTGTTTCTCAATCATGCGTATGACGCTTTCTTGAGGAACTTCGTACATTTTTTTCATACTCCTAATACCAATAGTTTATAGAATCTAAAGAAAAGGCAAATTCTAGGAGTTTTGAAAAAATGCAAAATCTTATTTGTATCGTTCCCGATTTCTGAAAGACCATCGGATTAAGTAAAATCTTACATAAGGCAATGTTCTTGCACCAATAATTTCGATAAACTTCTACAGCTCGAAAACAATATTTATAAATAGTCCCTCAAAAAGTTTGCATGGAATGTCTGAAATAGTTGAAAATTGTTTCTACATCATTTCTGTTCGCCATAGTATTGCTGTTTGACGTTCAAATCCAGCCCAACTGAGCTTCAAACGCGGTAACACAAAGTAGCCAAAGGATACTTAGCAACCATGATCCATATCACCGCCAACCCAGAAAAGAAAATCAAGCTTTGACATCGCCTTCCTTGTTAAAAATCTTACCGCATTTGGTGTTCCCGCATTTGATATTTGCATTTCATACGCACACAGCAATATCATGAAACTTAGGAGCTCATGCAAAGCATACAAATATTTTCAGTAAAAATTCCATCCATTTAA
Organism: Aedes aegypti; assembly: GCF_002204515.2. NCBI lineage: Eukaryota > Metazoa > Arthropoda > Insecta > Diptera > Culicidae > Aedes > Aedes aegypti. The sequence goes on from NC_035108.1 coordinate 94,703,110, forward strand.
CGCTAATCATTGCACATAATAGAGGACGAAGAAAAAGAACAATATTTGTGTAGTAAATTGCACAAAAACCTCCTAAGCTTTTCTAAGGGATATATCGAAAGGAGTTTCATTACAAAGTTTCAGAAATAAATTCTTGAACTTCCCGAATTGAGTGAATTTTTCGAAATCAATTCAGGCTGAAATTATCCAACACATTTGGAAGAAAGAAGTTTTAGAAGCTTTAGCTTTAGTTCTTCCAAAACTTTTTTTCTTGTAGGGTAAATTGCCAATTATTGCACGATTAAGAAGTGCTGCTATGCAGAATCTCTTAAACTCAAACTGAATTTCGCTGAAATCCAGAAAATATATTCGGCAATCAGATTTCCCTTTGATTTTTGTGTTTTTAAATTGATTTGATGAATGTGGTCATTCATTAACCCTTGCCAAAATCCAATTGTTGCACACTTCGAAAACTTCCGCGTCCTATCATTGCACACTTTGAGCCCAATTATTGCACACATCTTTAAATTTGCTTTTTGCGAGGAGTTGACTCGCTAGTGTAATTGAAGACGGCGTGATGCTACATTCCAAACAATAAATTTAACGAATTACGGTGAGTTTGCATGATAATTCTATGAAATAATGATTTTATCAAACAAAAAGCCAGTAGGAGTGCAAACCTCCATTTTGTTCTGTCAATTTTGTTTATATTCTGTAACAATGGGCATTACATACTCCGCGGCATTCCCTCCATAGCCAATAAATTAGGCTATAGCTGCTATCAGTACGCCAATTATTGAACGCTTTGACATTTACTTAGAAAAACCATGAAAAGATTTATTATTCATGTTTTTTTTTTCTAAAAAGTTATCCTCACATCATGTAACCAGCAACATAAATCTACATTTTCGTTGAAAAAATAAATTGAAATCCATTTAGATTTGACAATTGCAAGAAATATTTGAGTCATGGCGTAACAATGATAAAGCTAGCACACGATAGTTTAATTTCGCTTTAACAGCATGGTTTTGAACTTTTCAATGAGAAACAAATTGCTGGAATGAAGTGTTCATTAGTGCTTAGCATTAGGGTTTCAATTCATTGTCATCAGTATAATATTGCTGTGTGCGTTTGAAATGCAAATATCAAATGCGGGAACACCAAATGCGGTAAGATTTTTCACAAGATATGCGATGTCAAAGATAGATTTTTCTTGCTAGGGCGGCGGTGATTTTCGCAATCGTTGCTAGGTGTCCTTTGATTATTTTTTGTTACCGCATTTGGAGGTCGATTAGTCAATATTTGCATCTCAAATGCAAACAGCAATATTTCCAGAATATTGGAAAGTGTGCAATAATTGTGTGGTGTGCAATAATTGGCAATCTACCCTATATGTACTCGTGAAATCTGATATAAATTGTACATGGAATGGTTCGTAGATTTATATGAAAAACATATTGTGGTATTCCGTGAGTAGTGAACCAGCAATTATATATGGAAGAATCCTGGAATTAGCATTTAAACAAATATTATGTTATTTCTTAAACCTTAAACAATAGCTGGTGGAATTTCTGGATAAATTTTTCGTGAAGTTCAAGAATGAATGCGAAATCCTTTAGTAAAAATGTTAAAACATTTCTTGAAAAAAAAAACAAAACCCCGGAACAGCTACTAGTGTTGTTTAATGAAAACAATCTCGGGATCATACTATTTTTGAGACACCCCAGGAAATCCCAAGCAGTGATGCCACATACACAGATTTATCTGTAATTACACAGAGTTTTTCCTGTTCTTGCCAACAGATATCTGATTTTTGAGTTGAAAAATAGTTTAAAGATTTTAGGATATTTAACGAATTTAGGCCACAGTTTTAGAAGATATTAAGCAGAAATGCAATTACTCTGTTTAGATTTTCTCATAAATTTAAGTGTTTTATAGTTTTAGAAACAATTATGCATCTTTAACTTAGTTTCAGTATTATTTTTGCACAACACAGATTTTTATCTAGATTTTTGGAGGTTGACCTAAGATTAAAAAAATTTTTTTGGCCGAAAACACAGATGAGATTCGGAAAAAATGTGGCAACACTGATCCCAAGAGAAACAATAATACATATAATCCTCTGAAGAAATTCCTGAACAAATTGCTTTCAAAGTATTGTTTTCGAGAGAGTTTTGATTTATAGAGCAAACTTAGCCTTTAGAGAATTTTCTGTGAGAAAATGCAGATAGATCTGCGAAAAACTTCTCTGAGAAATCGTTAAGCACATTTTCCTAATTGAAACCTGTTTTATCACTTGTGAAAACTTTAGAAAAACTGCGAATAACACCTGGAAGAATCATTTAATTTTGTTTATAGGAAGTCCTGCATATTTTTTATTGCGTTTTCTTTAAGCTTTCTCCTTGAAGAACTTCTGAGAGATCTTCTGAAAGATTTCTCAAAGGAATCTCAAAAAAACTTTAGAAAGAATCTCATATGCAGAGTTAGAAAAACTGTTGGTGAGCTCTCTGAAGAATTTGTGGATAATATCCTTGCTTGGTGATCCTGAAGACAAATTTGGTGAGACTCCTAAAATTTCTCGTACTCTTTGTTTAGTTATCAAATAATGAGGCGAATCGTACGCAGCCCGTGGTTTTATCAACTGTGGTCAAGGGTCGGATTTATAATGAGCCAAAGCGGGCATCGATATACCACTACTAACATGGGTTTTCTGTGGGATATACATAGAGCCATCACATAAATTCGGAGAGGAACACTTGGGGATTTGAGAGGACTAGTCACCAACTGAACGTTGACCTGGACGGTCGTGAATCCAATAAGTGTTAACCATACACAGTTGAAAATATGTTGTAATTTTAGGTTTATTTTCATGCACATATTTGGAGCATTCAAGTATCTTTAGTTGAAAATTTAAACGTGATGCTGTAACAATAGATGAATTTGATTTACTTTTACTATACGCTACATTGAAATTTAGATATTTTTATCTGTGTACGTTAAGACAAATTGTTCCTAGTTTTCAAGAAGAATAAATATGTAGCCATAAGAAGCATAAATGTCTTGTATTGTGTATTTCTTTCACTACTGGACTGCGAAGTGCGGCTTCATAAGTGCGAAGATGCGAATAAAAGTGCGAGATTGCATCGAATCATGTTGGTGTCTCCAGAGCACTTATCTTTGGACTGCGATGAATAACCCCGCTGAAGACACCGACTCGATTTGATGCAATCGCGCATTTTTAGTAGCGTTCCCGCACTTGTAAAAACTTCTGCGATAGTCCAGTGGTGAAAAAAAGCGCAATATAACAAATAAAGACTATTTTATGTAGTAAGCAAGTGTCGCGTATTGAATTATGATAAGGAAGTGGACTATTGTGGATAAATTACCCTAACCTAGAAAGAATTTGGCACTCCTTTTGGAACCCAAGGAAGCAAGGCTACCGTCACACTGTGTATTATTTTCTCGATTTCATGCGCTTTTTGAATAGCGCCCAAACCGTTGATTTTAGCGATATTGTTTGTTCGGAGAAGTTTCTTGGTATATTAAAGCGCAACTTTTGACGAAAAAAGTTTTGTGATCAATCCACCAAGCAGTGAGATAGAAAAACTATTTTTCCAAAACATTTAGATAGACATATGGTATCTTCGGCAAAGTTGTAGAATTGGCAATTTGAAACAACTTTGTCGAAGACACAATTTTTCTATCTCTTATACTTTTTGAGATATATGCCGTTGTATGTGAATGACCCCTAAAAATCAAATTTTTTATCATAACTTTTTTCCAAGATTTTTAACATTTTTTGTGTTTTCTACAAAGTTGTTTGTCATAGAAAAACCCGTGTTTTTGCTGAACATACCATCACCCTATCTTTTGTAGTAACAAAGTTATTGATGAATTACTCTTTTTTCAAGGGGTAGTTAAGACCTCTATAACTGGCTTCGGCGCAAAATGGCGCAGACAACTCTTACAAATGATGAAAGTACCAATCTTCCCTTTCGGCATTTGATAAAAACATTTGTCTTTAAGCGTCTTTGCATGGGTTTTTGCTATCAAACTAATAAGCTTTATTAAAACGAATTCGACTGACAAACCTTTTACTTTAAGAGATAAAGAGGTGCGATGTTCAGCAAAACACGCGTTTTAAGATGTTTAACAACTTTGTAGAGGACATGAAAAATGTTAAAAATGTTGTAGAATAGTTACGAATTTATTCATTATTCATGTCTTCTACAAAGTTGTTAAACATCTTAAAACGCGTGTTTTTGCTGAACATCGCATCTCTCTATCTCTTTTTGTATTTTTGAGAGATTGTATTCCTTTGGTCACGATTTGTACACTGAGGCAAAAAAACTTAATAATTTCTTAAGGAATAATTATGATTTGGCGCCACAACGATTATTGTTGAAATTTTTAAGGTTCACTTATGATTTTGGTAAAGAATTTCATTACTAAATTTCATAAGTCGATCAATGAAAATCGACAATAGACGCAATGATAATTGGTTAAGTAAAATAATCAATTGTTTATAATGTTTGCCTTTAATTTCAGGCATGCTCAAAAATTGATATGTTTTGATAACATGAGATCTGCTTACGATTAACTTGTACCCAACATCGAAAGCGGAGCAGTTCTTTTAACGATTGTTATGAAAATTATTTCAAGTAGTGGTTCTTAAATTATTCAAAGCTCTCACTTATGAAACTTATGATCCCAATATCGAAATGGTTAAGCGTTCAATGAAACCATAATTTGGCTGGTTCATAAGTTATGATTTATGGAAAACCTAAGTATTTTTGCCTCAGTGTATTAGTTCGAGTTCAAAATTTAATAATAATAATAATAATAATAATAATGAAAAAAGTACATGATAGCAAGGCTAGAGAGTCAGAGTCCAAGTGATGTTGAAACTCGGATATAACTAGGCATTGAAATTGTTGTAGACTTTGTAAATCTTAGAATACTTCCGACATGATGACAATGATGTTCCCCGAGTGGTCAAAACCATGTTGTGGATGAGAATACAGAATACGTTAATTTTAACGTAAAGTTCATGGACAATACTCGGTGTAAAACTTAACGTATACATCAAGAGTAGTACAAGACGTACAAAGAAGCAAATAATATTAACAGTTCAGTCGTCGCGCAGTTGTATTTTGTACAACACTGGTGAAAAAAGCTCGCTTTTCGCTCACAACATCAGCGTGGTGGTTTTGACGGTGGCGAACCGCGCGACGACTGGAAGGTTAAGAAAAATAAATACGGCAGACTTCAGTGGGCTGGTTACTTAGTGTGAAAGTCGAAAAAGGAGCTGTGAATAAATAATATTAACCATTACTTTTTTCGAACAGAGCATCACCAGTAAATTGAAATTTAGTTTTTTAGATTTCATTCCATTGAACTGGTTTAAACTATATAAAAACATACTCAAACCACTCTGGTTAGTTAAGTCAGTTGAAAATATTTATAAATATAACATCTATAACAATTATATACTAGATAAGAACAGTTTGGACGTCTTTTTGGGCGATTTTTTAGGTTTCCCCAGCGCTATTGTGTAATTTGTAAATAAATTATATTGAAATTTTAAGTCAAAAACTTCAAATCAGGATTTCTCGAGATTTCGCCTAGGGATTTTTTTAAAAATTGGCCCAGAGGTGCAGAATGACCTCAGGAATCGAGCCCTGCACTCAGATTTGATGGACAATTTTTTACATAATAACGGTCTGTCGGGGCACCGTGCAAAATAGATATTTCACCTTATTTCATCTAATGGTCAGATGTTAAGCCAATTCTAAAACCAGCTCAGTAATATGAACTGCATCAGTGAGATAAGTCAGCATACCCACTCGTCTTGGCACTCGACAAGTCGTTGCAACGATGACACCTTATCACCTTACAAGTGGACTCCGTTGACCCGGTGCCCGATAGATCGATATCTATGTATCGCGGAAGCAATACTTGGAATTATGTGAGCTTAAGTAAGCTTATCGGCCTATAAAAGCAAATCACTGCTCGCATCGGGATAACAGTATCACCCTTACATAATGTTCGCAACAACGATCGTAATCGTTGCCCTGGTGTGTTTGGCCACTGCATTTCCTTCCGATGAGAGAACCCGGATTGTAAACGGAGAAACGGCCGCTCCTGGTCAGTTTCCGTATCAGGCCATCCTGAAAATTCAGCTTCCTCAGGGACGTGCGCTTTGCGGTGGAAGCTTGCTGAATGAACGGTGGGTCCTGACGGCTGGACATTGTACACAGGGAGCGACTTCGTTCGAGGTCACCCTTGGAGCAGTGGATTTGGATAATGTATCGGGAGATGGTCGAATTGTTCTGAACGCTACAGAGTACTACCGACACGAAAAGTACAACCCTTTGTTCGCTTCGAATGATGTCGCGGTGATTAGACTTCCTGAACCAGTGCAGTTTAACGATAGAGTACAACCCGTGAGCTTGCCTAGTGGAAGTGACAGCTACGCAGATCGTAAGGTCATCGTCAGCGGATGGGGACTTCAGCAGAATGGAGGAACCGTTGCCCAGAAGCTTCAATTTGCACCGCTGAAGGTGATCACGAACCTCAAATGCATGAAGACCTACAGTCCGTTGGTGATCAAGAAGACAACTGTTTGTGCTCAGGGTGGTGAAAAACAGTCGCCATGCAATGGTGATTCCGGTGGCCCATTGGTCTTGGAAGGTGGCTTCGTCCAGGTAGGAGTGGTCAGCTTTGGACATGGAACTGGATGTGAACGAGGCTTGCCGGGTGCTTTTGCGAGAGTTACTTCCTTCGTCGATTGGATCAAACAGAAAACTGGATTGTAATGGTGGAATTGTGACTAACTGATGGGTATTTTGTGGAAAATATGGCGAATAAATATTTTATGTTGCAAAATTAATGTGTTTTTGCTTCACACCGTTCATTCGATCCTAAGTAAGATTCTGAGTGTGGTCCAAAATTTAAGCTGCTTGGGAATAAAATAGGGCGATATGTGCAAAAGGGTAACGACTGTTTATTTCGTTCTTAAACGCTAACATTTGGCGCCAGCGGCAAAAAGTATTTATTGCTATATATCCTAAAACGTAGTATCTGCACATGAATATTTACATTATTTTTGGGCTTTACTGAATAAATTGAATATTTTTGGTTCATCCTTGTTACCGTTTGAGATAACAAAAAAAGAAAAGAGAATTGGAAATGTAAAGTTGACGCATTTGTATGTCTCATATAACTAAAATATACTAAAACTAAAATATATGAACGTTCTTTGTGAGACTTCGCATGCAGTAGCCGAAGGGTGAGAATATCCAAATAATTTTTCAATTATTTGGGTATTCTCGCCTTAACCATGTAAAGCCACTAACGCTACCCACTGAGCTGCACCCACCGAGCGAATTTCACGCTGGGACCACTGTATCCGGGAATCGAGGCGAAGAGAGAAGGAGATGGAAAATGGGAAAGAGCTGGAGGACTAGGAAAAGAGAATCGGGAGTTAGTTGGGTAGAGTCTATCGTAGTGTGCAGTTCGTTCGTATACCAGACCGACTGTGAGAAACCCCTAGGAAACGCCGAAGATTCAAGTGGTATTCCGATCAGCAAAGTGCTTTGCACACGTGGTTCGAAGGGTCGCCACAAATACTGGCGAGAAGTTTTCCACCCCGCCGTTGTCCACGCCGCAACAACCGATCCGGTTCATATAAGAAGTTCGAAGGGTCAGACAGTAGCCCCGGCTCGTGTGCAGAATACGGCCGGAAGCACTGGTCGGTCATTTCACCAACGGAGTACCAGGCTGGGCCAGCTAATAGCCCCGCAACATCGTCAAGTCGTTGGAACCCACCAGAAACCCCGCCAAGCCACCTGATCGGACCGCCTGAAAGCCCCGCAACCACTTCACGTCGTCGGAACCTACCCAGAACCCCGCCAAGCCATCTGGTCGGTCAAGCTAAAAGCCCCGCAACTTAGGAAAGCCGTCAGAACCTATCCAGAACCCCGCCAAGCCACGTGGTCGAGCCAGCTGAAAGCCCCACCACTTTGGCCAGTCGTCGGAAGCCACCCAGAACATCATTAAGCCACCGGAGTTAGTCGCTTCCAAGCAGATTCCGCCAGCACCAACCACCTGTTTCAAAATGGGACCCAGGTATGTTTTGTACGTCGCATGTCAACGATGGGCCCCACCATCACCAAACGGCCGCAACGTTTACTAACCCTCATATTAACCCTAACTTCAAAATGGATTTAAAAAAATAAACTGGTAAAATGTATCCTACGTCCTTTTCAATTCTCCATGAACAGAAAGTGTGCATGGAATTGCGTCATCTCTTCTTTGTCCAGTCTACATCTCTTCGTGAGCCGTGAGCCTTCAGAGCAAGTTGAGCCGACCCTGAGTTAATATTAAAATTCTGAGCTAGTCGATTCTCGCATCCTCTGAATTGGTATACCGGCTGCAATTTGTGTATCACTAATAGGCATAAAACAATGATATTTTTGGGTACCAGGGACAGTTTTAACCTTATCAAAAAATTCCACCAATTCCTCTGACATTTTAACATATTGTTCATTAGATATATAACAGAAATTTAATTTGGTGATACATGTATCAGTTTGTTTCACTGCCCAGTCGAATAGTTCTCGCGGAGTTGCGATTGTGTTTCCATAGTATTTTGCAAGACTTGCTCTTTTTGCCATTCGCTTGAGAGTGCCACCAATAGCGTCACAGGGGCCTTTGCCGTGGGATGTGGCAAAAAAGTGCCACTCTGCTTCCAATCCATGTATTTTCTTGAAATTACAAAAGCTGACAATTTTTTTTTATTTTTATAATGAGCTGCAGCTCCATCTGACTTAAAAATAACTTTTGATTTGTTTAACAAAATTTATCAATTTAGAAATAAATAGCTGAACTGCTACTGTGTCATGGGTCTGATATTAAAATAAAACTAACATTTTCCAATTTATTATCTTTTTTATGGTAAATGTAGAATTGGTGTATCGTTGCTTGGGAGTTATTCCAGTGATATCCTTGAGCAGTTTTATAATTTTCTGAAAAGTCGCTAATTACCAGTATTTAACCTTGTTTTAGGGAGTATTTTTTGTTTCGTAGAAAAGCAAACTGTTATTTGCAAATAAAATCATGAGTTATGAGCTTATCAACTTTTTTTTAAGGTAGATAACAATACAAACATATTCATTATTTCTTATTCATCTGGCGTTTAACGCAAGTACGTTTAATATGTTTTTTTTTCACAAAACTTTTTCTAGAAGAGAATTTAATGAGGTATGGATAAAGTTGTTAATTTTCAATGTTTGCAATACTGTTGTGATACCTTTCAAACCATAAAAATCCGTCGGATTGTTAGACGGAGTTGATTTTCTCATAGGCAGAGGCGTTGTCCATTGATTGCCTGCATTTAAAAAACATAATCACTGTATAATTCCGTTTTTTAACTGTTCTCAATTAAAAATACAATCTATTCTCTGATTCAAACTCATTTATCACTTGAAAACACAATCATATTTAACGGTTTAAAACAATCATATATATTATGTTCGTGCCGTTGAAGGTGTTATATAATTTAATCTATGCCTCTGATTGATCAAATGTATTCACAAAATACACAATCTCAGCAAATATTAGGCTATAATTCACGCTTAACATAAATCCAGCAACATCTTCAAATCAAATGAGTGTTTTTTTTTCCAAAATATTTCTCAAAGAGACACTAAACCTCTTTATCTTTTCACCAAACATTATAAAACACACTTAATAGAGGCTCACGCGGTAACGAACCGTAAAAGAGCCATTGTTTTGGAAGGGACATCACTTAGGTATGGAAAAGGGCATCATTTCATTCATAAATTTGGCGAATAAAAACGCATCCCGCAAAGGCTCGTGCCGCGAGCTGAAATGTGCAGGGATGGGAGCCAGGGATTGAATCCTGAGAAAATTGAGAGAATCTCTCACGTATTGCTCTCTGTTACTATTATATCATGCATTGCTCCACATTATGAGAGACTGTTTATCGTATACTGCTACAACTTTGATCAGATTGGGGGGACAGTAGTGCATGATAAAACCCCTCTGAACATGCTCCAAGCCTGGGGGACACTATTGCTATTGGAAGTTCGTGGATTGTTTATCGTGCCAGTAAAGAAAAACACCTATCCCCAACGGTAAACGATAAAATGGATTTTATCATCGCTCTTTTTTGAGGTTCTCGCTCGCTGCTTCCATTTATCAGACTTGTTACAATTTGCGATACATTGACGATCGTGGACCGCTACAGATGGGATGTTTTTTTTGCTTGCTTTGACCGTGCTTCATACTCAAATGAGAGCGAATTCTGCAATGCCTGATGGGAGCATCTCGACGGACGAACGCAAGGTGATCGAAAGGTGGAAGCAGCACTATGATGAACACCTGAATGGTACAGAGAACACAGGCACAGAAGTTCAAGGGTAGCGAAGGCGATGGCTACTTCAGCACAGCAAACAGTGGAAACCAATAAGCTCCCACGATGGGGGAAGATAAGATACTTTTTTTATAAACCCGTATAACTTAAAAACGGTAAGACCTACAAAAAAGTGTTGTATGGGGGACTGTCGTGAAATTTCCTGACGCTTTAGAAAAAAAATTGAAAAAATTAAAAACATTTTCAACACTGAAAAAATATGATTTAAAACTTTAAAGTCGAATTAAAAAAACGGCCACTTCAGATTTTGATCATCCTTAAGCAAAAAGTTTCGTAACTAAATTTACTAAAAGTCGTCCATACATTGCCAATTGGGCATATTGTAGAAAAAAAAGTTTTTCTAACATCGATTTTTTTAAGTCCAAAATGAATTTTCTATTTCGCTTTAAATAGTCTAGTATGATCATATTTTCAAGTGATAAATGAGTTTTAATCACAAAATAGATCATATTTGTTTTATTGGGAGTAGTTAAATTAAAATAAATAAAACGGAATTATACAGAGTTTTTTTTAATTAAATTCAATTGATCTCGCACCAAACCGCTATGAGATATCTAATCAACTCCGTCTAACAATCCGATGGGTTTTTTATGGGTGGAAAGCTATCAAAATAATATTTCATTTCTTATTTGGTAAAAGCCAATCTTAACAGGTGTCTGGAAAGGGTCAATATTATGCTTATGAAAAAAGTCGTAATTTGTTTTTATTTTTATTATTGCTATATATCCTAAAACGTAGTATCTGCACATGAATATTTACATTATTTTTGGGCTCTACTGAATAAATTGAATATTTTTGGTTCATCCTCTGAATTGATATACCGTTTGGCTGCAATTTGTGTATCACTAATAGGCATAAAACAATGGTATTTTTGGGTACCAGGGACAGTTTTAACCTTATCAAAAAATTCCACCAATTCCTCTGACATTTTAACATATTGTTCATTAGATATATAACAGAAATTTAATTTGGTGATACATGTATCAGTTTGTTTCACTGCCCAGTCGAATAGTTCTCGCGGAGTTGCGATTGTGTTTCCATAGTATTTTGCAAGACTTGCTCTTTTTGCCATTCGCTTGAGAGTGCCACCAATAGCGTCACAGGGGCCTTTGCCGTGGGATGTGGCAAAAAAGTGCCACTCTGCTTCCAATCCATGTATTTTTTTGAAATTACATAAGCTGACATTTATTTTTATTTTTATAATGAGCTGCAGCTCCATCTGACTTAAAAATAACTTTTGATTTGTTTAACAAAATTTATCAATTTAGAAATAAATAGCTGAACTGCTACTGTAACCTTGTTTTAAGGAGTCTTTTTTGTTTCGTAGAAAAGCAAACTGTTATTTGCAAATAAAATCATGAGTTATGAGCTTATCAACTTTTTTTTAAGGTATTTCTTATTCATCTGTCGTTTAACGCAGGTACGTTCAATAGGTTTTTTTTCACAAAACTTTTTCTAGAAGAGAATTTAATGGGGTATGGATAAGGTTGTTAATTTTCAATGTTTGCAATACTGTTGTGATACCTTTCAAACCATAAAAATCCGTCGGATTGTTAGACGGAGTTGATTTTCTCATAGGCAGAGGCGAAGTTCATTGATTGCCTGCATTTAAAAAACATAATCACTGTATAATTCCGTTTTTTAACTGTTCTCAATTGAAAATACAATCTATTCTCTGATTCAAACTCATTTATCACTTGAAAACACAATCATATTTAACGGTTTAAAACAAAATCTTTGAAAAAATAAATTTCAGTTTGGGACTTGAAAAATTTGAAGTTAGAAAAACTTTTTTGCCTAAAATATGCCCAATTTGCAATGTATGGACGACCTTTAGTAAATTTAATTACGAAACTTTTTGCTTAAGGATGATCAAAATCTGAAATGGCCGTTTTTTTAAATCGACTTTAAAGTTTTAATTTTTTTTCAGTGTAGAAAATGTGTTTTTAATTTTTTCAATATTTTTCTCTAAAACGTCAGGAAATTTCACGACAGTCCCCAATACAACACTTTTTTGTAGGTCTTACCGTTATCAAGTTATACGGGTTTTTAAAAAAAAGTAAAAAAAACTTTGGGACTTAAAAAATTCGATGTTAGAAAAACTTTTTTCCCTAAAATATGCCCAATTTGCAATGCATGGACGACTTTAGTAAATTTAATTACGAAACTTTTTGCTTAAGGATGATCAAAATCTGAAATGGCCGTTTTTTAAATCGACTTCAAAGTTTTGAATATTTTTTTTTCAGTGTAGAAAATGTGTTTTAATTTTTTCAATTTTTTTGAACATATTCTCAAACGTCAATAACACTTGAAGAGTGACCAATTTTTCAAATTTTGAATTAAGGTACCGCGGGGCAAGTGGGAACGAAAAAAACGATAGTTCAAACAAATTGATCAATAAAATTTTCAAATGTCAATATTTTTCAAATCCAACAACACAATCACGTTTTGGCAACATATTTGCTGGTGTGTGCATATTAGTTTCGAATAATTTCGAAATTGTGAAAACCTTGGAAGAAAGTTTTAGAATGAGTCAATGGACGCAGTTACCTCGCTAGGCGGGGCAAGTGGGACACATCCAGTTTCATGCGTCAATCCACATCAGTAAGTCAACCATTACAATAATAGGATTGATAAGTCATAGATTTTTAATTTTAAGTACATATTTGATGTACAAAAGGGATCAACCATAAAATACGTAACGTTTTAGGAAGAAACCCTTTATTTAATAGTATATCACCTCACATTTAATCTGAACTGAAAATTCCTCAATAAAAGCGTAAAGAGGAATTAAACATGTTCAAAATATATCATTTATAAGTTGCTTATTAAAATGTAGCACATAAACAATCAATAATTGACGAAATTATAAATATGTTTTGTTATTATTTATATGCATGGCAGAAAACCACCTTATGGGATGGAATTGTTTTCCATCACTACTTAATTTGGTAGAAATAGCAAATAAAGTTCAAATAACATAGAAAAGTAATCGTTCACATGGTGCATTTCAAATTTCAGCTGTGTGTTTGTTCAATTTTGAAGTCGTATTTCAAAAATAAAAAAATAATTAAAAAAAAAAGAATAATAACACTTTTCTTCTCCCTCTTATGCAATTACGTAATTTGAGGTTGATTTTTTGATAAAAATCATTTGTTTGAACGTTTTAGTGCTAATCTCTAGCAAAATGTATGAAACGTGTACGAAAAGTTTTGATTCTGGTTTTTGTTTTGACCCCAGGTACAAATATATTTTGGGGTAAGATAGACCATCGAAAATTTCATATGAAATGAAAACATAATACTGGTTTATCGTTAGCAGCTTGTAATAATACTAAAAATTATAGCTTACTGATGGAAATTTGATTTAAAATAAATTTATTTTTTTGCGAGTCAATGCAAGCCGTGATACGTGTCACAATTTGTCCTGCAAGTTGAAAATGGCGCTGAACTGACAACTGTTACATGAACCACATGGTAATAAAAATAACAATATGTTTAGTACTAAATACATTCCTTGTCATTGTATCTTCAACTTTCTAGAAGAATACCCCCATGAAAAACTTTTCCTAGTTGAGCTATGACGAAACACCCCACTTACCCCGGATTCTCACTTGCCCCGGGGTACCTTATGAATGAAAAACTATAAAATTTCTTGAATGATTCCTTTTTAACAGAAAATCTGTCCTTATTGACCAAAATATTTGAACAACAAATTAATATACCATATATCAAAAAGAATTAAACTGTTCAATCAAACCTTTGTCACCACAGATCTAGAGCAGTCAATCACAGGCACCTTACCATCTTTTTGCAATCCAGTACCGCCCCTGCAGGCAACAAACATGAACTACTATGCCGGTTGTCGTCTCTCTTTCTGTTCTGCGTCAGAGGGTGATTACACGTATACAGTACAGACATTGTTCGATTTAATGAAAGCAATGAAAATTGGTTGATCGAGTTCAATCACTATTTATGAATGTTCGGTTTTAGATTTATACCAAATCAAAAATATCCGTTTGAAGGGTAATTTTGATCTTAGAATAACATTGCGCGTTCTCTTGCTCGATTACCCGTGGAATCTAAGGCACAATCCATGAAATCATTTGCGGACTGTACCCCAGTGAGGTCAACTGATGCTTTTTGCTTTAAACCCATTCGCATTGGCATCAGCGCAATCAATCCAGTGCCAGCCATCGTCGGGAACGGTTCTATAGTACTGCGCGTGGCTTCCCGGTTTCCATTTCGTTTTTCCTTTATTAAGTTTAGTTGTATAGTAGGCATCGGCTTTTAAGGCATATATCTAATCAATCAGCATACCAGGCTGATTTAGTGCTGCTATTGTTTCATAATGAAGCTATTTGTTGTGCTTAGTGTGCTTCTGGTCGGGGCCCTCGCCCAAGATGGACCCAAAGTCACTGATAAGGTAAGTGTAACTTCCGTCAATTTTAGATCGTAGCTTGTTATCTTTTTATGCTTTCCCTTCTTCGCAGTTTTAAATTGGTTCAGTGTGTTCTTCTATCTGCGATCTCTGCTTGTCTAGAGTTATGCATATTCCTCTTACCCAGACGTCTCGTACTCTTCTTTTACTTGATCAAAGTCAATTTGCGGGGGTTCACTGGGCTTATGAACCGGTTTATCCCGTTGCAAATCATTCGATGGATCTTTCAATTGCCAACAAAGAGGTGTTGTTCATAATTTATTTGACCTCTTCTTATTCTTATGCTAGTGGCCCGTTAGCTGTATGCGTAGTCGATTTTTATCTCGTCAATTTTCATTCCTTTTTATGGACTGATTACGTGTCTCTTTGTGAGAGGTTATTTTACTCTGGCTCTGAATTAGTATACATATGTACATAACAAAAACTACATATTTCTATTTCGTTCCTGTTAAATGAATTAAAAGCCAATTGAACTAGAAATGATCGCTTCAGAACCCATTCAATGCCTTTGTTCCAAAGGTTTAATGACTGCGACAGTAGAATGGCCCGGAAGCCGGCATTGAAACCCCCAAATTAATGGCAAAAGAGAGTACGAGATTTGACCCCTTTCTTTTATTGTTGAAACAACTGTATTCGCATTCTGAACGCATCATTCATTGTTTGCTTTCCCGGATCATTATAGGTCTTCTTTGATATCACCATCGGTGGAAAGCCGGAAGGTCGCATTGTGATTGGTCTGTTCGGTGGAACCGTTCCGAAGACTGCCAAGAACTTCAAAACTCTCGCCGAGAATGCGGAGGGCGAAGGGTAAGTGTTTACAACGGTACAGATTCCGTGATTTTGTGTATAGACGCGTGGCAATTAGTCGCAATTTAATTGATGGTTTGATACCGATGATGATGATGAGCAACAATTGAAGCTTACATCGTTCTTATGCTTCCGGTCGGCCGTTCCAAGTGCGTGGGATAGTTATTAGAGCCGCGTCAGTTTCAATGACCGTAATGAATTTAATTAGCACTGAGACGACGAAGGGTGATCGCTACTTTCGCGTGCAAAGCGGAGAAGCGATAATTCTGATAGCAGACTAGCTAACTTTATTAATTGTTGTAGCACAAACATGTGTAACGATTACCCGAAGCGGTACATTTAACTAGTTTTTGTACTTGACATTGAACTTTATATCATCAGATCTTGAATTGAAGTTTTAAATTACATTTATTTATATATATATTTGAGGCTAACAGCCTTTGAAATTCTTATTATTGGAACACTTTGTAACATGTCATGCTTTTAAATAACGGATACAATAAGCATAATTCAAAATTTTTCTAATAAACTCTTTTATCTTTTGTACAAAAATTTCAAAATAAAATTTATGAATAATAAAAACTTGCAAGCAAAACTTTATCGGGATATGCAAATAATGTTCATCAGGAATAAGTTTTGTATTCAGTTTAAAAAAAACTTCATTTCACAAAATTGTAGCTATACTTATTATCTAAATTTAATTTAGAAACAGTCATCATTTAATGGTTGGGACTTTAATACTTGCATAGCCTTTTAGTAGGTGTTAAACCTTCATGAGTCGATGTTCCATGACACGATATCAAATCATGGAACCATACTAAAATCAAAATTTCATGGTTACTTTGATGGTCCCCTGGAACAGCTTTCCTAAGCATTTCTGTTCCATGTCTCGATATTTGCATGAGTCGATGGTCTCTTCAATATCGACTTATAGAGGTTTGACTGTAGCCGAGAATCCAATAGTCGCATTTCCCCCCTTGGCACCCCCCAAATCCAGGCCTGCGTTCGAGGCTACAAAGCTAAGCTTTCAAGAAGATGTCTGGGTTCAATTTCCCTGTCGGCCCATGATCTTTTTTAATGGAAATTTCCTGGACTTCCATGGGCATAGAGTATCATCATACCGTCGACACGGTATACAACCGCGAAAATGGTAACTTTGGCAAAGAAAGTTCTCAGTTAAAAACTGTGGAGAATCCATGACATTTAGTTGAATGGCATTTATTCGAATGACGTTTGGTCGAATGTTCATTTCGTCGAATGAACGTTTGGTCGGAAAGCATTTCATTGTTTTAAAAAGCATATGACATTTAGTCAAAAAGACATTTTTTGAATAGAGCTTTTCCAGATTGTCTTACAGAATCAAAATTTGTCACTAATATACATGAAAAAGCGGTATGCGTATATGGTACATGCAGTGCCGTAGCGTGCGGTTGGCCAGGTTGGCATCCGCCAAGGGCGCAAGCGATCAGGGAGGCGCCAAAATGCGTGGTGCTTTGGTCAATGTTTTGTAAATACACATAAAAGGGCATCTTTAAATTCAATGTTTGAAAACATAAACATTATAAGTTCTGAAAGAAATTTCAAATTATAACAATCGATTATAAAAAAATATATTGTAAGCATCCTACAAGATGTTGAAGGATACTTTAATTTAAATGAATTTTCAGATAAATCATTTCAAATTTATTAAAGATTTTTGTGGGCTTCGTGGCCTTGCGGTTAGCGGCGTCAGTCGTCTAGGCGTATTGTGCCACGGGGTATGGGTTCGATTCCCGCTCCAGTCGGAGAAAACTTTTCGTCAAACGAAAAATTGATCGCTGGGCTACTGGGTGTTTCGTGTTGTCCGTTGCCTAAGTTAGTGCAGCCTATGTGCTGAAGACGGCGTAAATTGTCTTTTTTTTAATAGTTCTTCATGACAATTATTTGTAAATCAGTTTACGCATTATGCCTGTGTGTAGAAAACGGGCAAATCGAAGCTAATACAGCGGACGTCACAGAAATCTTGCCGTGAATTTCACACAATCCTCAAGACGCAATTCACATTGAAAGTCATGTTAAATAATCCATAACCCTGATAAAAAATAATAAATTTAAACAGGATGCTTTAGTATTGCTGGACGGTGTTCTCATGCAACTTGTACAAAATTCTCATAGAGTCTTATTCAAAATTTAGATGAAATACTGAGCACAATTATAAATGAATCGTAAATAAAAGTCGCAGAGAATTGTTTACCATTGAAAGAACATAAAGTTGGTTATTATTCGTAACAATAATCATTTCTTCAAACAAATGCTTCAAACTGACTGATAACAGCTCGAATTTATAAAAATGTTTTAATAAGAATTTTCTAGAAATCAGAGCAAAATTCTCTAATATTTTAAAAAGGTTTAACTGACTAGTTTCAAAACTTCAATTCCATGCTTCTATTTTTAATAAAATATTTAGATGATAATTTTGTGAAATTTCCTTATAGTAGAATTTTCCTATTCGCTTTGAGTATTTCATAAAATATAAAACTTAATCTATTTTATACACAAATTCTTTGAACAACTTTCATAAAAATCAAAATCTTGGAATTTATTTCGAATTAATTTATTTATTGTTCATTCTTCAAAAAGTTGAAATTCATTGAAAATTTTCTGGCTGTTTTTTTTCATGTTATCAAAATGTCGATAATAAACTACATTAAGAGATTTATTGAACATTTAAATTGGAATATTGACTATATGAATTATACTTATGCAAAATAAATGGTTTGGCAATGTCTACAATAATTTATTTAAGAAAAAGAGTTTTACCAAAATTTTTACGATGATAAAAATACCAATAGTTGTTACGAATTCACTTCTGACCATATAAACGGTAATTTTATTAGCTATTTATTGAAGATTAAACTTAATTAACTCATTACGCGTGGTAAAGATGGACAAATTATGGGTGAAATTATAAAAAAAATTCAAGTGCTCGACTGAGATTTGAACCCAGGACTCTTGTATGCTAGACGAGCGCTTTACCGACTAAGCTACCAACACGTTGATAGCCTTCCCACATCTTTACTCTTCCACAATACAGTGATGTAGGTACGATGGGCAAACAGTTTCAACACTAAATAAATCGCACTCGCTCTTTCCGCGTGTGTAGTGATATGAGATGGATGGATTTGGGTTATGAAAGGGGTCCGCGTGGTCTGTAGGGATTCTAAACTTGTAACCAACTCAGTTATTGGGTCACCAAGTGGCTCGGTAGCTTAGTTGGTAAAACGCTCGTCTAGCATATAAGAGTCCTGGGTTCAAATCCCAGCCGAGCACGTGGATTTTTTTCATAATTTCACACATAATTTGTCCATCTTTACCACGCGTAATGAGTTAATTAATTTGATAATCATGCGGATTGGATTACCGAACAGCTCAATATAAGTATAAGGTTAAGATGTTTTAAAGCTATACTTCAAAACTTTAGCGTTTCGAAACTTGATGGATTGGTCATCACTAGCTTAAACGGTTGTCTGGTTCTCTAGATTATCTAATTCTCGAAAACTTATTCAAATAGTCTCAAGTCAGAATAGTGAACAAACTTACTTTATCGATCCTACGTGTTTCTCAGACGAAATTCCACACGTTCCGTTCATACTCAAATTGATTTTTCACTTTTAGAACGTTTAATTTCCGGATTTACAAAACGACGAAAGTAAGATTCTCCACTTTCGCAACCTAACCACTACTTTCGCCGCTCCGTTGTATGGGGAGACAAAGTGACTTAACCACGAATCAAAACAAAACACTACTTGAGCCGATTTTACACTGGTACAAAAACGTCGAAAGTAACTGAATGAAACGGCTTAACATTTTGTTATAACTTTTTTTGTGGTAAATAATGGAAACTACCTAGTTTTTGAACGCGAACTGATTGTATGCAAAATTGAGGCGATGTACACGGTAAAAAAATGTTAAAAAAGTGATTCATTTTAAAACAGTTTTAAAAGACAGGTTGTGATTCTTCTTAATTAATTTTCTCAAAACCGTATAAAAGTTACTTACGTCGATTTGAAAAAGTAATCGAGAATTCTTAGTTAATGCTTAAGCCATCATAGACATTCAAATTTTTTTGTTTTTCTGAAATTTTTAACACTAACTTGTACAATGTTTTGCTGAGATGAACATGCCTTCGACAGAGAATCCGTTAAAAAAGAGATAAAGAAAAACATTGTAAACTTGGCTTTTAATCAGGGGCGCTCAAATGATTGTTCGCCAAGGGCGCCATGAGACCACGCTACGGCTCTGGGTACATGCTATCACCGGAGGTTACATATGCTAGAACAACATGATAGAGTACAATAAATCTGCTTTAATGTACTGGTGAAAGTTTTAGAATGCATTTCAAGCCTTCAATGTGCGATAATATGGACCCAACCCATCATATTACATAAACAACGTCAAGGAATCGAATGGTAACAGTTTCATTTACCGGAATAGGGTCCTTAAGCCATGTCTTTATTTTAGGCTAAAAACACATGTTTACTCAATTTTTTTTCGTTTGTTTAAGTTCAAAAAACATTGTTTTATGTTTATTTAGATTTTGTCACACCCCTTGGCTTAAACTCAAATTTTGGGTGTATTTTGTTTTCCGTGTCCCTTTCGAAATGTCAGATAGGAACAACCCCAGTGTTAAAACTACAACCCCTGTGGTGTTTTTGTCGATTAAGCGAACGTCAAACATGATCAAAATTGTCAAGGTTCATTTATGGACCTAAATTTTAAATAAAAGTTTAAATATGATATAGAAGTTATTTGAGCGGGAAAAATTGCTAAAGTAGTTGCAGTAACATGCTCTTCTATGTTATTAAATAAAAACAAGATTTGATTAAACATTTTAGGACTCTATTGTGCAGAATTTCCCGTTTTATAATATATAATTTATAATAATATAATGGAACACTTCTGAGGTGCGTCCACATTAGACCTGTTCATATTTGGAAAAATGTCTGGAAATCTACCAGTCAAGCAGTATTCGGAATTCTCATGCCAAGAACAATGTCTGGTCAAATTTTCAGCTCATTTGAAAAAGATTTCAGTATGCTTCAAGTTGAAAATGTGTTTTTGGGCTTATTTCAAGGTTTGAAAAATCATAACTAGCATGTTGAAAATCAAAACCACTAGCTATTACCACTATTTGACAGCTAATTTTATTCTGTTGAAGTTTGTAAAACTCACTAATAAGATTAAATTGAATTTTAACATTGTTTGATCCAAATTTGTTCTCCACAGTACCCAGAAATTACAGTTTTCTCAATATACATGGTATATAAAACACCCATTGACATTATTTTTTCTGACCATACTCAACGGGAATCAAACATAATACAATTATGAATTCATTGACCATCAACAGCTTATATGTTGCTTAAGGCAATAAATTACAATAAATGCCCAAAGATCGAACACCGCGTCGCAACCTGATGATAGTTAAATCATGCATGACACATGCACCGAAAACGAATGAATTGAACAAGTCAAGCATGTGCTAGAATAAGGGCGTAAGTCGCATGATCGATTTCTCTTCAACGACCCTCTCTTCTGTGAATAAAGGTGACAAGATTCAAATTTATCGTCAATTTTTAACCTTAGGATGCAAGATTGCATCGCTGCCAAGCGGTCTGAGGTGAAAAAATGCTAACAAACTTGCATCGTGTCACCTTTATTCACAGAAGAGAGGATCGATGAAGAGAAATCGATCATGCGACTTACGCCCTTATTCTAGCACACGCTTGAAGTTAGCATTGCTTTTTCTTTCCGAGTGATGATTGTTTTGATCGCATTCCACTGATCATTTAGAGCGATTTGAAAACAATCATTATCATCGACTGAGAAAAGGCAGTGCTAACCTAAGACAAGACCGGACAGGTCAAAGTACAAAAATGAAACCAATTGCCTGTCAAAAAAGACCACTTTTCATTGGTCGTTTTGGCAAAGGCCTACTTTCACATCGTTGAGTTTGATTGCAACAGGGCACTTTGTTGCTAGCCCGGCCGTGTTGCTAGTTCGTTTGTTAGAGTTTTCATCAAAAATTTGAAAATTTCAAATGAAATCTTTTTGTTTCAAATCTATTCATATTCGATGTTAGTTTCAAAGCATGTGCTCCTTCAATGTTAAAATACATAAAAATGCCTAATTGAGACCAATATAATGGAAATTGTGTCAATTCTCTCTAAAACATCGTCGGTCTTGAATTAAAATCTGATTTGTTTTATATTATAGCATCCTTAATGCACTAAATGAATGAATCGCACAAGAAACAAACAAATGATGAGCCTTTATATTTGAATTTGTTCACAAGATTTGCTTCAAAAAGATACTGGTAACACTGGCTTTTGTATCGTCAAGGTTAACGACTGAAACACAACGGGGCAGTCTTAGTTGTGCTGTCACGTCCTGTCCTAGGTGCTAACGTGTTCATTTTTTGTGTTCTTCGAAGCCCACGGTGGTGCTCTTGGCTCACCCACAGTGGATTTACAAATGTGCTTCGTAATTACCTATTTTTTACAATTTATTTTCGTAAAATAAATGGTAACTTTGAACGGGATTGACTTTAAGATATGCATAGTCATCATGTCTGGAAATGAAAAATCAGAAATTTTCGTGCAGGCATGCTTTTCAGTAAAAATACTTCGCGAAAAAAGAGATTTTCAAGAACCTCGAGATACAAACCTCAACCAAACTATGTCAAAACTTGCTCCAATCTCAAAATCGTGTTCAGCAAAAGTTCGTAGAATTGGATGAACTAATATGTAGAGGTATTTCCGATAAATTTTGATTTTTCGTTCGGTAGTTATGATTTTATAAAGCTGAAAAATAGCCCAAAAACACATAAATGATTTGAAGCACACCTAAATTTACTCTAAATTAAGTGAAATTTTGGCCAGAAGTTCATTTTGCAATGAAAAATCAAAATATTGGTTGACTGGGGAGTGTCCAGAAGTTTTTTAAAACATGAATAGGTCTAGTCCACATCCATAACCATGGGTAGGAGAAATGTTGGCAAAATCTTCATGTCCAGGGAAGTCCAGAGAAAAAAACATTAAAATTTATGGAATACTAGACAGCAAACTGACTGTTTCCATGCTGGTCATTAACGGAAGACAAATAAAGCTTTAAGATCATTTGTTACATCCAAAGGCGCGTCCACGTCCACGTTCTAATCCATGGGTAGGACAAACGTTGGCAAATATTTCGTGCACAGTGTAGCAAAGAAAAATGTTATCCCTATGATATTCTAGCTGTAAATTAAAACAAACAACCATTTGTTACCACAAGAGTAAGAAAGTCTTTACAGGGCTGGTAGCTATTGAGGACCTTAAAAATTGGGAATTAGAGGCCTCTTGCCTGGAAAAAGAAACCTAAAAGGAATCAAAAGAGGCCGAGAAAAGACCGAACAGGAACCAAGAAAACAGAATAGGAGCCAAGAGATTGATTCTCCATATCATCAGAGCAGATATTTATCTAAGATCTAAGTTTTTTTAGAAATCCTCGTGACATTACGACAAGTTTTGTGTATATTTTTTTCCTGATTTTCTCTAGAAATTTCATTAGAAATTATTTTAGGTGTGTTCAGATATTACTCCGGACATATATAAAGGAGTACATTTAGTAATTATTTCTCAAGTATTTTCTCCGCGAAGAGTCCTAGTGAATTTTTTTAAAGAATTTCGTTTAGGATACCTAAAGAATTCAACCTAGGGTTTTCCAAGGAATACCACCGAAAAGGAATTTCTCTTAAGATTATTTCAGAAATTATTGGCATTGCTCCAACAATTCTTTAAGATATGTTTTAAGATAGTCCTAACTCTTTCAAGATTTTATCCAGTGATACATCCATCGACTCCCTGGGACATCCTTCAAGATTCCTGGACAAAACAATTTCTAAAATTCAATCTATAACTTTCCCAGAAATTCCTACTAAATATTTCTCTGAAGATACCTTCCATAATTGCTCCGGAGATTTTTTCTAAGATTTCTACAGAAATTCCTCCTTTAATAGGGTCCTAAAATGTTTAATGAAAACTTGTTTTTATTTAATAACACTAAAGAACATGTTACTGCAACTACTTTAGTAATTTTTCCCGCTCAAATAACGGATATATCATATTAAAACTTCAATTTAAAAATTGGATCCATAAATTAACCTTGACACTTGAGATCATGTTTGACGTTCGCTTAGTCGACAAAAATACCACAGGTGTTTTAGTTTTAACACTGGGGTTGTTCCTATCTGACATTTCGGAAGGGACACGGAAAACAAAATACACCCAAAATTTGAGTTTAAACCAAGGGGTGTGACAAAATCTATAGAAACATAAAAAAATATTTTTTTTGTACTTAAACAAATGAAAAACATTGAAAAATTGAGTAAACATGTGTTTTTGGCCTAAACGTAAGCGTTTGGCACTAAAATTAGGACAGGGCTTTAGGACCCTATTTTACGTGATTTTCCAAGATAAGTTTTGAAAGTTTTTTCTCAGGAATTCTCCCAGGAATGTCTCCAGGCAAATGCCAAGATTTTTTTCAGAAAAATAAAATCGTAGGGTATTTCTAAAGAAAATCCTGAAGTATCCTCTAATGAAACCTGTGCAAGTTGCAAAGTCATCCTTAATGAACAAGGATCTCTGAAAGAACTCCTGGACTTTCGCAGAAGGTTCAGAAGATTTCATGGATTAAATCCACCAATCTTTATATGTAAAATCATTCAAATCTTGGAATAGTATTACGCAGGATTTTCTTAAATTTTGTTTCGAAAAACATTGGATAGAAGAAATTTGTGCAGGATTGATCGGAGAAATTATTGGAAAAAATCCGTAGTATTAACTGGTGTAAAAACTTTAATAACCTGTTGAAGGTTGCACGGGATTTTTGAGA
Organism: Aedes aegypti; assembly: GCF_002204515.2. NCBI lineage: Eukaryota > Metazoa > Arthropoda > Insecta > Diptera > Culicidae > Aedes > Aedes aegypti. The sequence goes on from NC_035108.1 coordinate 94,727,705, forward strand.
AACTTTTGTAGATGAAATGCTGTAGAAATTCTTAGAAACAAATAGTTTTGTTCGAAGAATCCCTGAAGAAATTTTTAATTTCAAGGAAGAAACATGGATGAATTTTTGAAGAAATCCACATGAACAGACGGAGGTATTCTTGCAGGGTTTCTTGAAAAAAAAACTCTTAACTTTCCAAAAACTCTGGAGCAAACCTTTCTGGGCTTACTCGGGAGAAATTTTGCTTTGGGAAAAAATCATTATAATTTCTGAGGAAATTACTGGAGGTAGTACTAGTAGCTTTGGAGTTCTAATGGATATTCTGCGGCAAATTCTAGAGAAAATTTTCTAAGCATCCTTTGAAAACCCGTCTCTAGGAGACCCTGAAAGTATACTAAACAAAATCAAACTGAAAATTCTCTTTGGGGAATCTGAGACTAAATTCTTGAAGAGCCTGTTGAACCCGCCAAAGTCTCTGGATCTTGTACAATGTTGCAGCAGGATTCAATGCAAGTATTATAAGGAACAAATAGATTAAAAAAGAGTATCCTTTATATTTAAACTTTTTCCAATCAATTTATTATACAAATTTGACGAAAATAGAACAAACTGCTTACTTACCTTTACAACCAGTTGAGTTGTTAACAAATGGATGAGCAGAAAAAAATCTGTTAATTTGTGTAGTTTTTTTTCTTTGCATCGAAGAGACCTGACTTATCGCAAAGATTTGCAGGAGAAACTGAAGATTATTAAAAAATGTTTCGAAACAACATCTTTCAGAATATTTTTTTTAAACCGCTCTAAATATTTTCATTAATTAATAGAGGAAGATCTTCTCTTCATCGTAGCATTGTTAAACAACTTGTTCGTTTGTTCAGTAACAACTTGGTTAAGATTAGATTTTAGGGCGAGATCATTAATTAAACGAGAGTTGTGAATACTCCTAAATTAAAAAAAAAAAAAAAAACAAATCTTTGGACGAGATGGCGTAAAACGAGCCAGATTAATCTACACCAGGAAAATTATATTAAGTTTGCCGCAATCAGTTGCAATAGTTTATTCCAGAAAAATAACGAATTTTTAGGGAAAATCGGGCAAATCGGGAAGTTTTTTTTTAAGAGAAATCGATACGTGTGATCAGGGTTGGGAAAAATCTTGAAATTCACTCTACAGTAGCCAAGCAAAGCCAATCACAGTCAGCGAAGCCAATGAAACTCACGCCCATCGCTGCTGTAGGCAAAAAGCCTTGAAAATAGCAAAACACCCGTTGCTAAGGGCAACCCAGAATTACTGTAGAAAAATGTTCTATTTCCCACTGCATTTCCCACATTTAGAGCCTTCAATGACACTCATGATTTAGAAAATTCGTGCACCCAACATAGGCTACTTGATGAAATTCACGTTTTTGAACTACTGTACTGGAGAGCCACGTGATTTTCGCGAAAATTCAAGCCTACTACTATTACCATTCCCAGCACTGCGTGTGATAATCAAAACATTAATCCAAAAATTTACCCTTTTCACACATTTCCAGCTACAAGGGCAGCAAGTTCCACCGCGTCATCCAGGACTTCATGATCCAGGGCGGTGACTTCACCCGTGGCGATGGAACCGGTGGCCGCTCGATCTACGGTGAGCGCTTCGCCGACGAGAACTTCAAGCTGAAGCACTACGGCGCTGGATGGCTGTCGATGGCCAACGCCGGCAAGGACACCAACGGATCGCAGTTCTTCATCACCGTTAAGCAGACCAGCTGGCTGGACGGACGCCACGTTGTGTTCGGCAAGATCCTGGAGGGAATGGACGTCGTTCGCAAGATCGAGAAGACCAAAACCGACGGACGTGACCGCCCGGTTAACGATGTGGTGATCGCCGACAGTGGTTCCCTGCCGGTGGACGCTCCGTTCTCCGTGGAGAAGGCTGATGCCTAGATTAATAAGAAAGGTGGAGTACAGGGGAAAGATTGGTTATCTTATAGAAGAATTTGCGAACAAAAAGTCCCCCAGGAGTGCATTTATTGTGATTTAACACAAATGATGATGATGGAGAAGTTGATAAAGGTGAAGAATAAATTGATGAACAGTGATTTTTAATACAATCAGTGTTGTTTTTATTGATCCGATGACCGAACCGCATTTAAGGTGCAAGAAAAAATGAGGCTAATGTCGAAAATGAAAAAGCAGTTTTCGCCCTTGAAATCAACAAATCGGAAAAAATAAAAACACACAGCCTTTTTATTTTGCAAATAAAACAGCTGTGTGTTTTTATTATTTTCGTTTTGTCGATTTTAACGCCGAAAACTGCTTTTTCATTTTTGACATTTGCTCCATTTTTACTTGGGCCTTAACACGATGGAAGCTAGATTCTCTTAGAAGTCGTTGAAAGTTAATTAGCACCCTTGTCCATGTGGGAAAACAGACTAACTGGAATAACAAATATTATGTTCGTGCCGTTGAAGGTGTTATATAATTTAATCTATGCCTCTGATTGATCAAATGTATTCACAAAATACACAATCTCAGCAAATATTAGGCTATAATTCACGCTTAACATAAATCCAGCAACATCTTCCAATCATTATTATTATTTACTTTTTAATCACAAATTTTTAAAGAGGAAAAACCCCTTTGAGTGTTTTTTTTTCCAAAATCTTTCTCAAAGATACACTAAATCTCTTTATCTTTTCACCAAACATTATAAACACACGAACCATAAAAGAACCATTGTCTTGAAAGGGACATCACTTAGGTTATGGAAAAAGGGCATTATTTCATTCATCAATTTGGCGAATAAAAACGCATCCCGCGAAGGCTTCGTGCCACGAGCTGAAATGTGCAGGGATGGGAGCATCTCGACGGACGGACGCAAGGTGATCGAAAGGTGGAAGCAGCACTATGGTGAACACCTGAATGGTACAGAGAACACAGGCACAGAAGTTCAAGGGCAGCGAAGGCGATGGCTACTTCAGCACAGCGAACAGTGGAAACCAATAAGCTCCCACGATGGGGGAAGATAAGGATGCCATTCAACAGATCAAGAACAACAAGGCCGCTGGCAAGGATGCTATTGGAGCCGAACTCATTAAGATGGGTCCGGAGAGGTTGGGTACGACAGATCGATGGACTTTCGAGGCTGCTGTTCAATACCTGCGCTTCGCCGACGACATGAATATTATTGGGAGAAAAGTGTCTTCGATAATGTTGAACAACTAAATGAGACCTGTTCGTATTGAAACTTATTAGCGAAAATCACATAGATGGGACAAACATTTTATTTGCTTATAACTCAGCCAAGTGGTTGAATCGAAATTTGATGTCTTTTACAAAGTTAATCAAATGAAATTGATCTATTCACATTTGTTTTTTTGTTCGCCTAAAACCTTTTTAGGTCAGAAGTCACTTTCATGATGGCGTTCCAATATTTGACTGTCATTGGGCTGAAAGACAAACTTTTGTTTGGTTCTATCGAAATGCTGACATTGTCAAATTCGTACTTGATTCGCTGTCAGATCCCAGCCACACATTCTTATAATTTGACTCAGAATAAAATATTTAGATGAGTTTTTTTTTTCACTCTTACCTGGCAAGTTTTATAGCATCTTTTTGAAGGCTTGTCTAAAACGGCTATAGTTTATTTTTATAATCAAAATTTTTGACGTAAGATTTTGATTAATTTTCGGTTTGTGTGTAAGTGTGTATGATAGTGAATGCATGGTTATGCATGTTTGCATATTTACGTTGTGGAACAGAAACTTGAATTGAAGCCATTGAATGATTTTTGCGCTGGTTATGCATCTCTCGACTCTGAAATTTTCATTCTTTATGTTTCAGCTTCCACGAATTGCGCCTCGCAAAGTTTTGCCATATTCATGCTTCTCGCCTCTCCTCCCTCTATTTTACACTTTCTGTATGGATTTCTTTTTTCCTCCTTAGTACCCCTCATTTGCATTTTTTTTCACTTATTTACATTGAAATGGGTTGAATAGCAAGGAAATATACATGTCAAATCTCAAAAATAATATTAAAGAAGAACAAGATATAGGAGACACAGTTTCAAGCATTTTCTGGATTCCGACCACAGACAAGTTTTATTTTTGTGAAATAAGGTTTAATTTATATGAATACAACTACGAATAACAAGTACGAAGTTGAATTCCAATTGTGACATACCTTGTTAACACCATTAATGGAGGGGTCTTTAAAAAAATCATTATAAAATCCATTCAAAATTCTTGAAAGAAATCGTGTGTGGAGGAATCCCTTTACGTAGGAACATATTGAAGAAATTATTAAAAGGAATTCCTGGGCAATTGGTGAAATTTTTGTAGGAACCGTATGTTTCAAATCGTTTTCATTTATTTATCATAACTTAAACCATTTTTCATAGACCCCTTTGAAAGAAATCTTAGAGTAACCACTGGAGAAATATTTTATAATATTCTTCGATGAATCTTGGGAAATCCGCAGGAGAATCACTGAAGCAATATCTGTAAGAATACTTGAAGAAATCACTAGAAAAGACTGGAGAAATCTTCGGAGATTATCTAGCAAGCTTTGAAATGCGGCGTATAGTTTATTACGGCGCATGTCCTAGGTAAAAAAAAAAACTTCAGGCAATGCTCAAAACGTTTTTTTTTTTGCAGGATTCTTATTCTTGAGATTCCTGTGATCATTCATGCACAAATTATTCTCTTTTGGAACTGAGCCAATAGCGTTAAAATTCACAGAAAAAAAAACACAAAAAAATCATGTGACTTTCATTGAGAATTCTCCAGTTAATTTGTTTTTTACAAAGGTAGGAAATTCTTTATAGTTATTTTAATATTTTTAATAAACTACTCAAAGAAATTTCAAACAAGTTCTTTGAAGTGTTCGTCAATGAATGACGCTCATGAAATTTCATGATTTTTGTATACATTCACTAATTCAGAATTCACACCCAAGATTTCTTTAGAGATAATTTCAAGAATTCTTCCAAAGATGTTGTATGATTGTAAATTCTTCCGAAATAATATTAATTCTTGTTTGAATGTTTCTAGTATTTCTTCATGAAATAGCTCATAAATTATGAAATAATTTACCAAGTACATCATTCGTTATGAATTTATCGAGGTATTATTGATGCAATGCATTCAAAGATTCCTGTAGGAAACCGTCCATTGATATCGCAGTGCAAACGTTCAATAGTTCTTTTTAAAATTTCTTTAGAAATGTTATTCGGGCAATTTCATGTGAATATTCCTGGCAAAAATCTTGATGATTTCCAGAAAATACTAATATTATTCCTAGAGTTTTGGTTATAAACCCCTAGAGGAATTTTCGATTAATTAAATCTAAAGGAAAGGTTATGAATGAATTCCTGAGGAGTTAAATAATGACATGAAAGCTGAGTTTTTCAAGATGTCATTAGAAGAATTCCTGCCAGTACAAAGTACAAACACCGCTAGCGCATGACGGCTCACCATAGTAGCATGTCCGAAAGAACTTGAAACTATTGAGAACCAGAGCTACAGGTCCAAAGCCCTGTAAAGAACAAACGGACATTGCTGTATCGTGTCAGCACCGAGGAGGCAGCCCCTCTAGCACGATGTAGGTAGCACAACCCTGGTTAGGTGGCCTATCGAAGACTCTTCACCAACCAAGAAAGGCAAAAGTAGAGCAAACGGGTTAATTTTACGGCAACAGACCCGGCAACGAATAAAGGACAACGATTGGAAAGTTGGATCTTTGAACGTGAGAACTTTGAATGAACCCGCGCGTGTTGGGCTCCTGGCTCGTGAACTGCGGAATGTCGGCGTGAACGTGGCAGCTATCCAGGAAATACGCTGGCAGAGAATCGGAGAACGCGAGTTCCGAGCGGTGGACCCCATCGCCAACACTTCATTCACTACAGCGTTGCGACAGAGCAGAACGTGGACTTGGCTTCATAGTGATTGAGAAGCAGATGAAGCGAATTATTCGGTGGAAACCGGTAAGCGACCGAATCTGTGTGTTGAGAATGAAGGGCAAGTTTTTCAACTACAGCCTGATCAGCATATATGCGCCAACGAACGATAAGCCCGATGACATGAAGGATGAGTTCTATGAGAGCCTGGATAAGGCCTACGGAGAGTGCCCAAAACAAGACGTCAAGATAGTCATCGGTGACGCAAAAATCGCAGATCGGGAAAGAAGATTTCTTTCGACCCGTCATTGGAACGGAAAGCCTTCATTCCGTTACCAATGATAATGGCCTGCGGCTAGTAACCTTCGCTGCTGCTAGAGGGATGGCAATCAGCAGTACCTACTTCGCACGAAAGAATATCCGCAAACACACCTGGCGACACCCGAGTGGCGATGCCTGCTCCCAAATAGACCACGTGCTGGTTGATGGGCGACATTTCTCAGATGTCATGGATGTCAGGACCTTCCGAGGCCCTAATATCGATTCGGATCATTATATCGTTGTAGATAAAATTCGGGCGCGGTTATCCAGCGTCACGATTCCACAACAAACAGAACGCTGCGCTTCAATATACAATGCTTGTCAACTGATGGGGTAGCTGCGCAATACCGTCAGCAACTAGACGAGCAGTTGGGAAGAATCAACGTTGCTGGAGACGTCGACAGCCTGTGGGACCCTATCCACGAAGCTGTGACAACAACGGCGCGGGAAGTGATCGGCACTGGTCAACGACGAAGACGAAACGACTGGTTCGATGAAGAGTGCCAGAGAGTGACAGACATGAAGAATATCGCCAGAAGCCGTATGCTTGTGGCCGGTACCCGACAGAACAGAGCAGCGAGAGCCGACGAAAAGCGAATCCACCGCAGAAAAAAAAGGCAGCACGGAGAAAGTGTGGTAGCTGACGCTCAAGAAAGCATGAACCGGAATGATATGCGGAGATTCTATGCAACGGTCAATGGCGCGTACCAGTGCCCGCCATGTGCAATGATCGAGAAGGGAATTTGCTGACCGTTAAAACGGCGGTGGCTGCCAGGTGGGAGAAGCACTTTCAGTAATTGTTGAACGGTGGAAATGGAAATGTAGCGAGGAACAGGATGATTATTGATGACGACGATCAAGCTGTGGACCCACCGACCATAGGAGAGGTTAAAAAGCCTATCAGCGAGCTGAAGAACTGTAAGGCTGCTGGGAAGGACGAGATCCCGGTCGAGCACGGAAGCGAGCAGCTTTACCAGTCAATCCACCGAGTACTTGTGAAGGTATGGGAGGACGAAGAATTGCCCGTCGGCTGGTTGGATGGCCTCATTCGCCCTATCTACAAGAAAGGGCACAGACTGGAGTGTGCCAATTACAGAGGAATTACCCTGCTGAATTCGGCGTACAAAATTCTGTCGCGCATCCTGTTCAACAAACTGCGACCGCTCGAGGAGTCCTTCGTCGGCGAATACCAAGCTGATTTTCGTGAGGGCCGTTCGACAACGGACCAGATGTTTAGCCTGCGAATGATCCTAGACAAATTCCGGGAGTATAAATTGCAGACCCACCATCTGTTTATTGATTTCAAGGCGGCGTACGACTCAGTGAAAAGAAATGAGCTTTGGCAGATAATGTCTGAAAATGATTTTCCGGCGAAATTAATTAGGCTGATACGTGCTACGCTGGATGGTTCGAAATCAAGTGTTCGGATCGCAGACGAAGTGTCAACCTCGTTCGTGACGTTAGACGGATTGAAGCAGGGAGACGCACTTTCGAATTTACTGTTCAACATTGCACTTGAGGGTGCTATTAGGAGATCTGGCGTGCAGAGAAATGGCACTATTATCACAAGGTCGCACATGCTCCTTGGCTTTGCGGACGATATAGACCTAATTGGAATTGATCGCAGATCAGTGGAAGAGGCCTTCGTGCCTCTGAAGAGGGAGACAGCGAGGATAGGCCTGACTATTAATTCTACCAAAACGAAGTACATGGTTGCAGGTAGAGATAGAGTCAGGCATGGTGGTGTAGGTGCTGAGGTAGTGTTTGATGGGAATGTGTTTGAAGTTGTTGAAGAATTTGTTTATCTTGGAACACTTGTGACATGTAACAACGACGTTTCCCGCGAAGTGAAAAGACGTGTTGCGGCTGCGAATAGGGCCTTTTACGGACTACGTAACCAGCTTAGGTCCCGCAGCTTGCAAACCGAAACAAAATTCGCCCTGTATAAAACATTGATTCTTCCGGTGGCTCTCTACGGGCACGAAGCGTGGACGTTGAAAGAGTCAGACCGGAAAGCTCTCGGTGTTTTCGAGCGTAAAGTGCTGTGGACAATACTCGGTGGGAAACTCGAAAATGGTGTGTGGCGCAGACGCATGAATCACGAGTTGTATCAAGTGTACAAAGATGCGAATCGTGTAAAATACGGCAGACTTCAGTGGGCTGGTCACTTAGTGCGAATGTCGGAAGAAAGAATTGCGAAAATAATATTCAGCAGAGAACCAGGTAGAGGTCGGCGGCTTCGGGGAAGACCATGAATACGCTGGCTGTACGCAGTGGAAGAGGACCTGGCGACCCTAAACGTTCGGGGAAACTGGGGAAGTTTTGCCCAAGACCGACGAAGATGGAGATCTACAATACGCCCGGCAATGGCGTGACGCTACGCTGTAGCCATCAAGGTATCCATCAAGGTATCAAGGTAGGTATCTCTTAAAATACAATAGATAGAACTAAAGTGTGTTCAGAAAATTTTCATGTAGTGAAACTATTTACAACTTTGCCAAAGACATCACTGGTTTGTCTTCACTTTTTTTAAAAAGTGAAATTCTATCTCACTGCTATGTGGATTGATCACAAAAAATATTTCTTTCTTTAGAAAAGCTTCTACATTCCGAACAACTTCTCTGAAGACACCCAGTAGCGTAGCGGGGCGGGGCTCGCACCGGGCCCCGGGTTCATAGGGGCCCCGAAATTATAGTGATTATAGCAGTAGAAATTCAGTTTTTAACAAAATATGTATACAGGAAGGGGAAATCAGGTTTTGAGGAAAACTGACTTGGCAATGTGCAGGGGCCCCTGTAGCATCCAGTTATATTGATGTATGTAGCGCTCATTTTAACCTTATGAAACTGTAATTTTTAACAGGACATCGTGTCATCAAATATCCGGGAGCACTCTATAACTTGAGCCTGAGTAACGCAGGAACTGCTTTGGAAACATGTCTATTATGAGCCATATCCTAAACCAAGCCGGGGTCAATCATTTTAGAAAGATTGTTCGTACTCCAAAGATTAATACGCGACTATTCCAAAGGTTTACAGATTCATACACTTAAGGAATTCTAGAGCCTTCTTCATGATTACATAAAAAGACTCGTCCAGAGATCTTTCCAGATATTATTGTAAAGATTCCTCTCGTGATTGTCTCAGGAATAAAGTCTTAGAATCTTAGGCCCTGTTAGTTTTTAGAATTACTTTATGTAATTTTAGAACTAGTCCTACAAGAATTACCCTACAGATTGTCACAGGGTTTGTTCCCTAAAATCTTCCAAGGACACAAAACCGGATAGGAAAATTTAACTATAAATTCAACCGGGGATGGATGGCTCATCTCTTCAAAAATTTTGAGTTCTTTCAAACATTTCTTGGAACATTTTTGCAGTTAATACTCAATAAATTCTTCAATTTAATAATTTACTTAGGGGTTAACATCACAAACTGCTACAGCAGTGCTTCCTGCAATTATTTCAGGAATTCCACTCGACATTTTCCAGGGATTCTGTTAAGAAAATCCTGCAGGAAATTATGGATTTGGTTGGGTCAGGTTTTTCGGGACACTTATCCAAAACTTTCTCAAGAGTCTAGAAGAAATCCAAAAATCTTTGAACCCTCTTGTAGGAATTTATCATCCATTTTACCAGAATCAGTGATTTTTGGATCTCCTTGGATAAGTTCCTAGGGTAATCCTGGATGAATTATTTGAGAACTTCTTTGGACAATTTTAGGAAGAGTTCCTAAATAAAACATGGGAAAAATCAATTTAGTAATTTCTAAGATTACTTCTGAGGATATCTTTGGGAAAAAAGCCTAAATGAATTATTCAAGGTTTAAGCAAATACTTGAATGTCGCTCTCAGGATATCATTAAATTCAATTAAATGTTTGTCGTAACCTCACGAGAAATCCTCACAGACATTTTTAGAAAGTCCCTTTGAAGATTATTGGTTGGATTATCTGAGGAATCTTTATTCAAAACGTAGTTCCTTGTCAGTCTTTTTTATCAAGTTTTTCAGACTTGGTGTATATTTTAAGATACTTAGCCGCTATCAACCCTGTTAAATACTTGTTTTAATTAATAATGTTTCGTGGTTTACAGCTAACCAGCCGAGTGGAAGTTTGACAACTATCGAAAAACTGTTAAATAGTTGCATATCAATCGTATTTTAAAGGGCCCCCGAATTTGACTCCGCACCCGGTCCCGAAAGCCCTAGCTACGCCACTGAAGACACCATACCTTTAAAACCAACTTTTCAGGTGCAAAATAATTTCGATCACGAATATAGGCTCCTAGAAGCACTGTGCAGTATTTATCACTAAAGCATATCAGATAAGATTCCTAGTAGAAAGAGTCTGGAAAAAAATATATCTAGAAATTTAATCTAGAACATCAATACTTGAAAACTTGGTGTTTGTTTTTGGAAATTTTCCTATCAATTCTTCAAAGAAAGATTTTTTAATAGGTAGGACCATTTCAATGCTTGTCCACAGTTATTGAAAACTAAAACTCAGAGAATTATCTCAAATGCATCTTGGAAAAACTACATAGTATTATTGCTGATAATCCTTGGCCGGAACCTGAGGATTACATATTTTTGGAAGGTTCTTTGCATGATCCATGGTGTGTTTGACAAAACATGTATGGAGTTTTTGCCACAGGCCTCAAATTTTGCTGCACTAAAGCATTATCGATTAACTTTTCTAATAGCACAATGATAATATAAAATTTTAGAAAAATCTTTTTAACCTAGCATTTTTTTTTCATCGGCCAGGAGAAGATTGGGGACGACTCCTCTCTGCACCTTTTAGCTACTACGCCCATGAAGTCAACGCGTATCCCATTGTCCCACCTTTGTTGACAGTGGTCAAGAATAATTTCTTTGTAAAACCCATATTGCAAATACATTGTCAAGGAAAATTTCCACTTCCGATATTATCGTTCTACGTGCTAAAAATATGAAGCACGCACGTCACACTCCTTGCTTGCCCCATTAAGTTGATTCGCAGTGTGTAGGCCATCGTCCACCATACCGTAAGAAGAAAGGGTCGCAAAAATAGAATCAAACAATCGGAGAAAATAAAAACACCACAGGCCTCAAATCTCTCATAGTAATCTTTATTTACACATCTTCTCTGTTGTTGTTTTGGTTTGTTTCTTCGTGTATCAAGTTCAAATAATTACACAACCTTTATAATCGTTATCTATCAAATTCTCTCATTGAATAAGAACTTTTCGTAATATTTTAACAAAATTCTAACTAACTTTCTACATGGTATTATTTCTTTTTCTTTAAATATGAATGAACTTATTACCCACTATTTAATTATTTGTAAAAATATATTTCTAATTCTGAACTACACCTGCCAGCTATCAATCAGCCATCCTTTGCTTCGTTTCTATCAATCGAATATGTATCGTTCCCGCCTTATCGTTTTCCCAATAAACCGTTCTAACCAAAATGATCCAGCAACGGAATTTAATATTTGGTTCAATCAAAAACTGTATTTAACATTTGCTACGGATTTACTCTTTACACACATTCGTTTCGAATCTTCCTACATTCATCCTTGGAGTATAATTAAAAAACTGCCGCAATATATTATAATGTATACACTACAGGTATGTCCTGCCCAACTTCATTCTAATATCTAGTAATGTTTATAATTCTTTATTTTTTGTTCTATTGCCGCTGCATTGATTTAGTTTTTTCTCTTGTTTTGTAAAAATTTAAAACTACATAACAAGCATTAAACAAAACAGAATCATTTCCAACCGCTTCCGATCTCGCTATTATTAAATATCTATATAATCTGATTTTCACTTACATTACTTCTTCTACGCTTCACGCTCGAATTGTAAATTTAGATATTGTTATTCTCTTCTTATTGGTTTTGCTATTTGTTTCAGACATATGCGATTATTGTGTGGCGTTGGATAAAGTTTTTTGAATCTATTCATACATATTTACAAAATTTTACCTTATGTTGAAATTTTACAGATCTCCTAACTCCGGCATGGGAATTACTATTAGTAGACTGTTTGCTTCATTTACAGTTTGAACAAAAATCATTGGAAGTTGTTTATTCGCTCACACCTTGTAGTTAACGCTTTTTTCTTCTATTCCACATAGCTCGTAGATTCTGCGAGAGAAGTTCGGTAAACTAATTAATTCGATTGCTCATACCGCCACCCATTCCTCTTTGTTAGTTCTATTATAAAAATATATAATTTAATTGACGTTACTTGTAATGCTTATATGCTTACCATTTCCCTCCGGGAGATTCTATCGGTATTATTAATGAAATTTCAAAAATTTGTTTTTTCTCTTTCACCCGATGTCGAGTTCACTCAAAAGTGGTCCAATTGATGAGATGACTTTTCAATCCATCGGCCCTAGGCTATGACGTCCGTTTCGGAATCACGAACCTAATAGCTGAACAATGATGGCCTCAGGTATCGATGATTTGCCCTCTTTCTATGCATTTTAAACAGTTTTCTGCTTCTGATCTGAGTAACATTCCCTTTTAAGGAAACCGATTTTCGTTATTGTGTGATTCGAATGTCTACTAAGCGTATTTTTGTCCAAACATTTTCGTACAATTTTCAGCTCGAGCATAAGAATGTAAGATACTTTTGAAATGTAGTCTACGGCTGTTTGTCAAACTACAACACGCTTACATAGCAGAAAGTGACAATTTAGAGGTAATGAGACTATTTACGATCCAGAAATGAATCCAGAGATGGTTTCAGTTTAGATATCATGTAATGAACTACAACTCTTTGAGTATGCGTATAGTACCAACCGTCTTGGCCCATTTGCATAACAAAACAAAACAAGATCAAACTCAATGCGTTGAAAGTTGGACGGACAAGCGATAGATTCAATTGACGGTGATTGTCCATTAGCTTATATTTGAATTTGCATAAATCTGCATCAAGATGGGTACGGTAACTTACGAAAAGAGCTGGTTTTTGCTTCTATTACCAGTGAATTGGTACCAGATCCGGCTGAAACCCACTTATGCGAAACAATTGAATAATTTTATGTTTAGGGGCCCAGATAGCCGTAGCGGTAAACGCGCAGCTATTCAGCATGACCAAGCTGAGGGTCGTGGGTTCGAATCCTACCGGTCGAGGATCTTCTCGGTTGGAAATTTTCTCGACATCCCAGGGTATAGAGTATCTTCGTACTTGCCAGACGATATACCCAAGTAACCATATGCACTAATAATAAGCCTTTAATCAGCATAATAGATGCGTACATGCATTATAATAGCACCACAAATACTTACACTCCTTATAACAGCACTTCCGCTGCGTAGAAACCCTATTACAGCATTATTAATGCTTCTAAGCCTGATGCATGCAGGCATTAAATAAGCACTATATTGGCTTTATATTCTAATACAGGGCATGTTTAAATGCCATCCAGTTTTTTGACAGATATACCACGTGCTTTGTGTTTGCATATAGTGGTAAGATGAAGTCAAACATAAATCTTCTCACTACTACAATTGCATAATAGGCATTTGGACAACAGTTTTCCAAATGTAGTTTTTGCTGAAAAAATCAAATGATTTTGTATGTTTCATAGGCGTACTATGAAGTAAAGACATTGAACTTGTTGATAGACTCCACAAACCGTATATCCGTCTGAGATATCATTGCGGAAAAGCGTAGAGAATGATTTTCAGTTACTAATGGGTCAATTACTAGCATTGAAACCCTATTTTTAAAGGAATTTCAGCCTGGCTAAGTTTTCATCAGATGGATGGCAGAAATTTAAACTGATGTGAAAAAGTTTAACAAAATCAACCACAGATTTCTATTCCAGTAATAAACTCTTTCATTTTGTTTGAATTCTTTACAAAAATTCATAACGTTTTAAATTTTTAAGAAATTCTAAAAAATATTTTACTAAAGAAATGTGTAGCCACCATTTGATATTCAATGGACAATTTTAGAATAATCAAATTCCTCAAGGAGTATCGAAGGGTGGCTTCAGATCTTGTTAGAGTGCAATCGTATACCCCTTGACCAACACTACACACAACAGAGATAAACCATGAACTGTATCCGCAAAGAGGCGGCCCTGCATTAAAACGTCAAAAGGTTGCTTTCAATAGAGCTTAGTGACATTTGAACACACGAAGACTAGCATACGCTCGTCATACACAGTTTGTTTTTGTTTTCCTCAAAGAAACTTGCACACGCTTTCCAGACTCATCAAAATGCATATGGAAAAATTACCCAATTTGGAAAATTTTTACCCGAATTCTAGGTGGTTTTCGAGACAGAGTGCATATTGTTTTCCTCTAAGGTTCACAACTACATCTACACTAGGGTACCCATACCATTGGGCGTGATAACCACTATAAATTCATTATAAAGTGCGTTTTCTACAAACAACAAGTGTTTCATTTTTCTCTCTCTGAGTCCTTCGGTCGTCGAGTCTTTAGTCGGTCTGCGCGTTCGCTTTTAGGTTATGGCCCCAGACATGGAAGAAAAGGCGAAAATCACACCGTTTGATGGTTCCGGATTCCATAATTGGCGCTTCCGGATGGAAACGGTTCTTGATACCTTCGATTTGTTGGATTGCCTCGAACGCGAGGTGGAAGAAATTGAAGAGTTGCAAGAGGAGGATGATGATGCGGCACAAGTGAAGGCAGAGAAGAAAGTGTTGGAGAGAAAATCGCAGGAGAAAAAGTGCAAATCACTCATCGTGCAGGCCTGCCACCGCCTGTCAATTGGAATTGATTAAAGATTGTACAACGCCGAAAGTGATTTGGAACACACTGAGGAACATCTTCGAAAAGCGTGGTGTTGCAGGTCAGCTGTACATCCGAAAACAGTTGCTTACGCTCAAGTACACCGAAGGAACCGGTTCGACGATGTCGGAACATTTGATGCGCTTTGATCGACTGATTCGGGAGCTCAAAGGGAGCGGTGCCAACGTGGATGACTCGGACGCAATCTGTCACTTATTGCTGACGTTGCCGTCGTCTTTCGATTCCGTCGTTACGGCAATTGAAACACTCCCTGGGGGCGTTGAAATGGATTTCGTCAAAAAGCGCCTAATGGATGTGGACATGAAGCGTCGAAATTTCGACTCAGCTGCTCAAGAGGGCGGCAGTGATGGTGTGGCGATGGCGAGCAAGCATAAGATGAAGATGAAGTGTTATCGGTGTGGAAAAGTGGGCCACAAAAAGGCCGAATGCCGCGTGCCGTCGAAAGAAAAAGTGAATGAGAAGAAACCGAAAAACGATGCGGGCAGTACGCAGAAAGCAAACATTGGTGTGCGAGAAGAAAAACCAGAAGTGGCTTTCGTGGCAACCGATATGGAAGATTTTGTGAAGATTGGTTGGTATCTCGACTCGGGCGCGACAGACCATATGGTCAATGACTCTCGGTTCTTCGTGTCCATGCGTCGTTTAGTGAATCCGATCGAGATTTTGGTGGCAAATGGACAGAAACTTGCAGTCGAATACAGTGGCCATGTTATGATTTACGTGCGTGTCAACGGGAAAACCACGAAGTGTGAAGCCAAAGACGTGTTATATTTGCCTGGCTTAAGCTGCAACCTGTTTTTCGTTAAACGAATCACACGACTGGGATTCAAAGTGAGTTTTGATAAGGAAAAAGCAGAAGTGTCGAAGGATGGTGTAACTTGGGCAGTAGGTTGGCTCAAGGACAAACTATACGAGCTGGATGTGTACTGCAAAGAAAGTGAAATGGGATGTGCCTTAGTTTCCGGGAAAGTGTCGCGGAATGCGTTGCAGTGGCATCAGCGTTTTGGACATGTTGGTAACGATGGTCTCAAGCAGCTCGTCCGGCATAAAATGGTGAAAGGCTTCAATCTTACGGAGTTCGACGATGATACCGTCGTGTGTGAGCCGTGCTTATCAGGTAAGATTGTTAGATTACCATTTGAACCCACCGAAGAGAGGCGATCGACGCGAACCTTGGAGCTTGTTCATAGCGACGTCTGTGGCCCAATGACCCCGCACACATGGGATGGGAAAAGGTTTTACGTCTCTTTCATTGATGACTATTCCCACTTCACGATAATCTATCTCATGGCGTCCAAGGACGAAGTAGTTCATTGTTTTCGCGAATATGAAGCTCTTGTAACCGCTCGCTTCGGATCGAGAATCTCCCGGCTTCGCACCGACAATGGAGGAGAGTACGTCGGTGGTGAAATGCGTCGTTTTTGTCGGAGCAAAGGAATAGCGTTGGAAACTACCATCCCTTACACGCCACAACAGAATGGCGTGTCTGAGAGGATGAACAGAACACTGATGGAACGTGCCAGAGCCATTCTAGCGGACAGCGGTTTCGGTAAGGAAATGTGGGGCGAAGCCGTGTACACGGCCACATACGTTACGAATCGATGTCCGACTGCAGCTGTTGATGTCAACAAAACACCATACGAGCTGTGGGTGGGGCGAAAGCCGGATGTCAGCAAACTGCGTACTTTCGGTTGCGCCGCGTACACCCACATTCCAAAGGAGTTGAGAACCAAACTTGATCCCAAAGGAAGGAAGCTGTACATGGTGGGATATACAGTTAACGGCTATCGTTTGTGGGATGCGGAGAAAGGTAAGGTTGTCGTGGCAAGAGATATCGTGTTCGATGAGAGTTCGTTGTTCGGTTCAAAGCTGACGGTTCCCGAAGTATCAACGAAGCAGATTGAGTTGTCCTGTGAGAAGCAAGTTGCCGAAGTACAAGAAGAGGAGGCTCCGGAAGATGCTCCAGGTCCTCCAGAAAACGAAGTGGAAGAAGCAGTGGTTCGGAGAAGTGGACGATCTAGGAAAGAACCAGTGTGGTTTGATAATTATGAGATGTCATGTGGCTTGGCGATGAGCGCAGAGAACTTCGTTGAGGATTTGCCAAGCACCGTGGCGGAACTCAAGAAGCGAAGTGACTGGCAATGCTGGAAGCAGGCGATAGCGGAAGAGATCGATTCATTGGAAAAGAACAAGACCTGGGTACTTACTTCGTTGCCGACTGGGCGGACCGTGATCGACAGCAAATGGGTTTTTAAAATCAAGCGCAACGAAGTTGGTGCCATCGACCGCTACAAAGCACGGCTCGTAGCCAGAGGATTTACTCAGCGGAGAGGCTTCGACTACGAGGACACGTACTCTCCGGTAGCAAAGCTAACTACCCTGCGTGCCGTATTAGCTGTTGCGAACTTCGAGGGCATGCACCTGCACCGACTCGACGTCAAAACCGCTTTTCTAAATGGAACGTTGAAACAGGATATCTACATGAGACTTCCAAGTGAGTTTGGCGCAGGAGATTTGGTGGCTAAACTGCAGAAATCGCTATATGGCCTCAAACAAGCCTCACGTGAATGGAACAGGCGATTCCATGATTTCATAGTGAACCTCGGGTTTGGGCAAAGTGAAGCGGATAGCTGCCTCTACATCGCATGTGATGATGGAGAAGCGGTGTTTCTGATTATTTATGTCGACGACATCATAATAGCCAGCCGTTCGTTAACCGTTATTACCGCTTTGAAGAAGAAGTTGAGCTTAGAGTTTGAAATGACCGACTTGTGCGAAGTGAAAATGTTTCTTGGTTTGGCCATCGAGCGTGATAGAGAGAAGGGTGTTCTACAGATCCACCAGAGACAGTATTTGCTGAGCCTATTGAATCGTTTTGGTATGGGAGAATGCAAAGCGGCTCATACTCCAATGGAAGCTGGACTAAAACTGGACACGTCTTCTGATCCGTCGGAGTACACTACTCATCCGTATCGAGAACTCGTCGGCTGCCTTATGTATGTCACTGTGACATCGCGTCCTGACATAAACGCTGCCGTGAATTATTTCAGCGGTTATCAGAGCTGCGCCACAGATTTACATTGGAGTCATCTTAAGCGTGTCTTGCGTTACATACGGGGCACGTTGGATCTGAAGCTAGTGTTTCGTCGGCAAAAGGAGGATGATGTTATGAACGGATATGTTGACTCAGATTGGGCAGGAAACATAACGGATAGGAAATCAGTCTCCGGTTTCGTTTTCACGGTCTATTCGTCGACAGTATCCTGGACCACGCGGAAACAGCCATCGGTAGCGCTCTCTTCAGCTGAAGCTGAGTATATGGCGCTCAGTGTTGCAGTTACAGAAGCTATTTGGCTACGTCGTCTATTAATGGATTTGAGTGTTAAGATCGATGAACCAACCGTAATATATGAAGACAATCAAGCTTGTATTCAAGTGGCTGAAGATGACAAGATGATGAAGAGACTGAAACATGTAGATGTGAGATACCATTTTGTAAGGGACGAAATCCAAAAGGGAGTGTTTCGTTTAGTGTACGTGCCAACGGGCAATCAAATTGCTGATATGATGACTAAGGGACTGGGCAGACTTCAGTTTGTTAAGCTACGTGAATTGCTCGGGCTATCAGCTTGACGGGGGGTGCAATCGTATACCCCTTGACCAACACTACACACAACAGAGATATACCATGAACTGTATCCGCAAAGAGGCGGCCCTGCATTAAAACGTCAAAAGGTTGCTTTCAATAAATTCATTCTAAAGTGCGTTTTCTACAAACAACAAGTGTTTCATTTTTCTCTCTCTGAGTCCTTCGGTCGTCGAGTCTTTAGTCGGTCTGCGCGTTCGCTTTTAGATCTTTCGTTACAAATCTATTAACAATCAGACAAATATTATTGTGTGATTTGTTCACACCTCCATCGTGCATTCCTCTTGGAGGACAACCACTTCATCTATATCTTTTTCTACCTTAAAAATGATTCTGAAATTTATTTTTGGATAAAAATATTTGATTTTTCAAAAAATAATAGTTTTTCCTCATCATTCCTTACAAAGTTTTTGAACAGTCCTTCAAATATTTTCAATATATATCACTAATAGGCTCCTAAATCTTTTGACAAAATCTTGTTTTAATTAATAACACGATTGAGCGTGTTATTGGTACTGCTTTAGCAAATTTTCCCGCTCAAATAATGGCTATATCATGTTTGACGTTCGCTTAGTCGACAAAAATACCACAGGGGTTGTTCCTAACTGACATACATCGGATCGGACACGGAAAACAGAATACATCCAATTTGAGTTTGAACCAAATGTTGTTACAAAATCACAAAAATCGGAAAAAAAGTTTTTGGCCTCAAACAAACGAAAACATTTAAAAATTGAGTTAACACGTGTTTCCGGTACAAACTTAAGCGTTTGATACTAAAATTGGGACAGGGCTTTGGGACCTTATTGCTTCAGAAATTATGCTAAGGTTTTTCCCTTGAAATGCTACTTCAAATTCCCAAATTATTTATTAATAATCTACGAAAAGTGTTTTTGAAATGTCTTTTGTTTTCGTATCTTTAAAGGAATTTTATTAAAATTCTCAATGATACTTTTGCTTCCAATATTAGTATAGCGTGAAAGGAATCTGTGGAAAAACATTTTACAAAACAACTGAGAAGGAGGAGGAGATTTATTTAAGGAAATGTATAAGTAAGACAAACAGACGTAACCAATGCTAAGATCATAAAAGATTTTTTTTATTAATTCAGAAACTCTACGATGGATTTTTTAATTTTCAGGAACGAATTTAGTAAATAAATGAAAACTGAATTTTGTACTCTACCATTCAATTCAATTTTACATTTATTTATAGGCATTCCAACCAAACAGCTAGAAGATTTATTATCATCATGAATTTAGTATATTTTTTAAATGAGTTTGAACTGAAGAATATTGCCGAAGACCGCGAAACAATCCGACACCTGTGAAAAAAGTTTTTCAAGGCGGCAAGGCGACGTTGATTAACACGTAAAGGAATAACAATAATAACAAAATCGGGCAAAATTTCCGAATAGTCTATGCTTAATAACTTTTTTCACAAGCATCGGATTGCTTTGCGGTCTTCGGCAATGTTGTTCATCGTAGAAATACCTATCGAGATCTTCAGATGTTCAGAATTTTTATAAAGGTCAATGGGCGACCTCTGGCGATTTTTCTTTGCAAAAGTAAGTTTTCCCATAGTAAATCCCATACAAACTTTGAACGGCTGGCGCTAAAATATAGTTTCTTCGATTGAGCTGAAATTTTGCACAGTTGTTATGGGACCTAAATGCAACCCAAAAAGTGGACTGGAACGAGAATCTAAATTTTTAATATAATCGTGTCCCAGGCTAATGGATATAGAGTGATTCGTAGAGTAATTTGTAAGGAAATCCCTAAAACATATTGAGGTATGCGTGCAGTAGTTTTTTAACCAAAAATGGATAGATTTCTTGATGTTATTAATGGAAGAATCCCGAGAATAACATTCGGGATTATTATGTTACAGCCTGAAAGAATACCTGCTGGACTTTGTGTAAACATGTTTTGAATTACGAAATTCTTTAGTGAATCTATTGAAAAATGTATTTAAAAAATCCCCAGAAGAATAGAAAGTGCTGCCTTTGGAAAATGCTTTGATGAATCTCTGGTAATTTTGTTAAAAGAATCCAAAGACGACTTCGATCTCAGGGGAAACAATAACATTATTCTCTGAAGAAATGTTGTTCAGGGATTTGCTTGGGAATTTTTCAGTATTTTCACGGAAGAGTTTTTCAAAGAAACTTTATAGATATGCTTGATGTTTTTAAATTTTCTTATGTTGGCATTTTTGTGCTTGAATTCCTGGATAATTTTTGATGCAAATTTTTCTTGAAATCTTTTGAATAATTTTCCAGAAGATTTGTTGAAGGAATCTGAAAAAAAACTTAAGGAAAAACTTCAAAGGCAAAGCTGGTAAAACTGTTGGTAAACTCTCTGAAGAATTTATGAAAAGAATCATTGCTTGGTGATCTAGAAGACAATTTTGTATGACTGCAAGAATTTATTGGAGAGTTCTTAAGTAATTCCAGAAAATCCTTAACAAATTAATAATGAACAACTACATGGTGTTTGAAACTAACAATTGGAATTTTGATGTAATAAGTACGTAGAGAAATGTTTAGAAGAACTTTTAAAGCATTTTCCGGTGGAATTCATTTTTTAATCAAATTGATTGAGATTCTTCGAGAAATTTTCTAGTAAAATCAGAAATCCTAAGCAAATTTCAGGAAAAATCTGTTGAATAATAACTTTCAACCTTGGAAATGATTTTCCATGGAAATTTCAGGAGTAACTCAGTAAATCTGATAAAAGAGTTTTTTGTTGAAGCACTGAAAAGTACGGAAATAATTCATGAAGAAATCCCCGTAGGAATGCCTGAATGCCTGAAAAATTGCCCAACCTTAATTTTTCGTTTTTTTTCAACAAACACTAGGTAACTGAATTTTATCAATTCGAATAGTGCTACATTCACCAATGGTGCTGCAAGTACACTTATCCCAAGTAACCACTAGCCCGCTATTTTGCCTTTTCGGCTTTATCTTTTCGTAATGGAAATTTCTTTTACTTCCCTGGGCATAGAGTATCATCGTACCTGCCACACATTAAGGTACACCGGGGCAAGATGAAATGCAACGTTCTGAATATGATACCAACAGATGTCATCCGTTTTTCTTCCCCAAAAGTTTGTCCCAACTTAATATTGATGTATTGAGGAATTCAACTCAATAAAATAAAATTTCACTATGAACTGTGGAAGTGCTCATTGAACGCTAAGCTGAGAAGTAGGATCTGTCTTAGTGGGGCCGTAATGCCAAGAAGAAGAATACGGCTGAAAAAAGGACATGTCAGCTGTATAATAGCATTATATTAGCACGCAGGGCGATGATATTTGGTTATATTCAACAACGTTAATTACCAAAAATGTACCAACGTTAGGAAACATGACTGCTTCTGATATTGTTTTTTTTTTATCTGATATTACAATAAATAATTGATGCAATGTTCAAAATCCAAATTATGGCTGAATCAGTTCAACTTGGGGTGAAATTTGCAAAATAAATTGTAATTGGATTATGTTCTGGTAAAGGATTCAAATATTGTATTGGATATTTTGAATTGAAATTTTAGTTTTCTGAATTGTACAGTATGGCCCATAAAAAAATGCGAAAATTGTTTGAACGTGAATATAGCATCCACAAGCGTTATTTTTATTGTTTTTGATAGTGAATGTAATTTCTGATTATTGTAGTATATTCTGACACAATTTTGCTATTCAGGACAATTTTTGTCATATTTTTCTTACTGTCCTAAAAAATGTAATAAAGCAAATAAGTTCTAAGGTTTTGTCCGCCCAAAGCTAGAAACAGCGACTGATTGTCATATACTCTGGTGGTAAACTTTCCACCTTAAAAATTACACTTTATTGTTGAAAATTTTAGTTTGTTTGGTATCAGAGGATGGAGGAGTTATTAGAGAACGTGTTTTTCATGATCACAATAAAATATTTTGCCAAGGTCATAGTTTTGAGGGCATTTGCGTCTTATAGATTTGATATGCCTTTAATTTTTGTTAAGGTTGAATAAAAAATAAATACGGAGGCCTATAACAGATTTTCGAGGATGAAATTTGTTCCATCGGTTAGAGACAACTTATATCAATACTAGCTCATAGGTTTTGAGCAAAACGGAGCCGCTTATCACACTTATATAAAGGTTCAATCAAAGCTCTCCAAAATAAGCCGTTTTTTCGAAAATATGTTTACGTCTCTAATTACCCAGGTATGAATCAATTCTATCATTTGATATGGGCGAATGCTGGAGACAAGACCTGTGAAGAATCCCACGTCATCGTTGATATTTTAGAAGCTTTCATCACACAGATATTGAACTCGACGTCCGTATGATAAAATTTGAAGGTATGCTTCCAATTCCTCTCTGGTATGGTGAAAGTAACAGATAAAAATCATATCCAAAGCTAAAAACTGACTCTAAATAGATCAAACAATACAAGTAATGAATAATATTTATGTTTCATTCACATTTTCTATTTAAAAACTACCATTAAACATGATATGACCATTTTCGCATTTTTTTATGGGCCATACTGTACATGAGTATGCTCTTCTGCTTCAAAGTGGCTAGCACAGTTGATTGCAATGAGTATAAGTCACTTCTAGTAGAGTCTGCTTCTCAGCCTAGCTATTGTTCTATGAGCATTTCAACTTTTACACACTAAGAGTTTGCCATTTTTGCATTCGTATTTCGAGTGACGATGCTACTGTATGAATAATTATTGCAGTAAAGTTAAATTACGACCGACCTGGAATTGAATCCAGATCAGATACCTTAACGTGGCTTTGTTTGCAACTGTCTTAGCATATCTCGAAAAATTATTCAAAAAGACGTATATCATAACCACTAATTTCACTGCTCTGCTATATGCAGAGGCAAAGAGACTTAACTACGAATCAAAACAAAACACTACTTGAGTCACTCTTACATTGGTACAAAATCGTCGTAAGTAATTGATCAATTGTTGTACCATTTTGTCAAAAAGTTTTTGTGGGAAAATGATAGAAAATCAGATATTGGAAACCATGCTACTCGTATGTATAGTTTCGAGCATATACGTGAAGAAAAAACGGCATAATGTCGGTTAATAAAGTTTTCTTCTCAATTTTTTGCTTTAAGCCTTGTGAAAGTTACTTACGTCGATTTGAAAAAGTAATAGAGAAATACACTTTTTCCCTATAATTGTTACTCTTGTTCACCGTACGCGACTAATAGTTTGACAAACACTAAATTTAAAAAAAAATGGATGATCATGACAATATGTCGCATTTTTTACATAATTCAAAACGAAAATGTTTGCTTACTCTCTAATAATATCCGAAAGTGAATTTAAAAATGTTATTGTTCATTTTTTCCCACCCGAGTGTCCATCGAATCTTCGCCTAGTTTTTTGTCGCTTATATCTGTGTATGTATAATTGGAAAATATGGCTCCATTACTCGCGCATGGTTGTCCCTAATCCTATTTACACATTACTTGGTGTATAACTCTTAACGATTTTCGCGCTCGGACTCCGAACGCGATTTGTTTCGACACGATAAAAACTGAAGATAATCATACATACGATTCGGTTTGAACCCTACACTAGAGAGAGAGAGAGAGGGTTACGAAACTTAGAATTAAATATCTCTTACATTGTTTTATTGTACTTCGCTGAATGTTTATTTCTTTTCTTTAAATCTCAACAATTTATCTTGCGGAGATGTCTGCTCTGATTTTTTTTCATTTTAAATCTTACAAGATGAAAAGTTTAAGCGTGTCACTCTGTCTGTGTCCTGTTATGGTCTGCAATTTCCTGCTTTGCTATGATTTAGTGGTGGAAGCCGTTTGTTTTCAAAAATGGTTTCGTCTGTTTTGTTCTTCCTCTCTCATAATTATTGCAATTTGTACTGCCGATGCTGGGATTGACTTTTTGTCGCAGTGATTTTTGGTTACTTTTTTTTTTTTGGTTTCGGTAGTTCCTGTGCAATGTGATGGATTTTACTAAGGTGGCGCAGATGATTGATGCGTGCCACTAGTCCTCTCTTTCATTCTCCCGCTGTTCTTATGCAGCGCAAATAGTGACGTCACTATTTGCGCTGCATAAGAACAGCGGGAGAATGAAAGAGAGGACTAGTGGCACGCATCAATCATCTGCGCCACCTTAGTAAAATCCATCACATTGGTTCCTGTGTTGTGCAATGTGGCTTGAAGTGCTGCCATCTTGCACTGGGGTGTAACGTGATCGCAAAGAAATATTAAGCTATTTGGAACAATTTAGTGATGCGGCACCGAAAGGAAGCGGAGATCTCTTGTTATTTACAGGAATCTTACCAAACACAAATTATTTGTTCGAGTCTCGAAGGTTAATTCGAAAAAAATCTTTTACTAAAAAGTTTTTATTCGGGATGCCTTAAACCGGGTAAGTTACTTTTTTAGGATTCTTTTTACAAACAATTAGAATGTTCACTTTACCATATGTTAGCTTATACCTTTTAAAGTTTTATCATAATTCTGTGTTTTCTTTTTGTTGCTTTTCTTCTTTTTGTTTTTTTTTATTTGAGCATTTTTCTTTTTCGTTTATTTAGCAGTAGTTGAGTTTATACTAAGAGTAATAGTTCATGTAAGGGTAGAAGAACGTCGAAGGATTAAATAGTTAGCTACAATAAATTCGATTGAAGATTCTCATGTTTTGAACATTTTTAGTTTTGCATTACGTTGTTGTTTGGTTTTGATTTGCTTCGGACAGACAATAGTGGCTATAAAATATACTCATCTTCTGATCGTCCCATGTTTCGATTTCACTACGTGAGAATTTCCAGTATTAAAATATATGATTTTGAAATTCGAAATCCATACGACAGTACTGAAAAACTATACAATGTTGATGGGTTGGAAAACGAGCTCGATGATTTCGAGTGACCTTAACGCAGATAGGAGCTAATCACACAAAGATATGTAATGGTTTGAACTCTACATCAAATATCGATGATTTCTAGGGCGTTTCAAACGCATGTTTTAAATCAGGAAACTGATTTTTCACTACACTGGACATCGTCGATGGTTATTCTTGTTTGACAAGATGCGGAAACTGTTTCAATCTATAACTGAATGCATTTGCCTACAGTTTGGCCACACGGTTTTATGATTTCGTACTGATTGTGTTATGATTCAAATAATTACGGTAAACATTTTATTCATCTTTAGTTATCTGTCGAGATTCGTAAATCATTGGGATAATATCAAATAATTTACAAGCATTGCATCGTGAATACGTAATTTTAGCTTAATAAGCCTATGTTTTAATGTATCATTTTATCTCACTGGACAACAATATATAACAACTAATACAACCAAAGATTTCGTTAAATGAACTTTTTTACTAGATTAGACCAGCCAGGCACATATTATGATGCATTCGTAGATTTGATATTTTGAAAGTAAAAAAAAATAGAATATCTTCTTGGTTGCAATCACGAATAAAAAGAAGGGTGAATCTCTGAATTTGCACTTTTTCAAACAAAAAACGGGACAAAATATGGAAGAAAGGAAGTTTCTCCGGAATGCGCACATCACAGAAAAAATGCAGTGTAAACTGAAGACTACTGTAAAAATAAACCAAATTCGCTTATTGTAAACTTGAATGAAGATAAATTCAACTCCCAATTAGAAATGGTTGAATGTTACATGATCGTGTAAATTTAAAGTTATTTTGATTGTAAAATAAGAGATTGGTCGTTGAAATTTAAGCTTAATTTGATGCACCAAATATGCGCATGAACATAAACTTAAATTTACAACATGTTCTTAGCTTTTTAGAGTGAAATGATTAATGTTGATAATTGCATCGAAATGAGCTATCAACTCGATGCTTTAGACAAATTTTCCGAACATCAAATCGAAGCAGGCTCTAACACAGGCTCATTGATTCAGGTGAGGAAACAAACAGTGCAGTGTCACCAATCGGGGTCAGTTGTTCCGACTTTGAAGGATTTATGCAGGTCATCTTGAACTCCATTAGCGGAATCAAGATTCCCTTCCAAATCGCAAAGAAGGTAGACTTCTTCTCAAACATCTTGAAGAGTGCTTCTTCTCTTCATTTTTTACTGACGACGACGAAACTCAAAGTTTGTTCAAGGTCTTCTCTCAAGTATACACTGAGAAAAACCTACACGTCAATTTCGTGTGTTTTACTTATAAGTTTGCGCAATGAGGAAAACCACATGACTTGAGTGTGGATTTCGTCATTGCCTTCACGGTATAATAACATGTGTATCAACATTATGTTGTCATGTGAAGCTAACAAGAATGTCTGAATGCTTTTTTTTTTTCAAACAAGTGAGTCAGCAACAAGCGAGGCGCCATAATTTCCATAATTTAGGAAGCCCGAGTTTAGCATCTTCCATTTTTTTCAAAACCAGGAAAATCTGTTAGAGGAATCCAATTTTTCTTCTAAACCATACATTATATTCAATGTTTTTATAAAAAAGTTGAATCTTCTTCACAATTCTTCAATTTCACAAATTTTCAATAACACTTTCAGCTTCAAAATTTGCTTCTTCTCTTTCGAAAGCATGATGATGACTGTCGTTCGACACGAGGTTCAACCGCAATTGATTTCGCTAGGGGTTGATCACAAATAGTTCAGAAGTTTTGAACATGGAAATCGATAGCAAAGCCCATCGATTTCATCAACAAACTCATAGTGCAAATCGATGAATTGACCAACTTGAACAAGATGATCGATATCAGGTTGGACTTGAACGAAAATCAATATCCGGTTTGGAAAAATCGTTAAAAACCCATGCAATATAGGGTAATTCGCTAATTGTTGAACGGTACCAAAATGTTGAACGATCTGTGAAAACCATATTAAAACAGGAAATTGAACCATTTTCAAACAGTTTCTATAAATTATACATATTATTTTGTAAGTTAGCTGTACTATTGGACACAATAAATTTAATTAGCACATTAATTTATTAAACGAAATATTGATTGAATTTTTTTATCGGTAGGTGAAACGAAAATTGTAATTGACTGTTTAACGATAAACTTGCGACGATCGACGCGCCACCATGTTTCATACAACGGAGGGTATTAGAACTAACTTGGAGGTGATGATTTGGAGGTTATTTGGCAATTTGGAGGTTAAAATCCCCTCCAAACACTAGCGATTTTGCGGTGGGATGTTGACGTTTGATGACGAATTCTCTTAGAAAAAACCAAGCTGGGGCTGCTATGAAATAAGCTGTGTAGTAAAACATACTACGTTTATTGGGTTAAGCACCTATTCACGATATCAGTAAAAGTCTACTTTGATTATTTTCTAAACATCCGTACAATTTACTCGTACCTATTAATTACATAAAAACATTTTCAATCGCACTTTCGTTTCACGTACATTTTCCATTTGTTGAACACTATAGCATAACATGACCGTCTTGGTTTCATCAACAGTATTGCCAGATTTTTAATTTTCGTAGCAAACACCTATATAGAAATGGAATGTTGCATTACACAATATAGTATTGTTTATTGCTTTAAATATCTGTTGAATAATTATTATAAAAAATCCTATAATGGTGTCTGTTTCAATTCAGTAAAGTATAATTAATTGCATCCCTGGCTATATCCTGAATCTTTTTTGAATTTCACTATCTTCACTATGGCATCAATGCCATCACCGTTTGTTTGTTTACATCAGTGATTCCCAAAGTGGGCAAATTCGCCCCCCGGGGGGCGATTTTCAGATGCAAGGGGGCGAAAATGTAGAAAACTGAATTTGGGGGGCGAAAATGTTAGAAAGGGGGCGAAAATTATGGTATGACAGCAATTGAAAAACAATAATTTATTCAAAGTTTGTAAGAGACACTCATATTTCAATGAAAGCATCTACATCTGAAAAAAAATGTTTAACTCCTAACTATTTCATCTGTTCTTGTGTGTACCTCTAAACGCGCTTGATTTTTAATTATGATAGACAAATTTGACGGTTTAATGGTTAAATTATCTCGAGATCTGAATGGTTTTTGACTAATATAACATTTAATGTATTTTGAAAGAAGAAAATATGTGAGAACTTCTAGCGATATTTTAAATTTATTTCCAAGTTTAATGTTTGGTAGCTTTTTGGCGATCTTTGGAATAGGGCAGATTAAGTTTTTATTGCTTCTCACGCATTTGCTTCACTACTCATTTTGATATTTTGTTTTTAAAAATAGGCCTTGGTGTCATAAAAGTGCATGGATCAAAGCCTGAAAAATAAAATTTGCGCTGAACGATATATTTCGGTAAATGGAAAGTTGAAGAATAATCTGAGTTTACTTATATTTTTTATACATTGTATTATTTTTATATTTACGATAATTTTTGCAAATTTGTACATATCTTTTCGAAATTTATTAATTTTAAATCAGAACAGACTTTGGATTGGGCTGTTTCCAGAACTGCCGAAAATGTATTAAAAAAATTCTTAAATGTATTTCCATAACTTAATAAACTTTTAAAAGAAGACAAAAAAAGCAGAGTGAACGACAATTTCGTTGATCGAACAGTAGCCAAAATAATAGATTTCTTGATATGAAAACAATTGATGCATAATATAGATATTGCACAACTCTTTTATGGATATACAAGTAGAAGACATTCTCTTTGGGGTATTTTAAATGAAGTATTATGATTGACTACTCACCCTTTAAATTTGAACAATTTTCGGTATTGATTTTGATGAATACTCCAACGTAAGTTTACTACTTAATACAAATGATTAAATTTCGTATCAGGGGGGCGATTCCAAAAAATATTGGTCTCAAGGGGGCGAAAGTCAAAAAAGTTTGGGAAACACTGGTTTACATCATGATTGAAATTACGCATCGGCTGCCGATTTATCCGGAGTATAACCTCAATCTCGCGATTGATGCTGTAATGTCGAAGGTAATGTACATTAGGAGAAGCCGCTAAAGTCTATGGAGTGCCGAAGGGGAAACCGTCAAATTTGTCTATCATAATTAAAAATCAAGCGCGTTTAGAGGTACACACAAGAACAGATGAAATAGTTAGGAGTAAAACATTTTTTTTCAGATGTAGATGCTTTCATTGAAATATGAGTGTCTCTTACAAACTTTGAATAAATTATTGTTTTTCAATTGCTGTCATACCATAATTTTCGCCCCCTTTCTAACATTTTCGCCCCCCAAATTCAGTTTTATACATTTTCGCCCCCTTGCACCTAAAAATCGCCCCCCGGGGGGCGAATTTGCCCACTTTGGGAATCACTGCTCTAAATCGTTCGTGTGTGATAAAAATTCAATCAAATTTGTTTTTTTTTTCTCGGTAAAAGGCACGGTGTTCATTTTACCACCCCTGTTCATTTTGCCACCACTTCCTCTATGCCAATTTTTGACTTTTTTGGACATGATCATTCTGTTTTATCAATGGACCAATGCACGAGTTCACTATTTGACGATTTTGCACCGGTACAAAATCGTCAAAAGTAACTGAATGAAACGTCATTTCGTCTTTATTTTTTTGTGGGAATTGATAGAAACTACCTAGTTTTCAAACGTGAGCTGATTGTATGCAAAATTTAAGCGATGTAAACGGGGAAAAATGTTAAAAAGCTGATTCATTTTGATACAGTTTTAGAAGACTGGTTGTGATTCTTCTTAATAAATTTTTCCAAAACCGTATGAAAGTTACTTACGTCGATTTAATAAAGTAATCGAGAATTCTCAAAAACTTATTCGTACAAACACAAGTCAGAGAAGTTAACAAACTTAATTTTTCAATCCTACGTGTTTCGCAGAAGAAATTCTACACACTCCGGTCTAAACCAACTCGATTATTCACTTTTAGAACGTATAATTTTAGGATTTACAAAACGGCGCAAGTAAAATTTTAATCTTTTGCAACCTAACGATTACTTTCGCCGCTCATTTGTATGGAGAGACAAAGTGAGTTAACCACGAATCAAAACAAAACACTACTTGAATCAATTTTACACTGGTACAAAAACGGCGTAAGTACCTGAATCGAACGGTTTATCATTTTGTCATACAATTTTTGTGGGAAACGATAGGAACTACTTAGTGTTTCAACGCGAGCTGCATGCAAAATTTAAGCGATGTACACGGTAAAAAAATGTAAAATGGGAATCAATTTTAAAACAGTTTTAGAAGACAAGTTGTGATTCTTCTTGATTGACTTTCTCAAAATCAAAACCGTATGAAAGTTACTTAAATCGATTTAAAAAAGTAATCGATAATTGATGGAAATATAATCTAAATCATTATAAATTGAGAGATGTAGTACTGATAGTATCATCATCAGAAGTTTTTGGGATAGAGATACTATCTCTCTATCGTCTATCACTGATAGAAACCATTCTCTCACTGATACTATCAGTGATAGACTAGAAGTGATAGTATCAGTTGGTTGAACTGATAGTAATTTATTTCTCAAATACTTTTCGAATAATATTCGGATAAATCGACTTCTTCTTTTTATCGCATCAACTCAAATATCGAAAAATTCTAAACATCAGAGAACGATGACAATCTAATAGTGCATTCTACCGCAATATTTTAATGCGTCTTACCCCAGTATTCTGATTCGTCCTATTTGGCATTTTGAACAAGTACTGTTTTTGAATGCATCCTAAAAATCAATACTTCCGTCAAATAAACAGTTTATTCTGGAATAATATTTGATTCAGCAATAGAACTTGCATTTTCCCCAGTCCAAGTAATCATTATGAACAAAAGAACCCAATCTGACACGTGTTGGAAAGAGCTTTCTCAAGAACATTATTAGGTTCACTTTACCAAAGGTGATTTAAATAATATTAAAGCTTTAGAAAATGCAAGACTTATGTACGATGCCCATGTGACATGGGAACGATCCCAGAACATTGGAGAAAATTTCCAGATCCCCACTCAGTACCAACGGTGCCAAAAGTGGGGTCATGATACCAAACATTGCAGCAAGGATGCTAAATGTATGATTTGTGGTGGTTCTTCTCACTCCTAAGAACGTATATGTCATGTGAAAGAAAATACCAAAAAGTTTGTTTGTGCAAATTGCGGGGGCAAACATAAGTCTAACTTCTTGGCGATGTCAAAGCCGATCAACACGTACAATCGTCAAAATTGGAAGGATTCAGAATTTCCCGTCCTCAGCCAGACGTGTCTGGGCTTCAATCCGTACGTTCTTTAGAATGATCAAGGAGATCAAGGAGCGCTATCGTAAGGAATGCAAAATCTGCACCCGTCCGTTCACAATCTTCCGGTGGTGTCCGGGAGCGCGGATACGCTTTAAAAAACGGAGTCTGCCAAACTTGTCTGTTGGATCTTCCGACACAGGTTCGCATGCTGCGCTCAAGATCCATGACAAGATTCCCGAGAGCAATGTGAACAAGGAGTACTACATTCAGATGAATGAGGTCCAGCTGAAGGCCAGAGGAGATAATACGGTTGCGGCCGGGATTGTGGGGAAATTGCTGGCCAAGTTGGCGAGAAAATGTGAATAGGTTGGAAATCAGTTATTTGGGTCTCATCTCCTTCAGCCACTTATCGTCTTTTCGGTCGAAATCCGGTCCGTTGAATTAAAATTAAAATTCGCGAAATCCATGAAAAAATAAACAATATATAGTTTTAATTTAAATGAATAATCCAAAAATCTTACATTTTTAAATTCTCACGAACAACACTGATACGTCCGATCGCCACCGATGCAGAAAATTTCTTTCTAACTGACAAAACTGACAGATGCGCGTAACGACCAGCAGAAATAAGGACAAACATATTTTTTAATTTATGTTCTCTCAATATCCAAGCGTCGCGACTAAAGACACCGACACGTTAATACTTCCAGTGGACGATTTGCCCTTTGAAGGATGCATCACACTAGACAACGGACTAGCATGCAACGCCCACTGGCACAGTCGATTTCTGGTGAAAAGTTTTCCGGACTGGAGCGGGAATCGATCCCACACCTCTTGACTCAATGCGGCTTAATGCTTGGTAACACTAACCGCACGGCCACGAAGCCCACAAACTTCGACTAATATTTGAATAGTGCGCTGTGTTCATAATCATCGTAAAAATGGAGCTCCACACTTAAAAACTGATTTCAGAATGCGGCGAGTTGAGGCGCGTTGCGAGTCTCATTGGCGCGATCCGATTTGGTGGCGGCGCGACAATATGATTATTATGCATGGAAACGATTGATTTTATTCATGATATTTTGTGTTTTCGTCATTGTAGTGATAATGACGCATGTGGAAAATTATTTATGATTTAATTGAAACATTTTGTGGATGAAAATATTTGAGAGTGTATTATCGCTAGCTTGCCTCTACACGCAAAAAAATTGTGCGGTAAAAACTACCATTTTAGGGGGTTAACTTAAGCGCTCGCACCGGCAATTTTCAGCAGACCAGAAAAGCGCTCGATTTTACCATGTCTGTAGTTGGAATCAGATTGTTGTAAATTATTTCTGTCAAATGTACCAGTAATGCGGTGGGGTGTACCGTAAACATAGTAAATTGGTCTGAATTTCCATAGTAGTTTTAAGAATGGGCGTAGTCAGCTAAAATAGTTATTTTTACCACAGATTTTTTTTCCCGTGTAGCCAAAAATGAAAGCTCATTGTAACCTAAGCTTAACGGCGAATCATTCTAGCGATAATACACTCTCAAATATTTTCATCCACAAAATGTTTCAATTAAATCATAAATAATTTTCCATATGCGTCATTATCACTACAGTCATGAATGGTTTCGATTCAAATGGAAATAGCCATGTTCATGTCGCCACAGGTGATATCTGTTCCGTCTCTTCATCAACAGAAAGTCAGCAGCTCCACTTTCCGAATTTAGGCCATTTTGGGGATGGTAGGGAAATGTTGACGTGTTATTTACTTTTTGGAAGCCAAGAAGTCCTCTGCATCGCAAGAAAACTCTGGGAGTGTGGATATTAGCAAACACTACTACAAAACTAAAAATTATCAGATGTAAAAGAACATGTTTTCATGTAAAATTTCTTGCTTTTGAACAAAAAAACTGCTTCTGAAAATTCTCAAGTCAATAACGGATCATGCCTTGAGAGTGATTGATATTGTCCCAATGATTCACACGCTGCAGTACTATGTTTCAAGCTCTTTTTGAAATTCTAAAGGTATCAACCTGATATCAAAATTTACGTTTCCTGTTTTATAGCCACCTATACACTACTTTTAAACTTGACTATATTTACAACATATACATAAAACATGAACTATTTTACAGCTTAACTTTACAACTTCAGCTCATCCAATCTAGAAAACTATCTACACAACTCCGTAGATTTGTAGCCTACTCGGAAAAGAACAACAACTGAACCAAGAAGGGCCACTGTCCGTACCCGGCTACCTTCCCATTCCTCAGCATGGGAAGTATACAAGCGTCGTAAAATGAGGTATAAAATGTCGTTGATAGCGATCGTTTCCGCAGTTTGGGGTAGCTGCACCGGTGGCCAAGGGCTGTACCCGAAGACCGCCCTGCCAGGTATAAGGATACTCAAAAAGAATAAGAAGATTGTCAACTAGTGGTGTCCGGTTGGTTGCGGTCAGCGGTCTCGCCATTGCTTTTGCCGTCGTCGTCGTCTGTTGACGTTTCCGTTGATGGTCAGCTGGATCGCTGAAGGGTGTCTTCGGATGACGGAGGACATTGACACTGATCTTCGACGACATCTGCAGCGGCAGCACTGCTGCTACTGCTCGCACTTGTCGCACTACTGGTACTGCTGCTCATCTGTTGAATGGCATCATACTCGATTCTATCCAGGTCTTGCAGAGGGTGTTGATGAGCTCGCGGAGGAATCTCTGGAGGTTTGGCGTCCTCCTTGGGCTCTTCATAGTCGTAGAATATGTTGGAGGTATCACGTGGAAGGTTGACGTCAATTGGTTCCGGATCGACCATATCGATGACGGTGTCCGGTGGAAGTGGCGGTGGTGGATGCTGCGGTGGTTGAGATCCTGGACGATCCTGAGGAGAATCGGGCGATTCTTGAGGACTTTCAACGCAGATAGTCACCACAGGGCGAGGTCCATCCGTGCTGCCACCTAGAATTTGATAGTCAACATTCGTGCCAGGGGAGATTTTAATATCACTAGCTTTGGAAGGATCACGAGGCTCTTTCACTTTGGTCTCGTCTAGAAGAGAGGTGAAAGAGATACAGAAAACGGAAAAAAGAAGAACAAGATACGTTTGAAGAAGAAAGAGAAACACACGGGTGATGAGGGTGCAGGCAAAACACACTAAGATACTTGAACTTGTATCCTGTGTTGGTAACACACTTGCCGACTGAGTGCTGACAGTTGAGAACACCAGATGCCGTTGAATATCCGACGGCTCTTACCTTTGTCGTCTACGTCCGATTGGTACTCTTCGCTCTCGCGGTGAACCAGAACGTGCACTAGCGTAGCCTCTCCAGGCACTTTGGCCATATTAGGCCCGGTAGGCACGTCCGGGGATGGTTCAGTCACGAGGATGCTGACATCGGCCGATGAGGCTGACAGATTGTCGTCAACTAGAACACAGTGCGTTGGTGAAGTCGTGACTAGAGCTAAGGGATTCAGGGCAAACTTACGGACTGCAGCGTTTCGATTTAGCCGCAACGCACTTTGCGCCGAGAAACCCCGTTCCAGCGGTGGCTTCTTTTTGACGAAGCTCGTTGCACGTTTATGTTTCATTACGGGAGTGGTTGGTGCTACTGGAGGAACTGCTTTGTCCAGCGAAGCAGTTAACGAAAGATCTGTCTCGCTAGATTTGAGCGGTCGCTTCTGAAGTTGTGGCGAATTCGCTGGATCTTCTACAGCGTCCTGATGCCGAAGAAAGAACGGGAAGTTGTAGAAACTTCTACGGCGACCACCTTTCGCTTCAGGAGCATCCTTCAGCTCCAAACCATTGGCATGTTGCTGTTTGACCTCCTTGACCATGTCACTGGTTCCGGAGACAAGCATCAGCGGAAGATTCAACCAGGGCCCAGCAAGTTCGCTTAGATCGGAAGCATCGGAAGCACGAGATGATTTACGAGACGATGCACGACTGGACGTTGCCGTCCCTCGACGGTGCACCTGCAGGTGAAGGAAGTTCAATGCTGAGAGCTTACTCTGCCAACCGCCGGGACTTGACGTTTGGGTGTTATCGTCCTCCAAGGACATAGGGGAACGCTCTCGTTCTCGTTTGCGTCTGTTGGTATAAGAATTATTGTCATTTAAACGTTTCCTGAGCACCAAAATCTGAATTACACTCACCTCAGATAATCCTTCCAGGCAGCCTGGATTGTCTTTGCCGCCTTCTCCTGCCTCTTCCAGATTCGAGTCGAGGAAACAATTTCCAACTCTTTACGAGTTGGGAATTGTTTCTTGAACTTCTGATCCATCTGATCTTGCAACTGTTTAAAGTTTTCAGTCTCTTCTACATGCCCTAGGACATGTTTGACCAGTGCGTGGAGAATATCCAAGCAATGGATCTTGTTTCCCTTAGAAATTGGAAGGTTAAACGACACCAACGCTACCGTATTGGGCTTCGGTATGCCCAACGGCGGATCTAGCGAAGCGATAAAGTCCGACAGCTGGTTGAAGTGTATGAACTGTCCAGCGTGCGGGTCGTATTTTGACCATCGGATGTAGAACATCTCCAAGTCGTCTTCGACGATGCCGACCTCCTCCTCCTGGTGAGCCTGGTTGAAGTTTTCCAAGATGATAGCTATGTACATGTTGATTACAATCATATAACTGATTATAATGAAGCTGGTGAAGTAGGTGATCGCCAACAGTGGATGGCCGCAGTCTCCGTTGCCCTGTGTGTCCTGAGCTAGTTCGCAATCCGGTGGTTGGATCATGAGTGATTCCAGCACATCATTCCAACCGGCCGAAGTCATAAGCCTGCATGGAATATAGTTGTGAGATGAGTTCTAACACGATTAATTGATCTTACCTAAATAGAAGTTGCATACTCCTCCCAAACGTTTCGAAGTTCACCATGTCATCCAATGCACCCTGTTGCCGCACATGGCCGAACAGTGACATTCCTATGATGGCGTAGATGAAGGTGATTAGCGCCAGAAGTGCCCCAATGTTGAACAGTGCAGGTAGCGACACAACTAAGGCAAACAGCAGCTTTCGTATACCTTTTGCAGCCTAAAAAGAAAACCATATATTCGTAGTTATCCATGTAAGTCAAACGGTTATCAAAAGCTCACCTTAATCAACCGAAGTATTCGACCAATGCGAAACACTCGCACCACTCGAAGCAACGTCGGAGATATCGGAAGATCGATCATGATATCCTCCATCAAGATGCCAAATATGGACGCTAGCACTAGTAAAAAATCGAACACATTCCACGGCACCGTGAAGTAGTGATAGCGCAGACCGATGATCTTGACGATGGCCTCCAAACCGAAAACGGTCGTGAAGAAGGCATTGCTGACCTCCAGGATGAAGAAAACCGCATGCGGTTGATTGTAGTGTTCGATACCCATCGTGAGCATGTTCAGAAATATCAACACAAAGATGGCGATTTCAAATCTAAAAAGTTGTAAAACATGATTAAATAACACTCCTTGATGAAATCATAAACTTAAAACTAACCGCCTAGAGTTGGAAAGATCGTAGAACATCGCCAAGATCTGGTTGATCGGTCGCTTGATCACCTTCTGCGGTTTCTTTCGGCCTAGCTTCTTCATTGCCGTGTAGTAATGCTTCTGCGACTCCGTAAGAAACATCTCCAGCACACCTCCCTCGTACTTTTTCTTAAGCATGTTGAAATTATCGATGATAACTCCGATGAACAGATTGAGCGTAAAGAACGATCCGCATACGATGAAGATCACAAAGTAGAAGTAGGCGTACAGATTAGCTTCCCGCTGCGGTTGCAGGTCAACTCCTCGAGCATCGACGGCGTCGGCCATAACTTCCATCCACCCTTCGAATGTGGCCTTGAAATAATGCAGATATTCAATTAGACATTGGCATAAACTTAAGTTGTCCACTGCTTACCACTTGAAATAACGCCAGGTAGCCCATTCCGACGTGGTCGAAAGTAATCTTGGAGTTGATCCACGTATAGTTCTGCGCGAAACACTGCCACTTGTCGTTGACGATCTACAGCAGGATAGAAGAGCAAGGAGAGAAACGCGTGGAACGGCACAAAGCAAGAGAAGTGAAATGCGGAGCGAGCGGAAGTGCAATGGGAATTGTTCAAGATTCGATTAGTCGACGGTTGGAACGGACAATAATTCTGAAGTTTAAAGATGGATTGGGGACGGTGTCTACAGTTACTCGGACGTTTCAAAGCTTAAAGTGAAACACAATCTTGGATTCGCGAACTTTAAGCAACGCACGGCCGTGGCAGCAACGTACTATAGTGGACTGTGATTTGGAGAGTTGGGATTCAATTTGAAAGTATCGGACAACATGTGGACGCCATGGAAGAATACGGAGTTTTCTCCGATTCTTGGCGTATACTTACGTGGATCGGTAGCAGTTCGCCATCCTCGTCAACACACTTGAAGAACTTCCCGCCAAAAAACTGTACGCCCATGATCGAGAAGATCAGCCAGAAGACGAGACATACTAGGAGTACATTGAAGATCGACGGAATCGCATACATCAATGCATTCACTACTATTCTCATGCCCTGCCATCGTGATATTGCTCGCAGCGGCCGAAGAGCGCGCAACGTTCTTAGCGAGCGTAGTACTTTCAAGTTTTCGTTCTCCTCGATCAGCAATGAGAAAACCGACACCTGTGGGCGAGAAGCCGAGACAAAGAAGAGAGAAAAAACCGGGTGCGAAGAGAAAAAGAGAGAGCGTGTGCCGTACAGAATACGGTTGAATATTAGCCAATTGTGTTGTCTCGATCGAGTGCGAAATAAATGATCATAATTGCAGGCCATTGTGTTTCGGTGGCTGCCGATACGTACAAATACGATGATAAAGTCCAGTATGGTCCAAAAACTGGAGAAATACTTGGTAAACCCCAAGGCGATCCACTTAAGCAACATCTCGATGACGAAAATAAGGCAGAAAACGAAATTGGTCCAGTAGAGGATTCGCTTCAGTTGCTTGTTTTTGTCGAGGTGAATGTCTTCGAAGCACAGCGTGATGCTGGAGGCGAATATCAACACCAGCACGAACCATTCGAAGGCCGGAGTGTCTACGTACTGGAGAATGTTCTGACGAAATCGATACCACCGTTGACCGGCGTCGGTTTTCAGACAAGCATCCCAGCATTTGCACCTGAATGGAGATAAAATGTATTGGGAATAGTAATTTGACTGTGTACACTGTTGGGTTATAGTCCTTGATTGAAATGTTTTTTTTTTACGGTTGTCAAATTTACAATTGGTTTAGTTATTGAACAATTAAGATCTAGTCTACTTACAAACTTTTATTTTCTCTAAAAATATGGAATATGGATACGGATAAGTGATATTGCATGCGATGGATAGGAATACATGATAGAAATATACAGTAAAAGTTAGATTCACTCAAAGGGTTTATTAGAAAGTATTTAGAAAGGAATTCATAAAAAGCGTAACACGAAAAGGTAATAGAATATAATTAACAATGTACATAAATTTAAGCATTTTGTAAACATTTTGATCATAATTGTGCGTAAATTTAATTAAATTTAGCCAAGCAATAACTACATAAAAGCAGTTGATCTTGTTAGAACCAACTACAGATTAGACTCGGCAAGGTTTTTATTAGATGAGTGAATCTGTAAAGCTTGCTCAGTGAAAATAACTCAGAGTAATAAAAAGTTACACTGAACAAATTTATTATAAACGATTTTGGCTGCTCTGATCTCTCACCACGTGAGTGACGTCGGGAAATAGCCCGGAACCAAATGGGCCTGGAAGAAATGATCAAATGTAATATTGAACAGATAGCCGTAGCGGTAAACGCACAGCTATTCAGCATGACCATGCTGAGGGTCGTGGGTTCAAATCCCGCTGGTCGAGGATCTTTTCGTGAAGGAAATTTTCTCGATTCCCAGGGCATAGAGTATCTTCGTACCTGCCACACGATATACACATGCAAAAATTGTCAATCGGCAGAGAAAGCTCTCAGTTAATAACTGTGGAAGTGCTCATAAGAACACTAATCTGAGAAGCAGGCTTTGTCCCAGTTGGGACGTAATGCCAGAAAGAAGAAGAAGAATATTGAACAAAACAACTCTGGGATCGACGTACTGGCTAGCTCGTTTTCGTCGCCACACAGCATTCTCCTGCACACCGTCAAAGATGGCTATAAGCACTCTTCATTCAAAGACTTCAAGCGTCCTCTTCCAACATGGTCTCTAATGTCCATACAGGGTCAGGTGTAACTAGCGTTGTGTATGGTACATTTGTGAATCTTTCTACGTTATTATCAGTCACTGAAGGATTTCTCGACTTTATAGTTATTAAAAAGAATTAAACGATTATGACTTAGCTTCCAACGTTTCGGTGCTTATTACAGCTGCTTCAGGAAGTTCAATCTGTGGTCAGGTATGAGGTGAATAATTTCATCCATCTCCTCGAAAGTATCCCTGTCTCTCGGTAATATTCACTAAGCACTAGGCGCTTCCTTTCTGTTTGACACGTTCAACACTAGGTCGACTTTTCTATTGTTTCGCGTTTCAGGCGGATGAACGAATTCTAATATTCTATCGATAATACCAATGACGTTCGCGAAACAAACCAACTGATCAGATCACGTGAAAATCAGACCTAGTCTGCTGGCCCCGGTTTTGCGGATGACAACTACATGCGCAATACTGAACAGCAAGTCTATTTAACACACTGTCCATCATTGTTCTGGTCAATCTTGTGAATTTCCCTTGAAAACTGTTCTCGTTCATGATCTTTCAAGCTCTACAAAGTCAATACTGACGTATGTCGCCTTAAAGTCGATGAACAGGTGATGCGAAGGCGTTGGGGGGACCTGTTACTCATCGTATTTCTGGAGAATTTCCCTTACGGGAAAAGTATACAGGGACTGTCGAGGATGATAACTTCCCATGGAATCGTTCGTTTTAAGTGATAGACGACGGAAGATAATCTGGGATAGCACTATGTAGGGGGGTTTTCGGATAGTGATTACACAATAAGTCTAACGCTCTAGTTTGTCCTCTCATGAGTCCATTTCTCCTGTAGCTGTTTCGTTTTCAAGATTCTGACTATCAGTCAATACACGTAAGCGGCAAATCCTCTGAG
Source organism: Aedes aegypti (assembly GCF_002204515.2). NCBI lineage: Eukaryota > Metazoa > Arthropoda > Insecta > Diptera > Culicidae > Aedes > Aedes aegypti. The sequence goes on from NC_035108.1 coordinate 94,768,539, forward strand.
CTTGTCTCTATGAGTTCAGCTCCAATACTATCCTTCCTTGGCCAGCGATCTTGTTGTTCTTCAGCGTTTCAACTTTCCTCATCGTGGGAGCTAGTTGGTTTCCATCGCCCGCTGTGCTGATGGACACATCTCCTTCACTGCACCTCTGTGCTCATCATAGCGCTGCTTCAATGTTTTAATCACCTTCCATAAGTCCGTCAAAATGCACCCGTTTTTATCCCTGCACATTCCGGCTCATGTCTGCGAAGCATTTGCGGGATGCGTTGAGCTTCTGGTAGAATTTCCGCGTACAGTACAGCAACTTGGGTGGTAAATGACTGGACAATGCGTACCATTGGAACGTCACGTACCTGCTGGTATAAAATAGACCCCATTTGCGGTCCTTAGCCTCTTGTCCAATAACTCCTATTCCTACCTCACCGTGGTGCCGCCTGGGATACGAGTAACCGTATGAAAGATCGGGTAACCAACCCCGGTGGGACCTTGGTCGTATGCTGACAGGAAAAGGGAGCTCTTGTTTTCTGAGAGTGTAGCTTATCAGAGCATCTGTTTTCCATGTTAGGGGTGGCTCAAAACAGCGTCTGTTCTCCATATTAGGAGCGGCTGATCATCGTCCTAGTACCAGCGTGGGACTCTAAACAGTGCTGTGCACGATGGTCCTCCGGCGAGAGTAAATTCGTTGATCGACATAGACCCAGGCATCGAAAACGGACTAACGATTGGAATCTCGGATCATGGAACTGTAAGTCTCTCAATTTCTTGGGAAGCTCTCGCATTCTTTCCAAATTGTTGAACGTCCACAAGTTCGACATCGTAGCGCTGCAGGAGGTTTGCTGGAAAGGGTCGACGGTACATACGTATAGGGTTGGTTATACCAGCTACCAGAGCTGCGGCAACAGACATGACACAGCTGCGGCACAGCTTGATGTGCCGAAATGCAGAGGCGCGTGATTGGGTGGTGGCCAACCGACAACAGAATGTGCAAGTTGAGGATCAAAGGCCGTTTCTTCAATATCAGCATAATCAACGTGCACAGCCCTCACCTAGCAAGTGACGATAGCGATAAAGACACTTTCTACGCGCAGCTGGAACGTGAATACGAAAGCTGCCCAAACCATGATGTCAAAATCGTTATCAGAGATCTCAAAGCTCAGGTTGGCCAGGAGAAATTTAGACCGATTAGAGGGAAGTTTAGCACTCATCAGCTTACGAACGAAAACGGCCTTAGACTGATTGATTTCGCCGCCTCCAAGAACATGACCATACTAGTACCTACTTCCAGCACAGCCTCCCGTATCGGTACACCTGAAGATCACCCCAACAGACTAAATCGCAAATCGACCACGTTTTGATTGATAGAAGACACTTCTCGGACATTATCGACGTCACAACCTATCGCGGCGCAAACCTCGATTCAGACCACTACCTAGTGACGGTTTAAGTACGCCAACGGCTGTTGTTGTGAACAACATTCGGTACCGACGCCCGCCACGGTACAATCTGGAACGGCTCAAGCTACCCGAAGTCGCAACTGATTATGCGCAAAGCCTTGAAGCAGCGTTGCCGGAAGAGGGAGAGCTCGCCGAAGCCCCTCCTGAGGACTGTTGGAGTAGTGTCAAAGCAGCCATTAACAACGCAGCGGAAGGTGCCATTGGGTTCGTGGAAGGAAATCGACGGAACCGTTGGTTCGACGAGGAGTGTCAGACGGATTTGGAAGATTAGAATGCAGCGCGGGCGATTATGCTGCAGCAAGGCATCCGTCAAAACGTGGAACGATACAAACGGAAGCGAAGACAGCAAACGCATCTATTCCGGGATAAAAAGCGGCGCCTGGAAGAGTTGGAGTGCGAAGAGATGGAGCAGCTGTATCGTTCTCAAAAACGCGTAAATTCTACAAGAAACTCAATCTTGACGGACAAACGTGAGGTGATTTTAAGGTGGAATCAGCACTACGATGAACACCTAAATGGCGCAGAGGAGGAAGACTGAGGCAGCAGGAGGAATGGCTTCATCAGTACGGCGGATGAGGGAGACGTACTAACTCCCACAATAGGTGATGTTAAGGATGCTATTAAACAGCTCAAGAACAACAAAGCAGCTAGAAAGGATGGTATTAGAGCGAAACTTATTAAAATGGGCCCGGACAGGTTGGCCACTTGTTTGCACCGATTGATAGCTAGTATCCCAGATACAGAACAGCTACCGGAGGAGTGCAAGGAGGGAGTAATATACCCAATATACAAAAAGAGTGACAAGTTAGAATGTAAGAACTATCAAGCGATCACCATTCTTAACGCAGCATATAAAGTTCATCATCTTCCGACGTCTATCGCCAAGCAGATTTGTGAGAAGCTATCAAGCTGGTCTTCTATTACGATGATTTATTACCACCACCGAGAGGCAGTGCTCCTGCTCGGTGGGGAAACTGTACAGAACGATTACAACTTAATTTTGGCCAAAAAACATGTTTTCACTACCAAATGAGATAAATTGTAATTTTGTGCTTTTATGAAGTTTTTGATGAATTCATATCGACAATAATATCTTTGTATGAAACGTGCGCAACTGCCTGCATAATTCTATGGGTGGAGGTATACATGGAATATGATGATTTATTTTTGGCCGACGCACATAACCTTGTGCCTTGTTGGGTGGCTCGAGTGGGTGGCAACACTATGTTTACGTGCTCAACGAACTTTCACCTTAAATGTTCAAATCTTTCGGTATGATTCAGAAAGTTGGTCCCATTTCATTGGTTTCTTATATTTCGTATATGATTAATAATAACTGTTTTAGTCGTATTTTGTGGGGCCGCAAAGCTTTGGTGGTTTTTTTTTCTGTTCGGACTGTAAACCCCTGCGACCAATATTTGATCTATTGTAGTATATCCCGTGTCCTTTGTTTAGTACATGTCGTGTTACCTTATCACTATTTGGAAGTGATGAAGTACTCGGTTTTCTTTCTCGGGTCAGTTGTAATTCCTAGCTTGATCGCAGGAAAGGATTCTAATTGAAAGGTTCCGCTATTTATACCCTTCAAAGAATGTGATAAACACTCTCCACAGGCGCGCCCCTTTATAAATCAAAATGGGATCCCTTGATAAAGCCAAGAAATTACACCGATATTGTCCATGCATCAGAATCCTAGTCCTTACTTCTTCAAACTAGAGAACTAGATAAATAAAAGATTAGAAAACAAATTGTTGTATCCGACTCATTGTTTTTTCTTGTCTCAAGATCATTCTCGGCAACTAGGAAAACCGAAACTTGTCACTTTCAACAAGGTTTAAAAATGTAACAAGGACTAAATAATGTTCCTTTGATTACTATGATACCCTGTTCTCTTCGTTTGAAGCAGTCAGGACTAGGGTTCACTGGTAGATCTTTACCCCATAATGCACCACGAAAAGGTGATCTACCCGCGTTATGGGTAATATCCGATAGATACATACAATCCAACAATGTATTTTTTTCCTTGGGGGTCATCCAAAAATGACGCCCATCATTTGGGGGAGAGGGGGGGTCTATGAAAGTGTGACAGTGCATGTACATATTAGGTATTGGAAAAAGCGTGACAGAGCCCGACCAGACGGAAGAAACAAGATTATAACATAATGTGTTCCCCTGATATGATTTTTTTTATATCACCAGTTGTTATAAAACATGTACCGTTAGTAGTTAAAATAACAAAAATTCTAACAAAATTTATACCAAATTGAACTAAAATTTAACAAACCCTGTTACAATTATATCAAAATTATTACCGAATGTGTTGCAAGAATGTTACAAAATAACAAAATTATTGCAAACTATGTTGAGCTGTTTATGACATCTGATGTTATTTGCAACAAACTTATAAATGCGATGTCGAAAATATAACAAATGTTGTTATAAATGTGTTACTAAAAATATAACAAGTTGAAAACAAAGCCATCTTGATAACAACATTTAATCAACTTCTGTTATTTATAACTGCTGATGATAGGAATGTGTTATAATTTTGTTATGTGGTTCTGGTTGGGAGGGGGGAGGGGGTCTAGAAATCCCAAAAAATGATGGACGTGTTATTGGAATTATCCCTAGGGGAATTTTAAATGTTGCCTGTGAAAATTTTGTTTGAATAAATAAACTTTTACATTGAAATTTTTGCTTTTAGAAAATCATTTCTTATCTATCCAGCACAAACCCTACTTTTGTGTTTTGTTGAAACTTAATTAGGAATAAATATTTTTATCAAAAACCTTCGCTATGGTGAGTTTAAGTACATTGTATTTAAGGTGTTCCACAAGAATTTTTGTTTAAAATTGTATTTGGCTTTGCTAGAAAACATTTGACAATATGTTAAAATTTTAAAAAATCGCACCACATACGATAACTCCATGGAATCATATTGCTTTGCAAGTAGTTTAAATAAAATTATTTCATTTCAAATTTCCTTATGTCAAATATCTATACTTTTGGATAGGCAACACAAATTTTAGTTTTTTACATGTTTTATTGGATATACATGGACTTGGTTTTGACCCTTTCAAAAATCAACCACAGCTGAATTCGGATTTTAAGTTTCTATTCACATTTCATATACTTAAGTTTATAATTTTCAATAAAATAAGTGATAGTCTGATCATTAATCGTATAGACAATGATAAATATATTTTCAGATTTTTTTGTACGTACTTTATGACCCAGCACAAATTTCGTACAACAAAGTCACTCAGATGCATTATTTCTGCAAAACTGATAAGAAGAGCTTCCAGAAATGTAACACCATAAACAAACAGGTGGCGAAAAAATCGTTAAAATTTTAATATCTACTGTTGATAAGTAAAAGAATAAAATGTGAGGAAATCAGATTTTTATCTGCATTAGTCTCGAAATGACTGTATGGTGAAGTCGTTCCCATACTTTCTGGGACACCCTATAGAATAATCCACAAAATTATGAAATATTCACTGAAAGCTAAATTTTGTAACTTGAAAATTCACCTTCAAGTCGCTTGCGGCACCTGTAAATCCCTTTCTTCTTCTTCTTGACATTTACGTCCTCACTGGGACAAAGCCTGCTTCTCAGCTTTGTGTTCTTATGAGCACTTCCACAGTTATTAACTGAGAGCTTTCTTTGCCAAAGTTGCCATTGTCACTTTCGTATACTCCCGTGCAAAAGTTTGGGTTCACCCCCTAAAAAACATACAAAAGTGTTCTGTCCATATATCTGTGATAACACGTCCAATTAATACTCTCTAAGCCGCATTCGAAAGGCGAAGAGTTATTCTTACTTCGTATGTATTTTTCCAAAAATATTTTTTGAATTTTGTATACTAAATTTTGCCTTAAAATTGTCAAATTTTTCAAAAAACACACTGAAAAATCATATATAATTTCCTCAGCATTGGATCGACCAAAATTTTAAATTAAAGGGTCATTAGAATGGTAATCTTATATTCATTGAAGAGACCCCACGAAATTTTGGCGAAAAAATCTGGAAAGTATTCAAAATCAATGAAACAGTCAGTGAAGTCATCATGCAAAAGTTTGGGTTCACCCCTCAGTATGATGCGAATCGTGCAGAAGTTTGGGTTCACCTGAGCCGCACGAACATCATTTTTGTCAATATCTCTGCCATTTTTCAACCGATTTTAATAGTTCAAAGCTTTTATGAGCGAAAATAATGGCGCGTACATGATTGGTATGAGATTTCAAAGATTTAAGTAAGTTCAGGTGTACCCAAAATTTTGCACGATACACCATACTGAGTGGTGAACCCAAACTTTTGCACTACGACTTGACTGACTGTTTCATTGATTTTGAATACTTTCCAGATTTTTCCACCAAAATTTCGTGGGATCTCTTCAAAGAATATAAGATTACCATTCTAATGACACTATGATATAAAATTTTTGTCGATCCAATGCTGAGGAAATTAGATATGATTTTTAAGTGTGTTTTTTGAAGAATGTCACAACTTTAAGTAAAAATTTAGTATACAAAGTTCAAAGAATGTTTTTGGAAAAATACATACGAAGTAAGAATAACTCTTTGCCTTTCGAATGCGGCCTGGAGAGTTTTAATTGGACGTGTAATCACAGAGATATGGACAGAACACTTTTGCCCATTTTTAAGGGGGTGAACCCAAACTTTTACACGGGAGTGTATATCGTGTGGCAGGTACGATGATACTCTCCCGCATAGAAATTTACCGCATCTGAAATGCTTCAAACCGTAATGCAACCAATGCTTGTTCTGTTACCATTTTACTGTACATTTCATGTTCGACATCGAATCGGCAGTGTTTGTTTACGAAACTAGATTTTCGCACATTTCTTTTCTCGCTTTCTAATTATCGCTTTTTGCCTGGCTTTTTGTTCTGTAGCTTAAAACTCGGCATAAAATGTGAGAATTCTGTTTAAATTGTTCATAAGGAATATTACAATCATGAAGGTAAGTAGTTTAGCTTCTTTTTATTGAGTACAAACAAAAATCAAAGTCTAGACTTTCTTTACAGATCATTCCGGATCATCGTAATTATTCTGCAAGAATGTGTTTCGACCCACTCGCAATCACCTACGACCTACGACAAATGTGTTTCGACCCATGGCAATCATGTACGGATTTTATGCAGTCAATTTAGCTACAGAGGAGGCTATGAAGGCATCCGGAATCAATCAAGCGAATCCGGAACATAATTCTGAAACAAATGTGTTGATCTACCGGCTCCAGCATGATGTTTTGGGTCTTCGTGGAACATTCCTCGGAAATAGTTTTCATCCAAATTCATTATGTAATATGCACTGACAAAATAAATCGTTGTTTTTTAGTACATTATTGCAGTTGATTGTGTTTCCATTTTTTTGATTGCAAAATATCAAATAAAAATTGATCCAATACCCCCGAAGACTGCAAATTCGTTACGGTTAAAATATTTGGTAACTATTGTTAATACATTCCCTTGATCAACTCGTTAACCGTAACAAGTATATTCTCAATACAGTTGGTAGACAAAATTAGTATGAGAGAATGGTGAATTGGAAACGGTAAACATTCTTAACAACTCGCGTCTCGTATGGTCAAGTCTTAAAAAACTGTATTCATTAAGGTTAAAACATTACCTCAGTAATGTCATATTATGGTTCACAATACCATATCCCTTACGAAGAAATATACACCGTTGTTGTTGTGGTTCTTTTATGGTTTTGGTTTATGCGGGCTATGCCCAGGGAAGTCGAGGAAATTTCCATCACTAAAAAATCTTGGACCGACCGGGATTCAAACCCAGACACCTTTATCATGGATTTGCTTTGTAGCCGCGGACTCTAACCACTCGGTTAGGGAAGGCCCCCTGTAAATCCTGTTATGTGATTTGAATTCAGAAGAGCACACGAATGATAAGTTTATAGAACTTTCAGAAAATAAGCTACATTTCAATAAACAGTCGGTCCAACGATTGAACGACGAAGAACAAATAACCTGTAGTTTTGTCTGTAGTCAATTTATCAAATTGCAATCATTTTACAAAGAGTTTCAAAGGGTTGTTCAAAGACAAAAGTAAGTAATCGAGAGATTTTTTTGTTTTTAGCCAGAAACAATAAGCTGAAGGTGGTTGGTGTGTTCTGCAATTTTGCATAACATCTGTTAGTGAATGGTGGCGTAAGCATGAATGTTTTATTTCACAGGCATCTCAAGATCCACACTACTTTAAAAAATGACGTTTTGGATGAAGTTGTTCAGCAGGTCAAGAATTGTCATTATTTGATGTAGTAGATTTGTGGTTTTAGCACCAGGTGGCACCAGCATGCATGTCTATTTCATAGACCTTATTCCAAAAAGCCGAACATTTGAAGGTAGAATTACCCAAAGGCAGCGTCTTATGAGGCGGAAAAGACTAAAAGAAAGAATTAGCTAATGGCAGAGTGAATAAAGCTCGAGATCCAGGATCATGGTCGATGTTTTTCAGGGCAGATATGCAGGAAGAGATGTAAGTGGGGAAGAGGTTGATAACACAATGTTTTGTAACCACCTTATTATATTCAAAGTCCCTCTAAAACTGTCAAAAAATCCGACATGCCCCCTAGGCTTCATTATTAACCCCCTCCACACCAGCTTATGAAGCTTAGGGGAGGTGTAAGGTTGTCGCGTTTTTATAAAAAGTGTTTGAACAAACACCAGGAAAGAAAGGGTTAGAGAGCATTGTGATATATTCAGAATGTTTCCATTATTGTGAAGATCAACAAGCTATTACTAAAATGATGTATTCACTACGATATGTTGTAAGATTTTTGATGTAATTTACATGTGTTATGATGGATACGAAAAATGTGTTTCAAGCTAAGAAAACCTGGAATCTAATCACTCAATGTATATACGAATAAATCGAACTCTACAGTAGCAGAAAACTTCGAAGCAAAGGTTAAATTTACAATAAAATTCTGTCACTGCTGACACTTTTGCCACTTGGCCCATGAAAAACCCGCTTCATTTTCAACTTTCAACGCATTAGAGTGATAATTCTCGAAATCTCGGTTTCTCGTATTGACGTCCACGTGTTTATTGATAGATCGGAGATAATGACGGAGAAATCGATGTCTTTCGGAGGAAGAACCATTCTAGAAACGGAACTTCCCGGATCGACATCGGTCTCCGAAAAGCAGAGTTTATATACACAGCGAGTGATTGCAAATGATAAATTCACATAGAACAGGTGATGACTTTGGTGAGCGAACATAAAATGTGACTTTGTTGGACTACATATAAAGCGAACGGGGGGTCAATTTCCACACAACAACATATCTGCCACGCTACGTTCGGGGAATGTAGGGGTAGGTGAGATTTGGAGGATTTTCAACGGGCTTGTGGTGCCAAATGAGTCGAATTTTTCGTGGTTCGTGTAGGGATGGATGCTTGTTTTATTTTTATTGAATCTTGGTGTTTATTGGGTGCTTTTTATCTCACCGGTTCGTGGCCGATGAATTTAAGACACATTTACACAAACACATAAAATGCGCGCAAACATCCATCGGAAGCATTGTGACCGGTACTTACTTTTCGTAGCATTTTTGCGGGAAGCAGTCCTGCGGGATTTTTGGGGCTTTCCGACGACCAAAGCTGGGAAAGGCCATGGGATCGTCGTAGACGCCTTGCGAATTGCGACGACCACCAACGGTGATGTCGTCTACGTAAGACACCAGACAGTGCCACGGCTTTCCAGCAAGGTTCACTGTTGAATAAATAAGGAAAATGGAAGAGGTTTGATCAGATTTTGCGATTAACCCGTAAATACCCAGGACGTTTTTAATTTGCTAAAAGTACTAAACCAACAAATTGTAATTGTAATTGTAATTAAAATAAAACCGTCCTGTGTTCTGTTACGGGTTGAGGTATGAAAAAAATCTTACATGGTGCGTCGGACTCGTAGGTCTTGAAAGGGGTCCGTTTTGGTGTCGCTTGTTGCGAACTGTTCTGTCGTGACGTTTCACTGTAGGTAACTGTCTTCTTCGGTGGTTGCCTGATCGCAGGTGGTTCGGAACTGCTCTCCTGGGCGATGTTCCGTTGGAATTCCTCCAGGCTTATACCGATTTTCTTACTACTATCGTCCAGGGGTTTGTCGCCGTTTTCTACGCTGTAGCTACTCTTCAGAGACAGTGTCTCCAGGCAGTCTTTAGATAGTTGCTTCCGTGGAAGTATTTCGCTGGATGCCTTCGGTGGCTGAGCGATGGCTTTTTCGTCTTCGTTGCATTCTTCGACTCGTTCGATCAAGCTGAGCCGTTTGATTCGATCGAAACTACTGTGGAAGTCATTTTTCCGTCGGAACACGATAGGGATTGAACTCATGTTGTTGCCTCCACCTGCAGACAGGCCCGTAAAGGGTGTTAACGTGGAGAGCCCATTTGCACTACTGCTCTTGGGTTGTTCCTGTACAACGGTGGGGGCGGCGAACGGTGCCTGTAATTGATCACAGAGTTTCTTTATCTCTACACCCATGTTAAACTCCTCATCGGTGATGTTGCGCTGCTTCTCCAAACTGCGCCGTTTGGACGTCTCGCTGCGCTGGGTATTGCTATCGGTGTTACTGCTATTACTATCGTTTCCGGTACTTATCCTAGGGTTATTGTTACACGTATTACTGTTGTTATTATCATTATCACTAGTTTTATTGCCATTTGTATTATTGTTATCAGCACTACTACTTCTATAATTACAGGCGATACTTGACTTGGGCCTTCGCAGGCGAACCACTTCTTCGACCGCAGGCATTGTGGGGCATGAGTTCGAGTTCCTTCGTTCACGCTCTGGTGACACGGGAGCATCTGCCTGTGAATGGCTTCGTCCTAGCGAAAGAGACTTTAAGCTCTTCAACTCCGTATCAAAACTATGAATAATATCGTCAAACTCGGAAGCCTTGACCAGTGGTTCTTTATCGTCGCTATTTCGGCGCGATCGCAAACTACCATTATCTACAGCGATCGTTGGCCGTGGTTTGTCCATTGAACCCGATATACTACCTCCTCGACGGTTCTCCAACGCTTGAAAGATCGAATTTGATATACTACTTAAATTAGACTTTAGGCTACCGTTGGAGACTTTTCGATCTGGAGAATAGATAAGGTCGTCCTTCTTGGAACTCAACAGCAGACTTTCCGTGTCTGCGTCCACTACCGCACTACCGTAACCTACCGTATCACTAAAATAATTGTTACTATTGTCAACCTCGTCGTTGAGGAACTGGAACAACTCCTTCTGCTCGCAGTTGAGCAGTTCGTCTTTCAGATTCATCTGATTGATCAGCTCGTCGTGGTCGATCGAGAGCGTATTGAGCGATTGGTCAGAGAAACGGTTGGCGGCCAGCACCGCCTTGCGCATGCTACTGCTGGTACTTGGCGAACGTTGTTGGCTGATCGGTTGCGGCGGGGACGCCGTGATCGATTTGTCTAAACTACTTTTCCTATCGGCTACTAAAAAATGATTATCTTCACGTCTAGGTACCGGCGTTGGCGTTTGAATGAGCGAGATATTGCTGTTGCGTAGGTAAGTGGATCCGGCATTGAGGACTTCCTGCACCAGCGGCGAATGGCACTTGGCCAGCGAGGTGGCCAACGAGTGAGCACTGGAAGTACGTGACGAAGTCCTGTCCAGCGATTTCCGATAGCTTGGCGATCGGTTCAACAGGGACTTTTGGTACTGCAAATACGCTTCGTCGTACGGTTGCGAGTCCGATATGTGGATCGATTGTTCGTTAGGGTCGATTTCGGAAGAATTGATAGGATTGAGGGAACGCATTTCAAGTGATTCGGTTACCGTGGGCTCGTCTTTGCTCTGCTGGGTACCGAAGCCGGAAGACATTTGCTGGAGAATCTTTCGCTCTACTTCGGTCATCTGCGGCTGGCCATCGTCCGGCAGTTGGCGGTCGTCCATTTGGGATACGGTTTCCTGACTGCCGGAAATGGTTCGCAGGGGTCGATCTTTCAGGGGAATGTCGTAGCACAGCTGCTCCGGTGGAACCCGTTGCGTTAGAGATTCCTAGGGATTGAAAATGAAAGTTAAAGAGAAGTTTCAACCGAATCGATCTGATCAGCATATGACCTGCCATAAATTTTCTTTTGGAAGCAGAATAGACTAGTAAAAATAATGAATAGGATATTTGTTTCATAGTAGGTGATTTCAAAACCTTCTACGGTTTTTACAACGAGATAGTAGTTAATGAGCACAGACAAAGATTTCTTGTTTCCGAGATGCAAGTTGCGGTGAAGAAAGTTGCAGACAGATGTTGTTAGTGCAAAGTCGAAAAATGCTCGCCGAAAGCACCCCCAGTGGCACCGCATACTGCCGCCCGTCTTAACCCGTATGGTTCCGGTTCTGGATTATTTTTGGCCTTTGAATGTACGCTTCGGCCGTGGCTGTATCAAGTGATGTGTGGCGCTCTTCACGTGCTTAAGAACGCGTGCAGTCCTTCTAGAGTTCGCATATTCTTTGCCCACTGAATCATGCGAAACAGCGATTCGTCGGTTCGTAGCTTGTCGCGGAGCACCGAAAGAGATCTACACCGACAGGGGACCAATTTTCAAGAAACTAGTGCTGAATTGAGAGGAGTGTGGGAGAGATTAATAAACTCTGTTAAACAAGGAATAGAGCAGATACCACTGCCGAAGAATCGCGATGAGGAGACACTTGTCACCGCTCTAACAGAAGTAGAATCGATTGTTAACTCCGAACCACTATCCGCTGCTCAGTTCAAGTGGAGTGGTTCAACCAACAGTTCAGCCTATGAATGCAGGTTCGGCTTTGCGGTCGAACTGGTGCCATATAAATGCAATGTTATGCTAGACCGATTTTGGCAACGCTGGATTCGCGAGTATCTTGGTTTTAACCGGCAGTCAAATTGGTTTGGGGAAGTAATTACTCTGTTAAAGATCGGTGATACACTGGAAGAGATGGACGAGTACACAGTGCAGACCTCGATGGGTATCATGCGACGCCCTGTGACGAAGCTCGCGGTGCAGAATGTTGCCAAGGAACTGGAGTACTCTTGAAGCACAACAGGCCGGGGCGTGTTTGACAACACAACTTGACTCGTATTCAACGAGCGATGTGCGCAAAGTCTGTAGTTCGATATTGCATGTTTTGGATCTAAGGCAAAGGAATAGCGAGAAGCAAACTACAATCCACATATATTAACCCTACAGCGCCCAAAAGTGAACTGTTATAGATAAAAAAAAATAATTCCAACGGGAGGTGAAACGTTATGCTTAATCTTGTTTTTTGATGAACCGGTTCAATTTACCGGTTCACTTTCGAACCGGTAAATTCCATTTTTTTATTTCAGGAGATAACCGCTGAAGTTTGCTGCTATAATTTGGTAGCAGTTTAATCGTAAGCTCAAATTTGTAACTATTTGAACCGTTTCATTCTACAGATTCACTTTTGAACCGGTTGAAAAATTTATTTTTATTTCAAAAAACATTCCGTGACAGTTAACTAACATTTTATTGAAGATTAATCCTACAAATGTAATGTGTAACTTATTGCACCGGTTCATTTTACCGATTCATTTTTGAACCGGTAAAATATTTTATACAAGATAATTAGAAAAAAATGCTGTTTGATTTTGATGGATGAAAAGTTGTTCGACTGGAATTTGTCATATTTTGAACCGGTTCATTTTACCGTTTCATTTTTGAGCCATCATATAAGGAAATTTATGCAGTCTTCTTCAGTTGGACGTATTTTTGAAATAATGAGAATAACCGTGTTTTATATCTTGTTATTTGATGAGCCTGTTCATTATATATATTGATTTAATCAAAATTTAATTCCGATGTTTTGTGAAATAATAAATCTTGTTTTTTTGATAAACCGCTTCGGTTTACCGGTTCACTTTCGAAACGATAAAATCCATAATTTTTATTCCAGAAGATTACCGCTAAAGTTTGCTGCTCTTATTTGTAACTCTTCGAACCGATTCATTTCATAGATGCACTTGGGAACCGGTAAAATCATTTATCTTCATTTATGAAAATAACTCATGAAGTTTACTGTTATCAATTGATAGCAGATTATTCTAACAACTGAAAAGTGTTGTTTTTAGACCGGTTCATTGTACCGATTCACTTTTAAGCTGGCATATAAGAAAACTTGTGCAATTAGTAATTCTTCAGTTAGACGATAATGATGAAATATGTTTGATGAAAATCGAAGTATAATGTTAAATCTTGTGATTAGATGAAGCGTTTCAGGAGCTGAAATGTTGAGAAAAATCTTTCTTTTTGAATCGGTTTACTTTTAAAGCGGAGTTGGTAGGTTTAGCGAATTAGCCAACTCATCCATGATGTTTTACGTTTTGGCTTTTGAGTTGCGTTGTACTCTTTGCATTGATTCATCACTTTTATCCATTTTTCATTTTTAGTTTTGAAGATTCTTAATAAAGTTTGCTGTTTTATGTGATGGAAGTTTGTAACTTTTATGTAACTGTAACGTTTCGCTTTTGAACCGGTAAAACCATTCATTTCTTATCCCAGAAGATTTCTTTCAGAATATAAGCGGTAAAGTTTACTGGCATTATTTGATGGATATTTAGTCGTACAACTGAAACGTGCAACCATTTTGATCGGTTCATTTTACCGATTCCCTTTAGATCCAGTAAAATCATTTTTATTTCAGAAGACGACAACTGAAGTTTGCTGTTATAATTTGAAAGCAATTTAGTGGTACAACTGTAAAGTGTAACTTTTTGAACCGGTTCGTTTTACCATTTCACTTTTGAACCAGTAAAATAACAATATCGGCATTTAAGGGAAGTTGTGCAGTTTGCTAATAGAAATTTGATTATACAACTGGAATGCCTACTGAAATGCGTCACTGATCTGTTTATGAAACGGTTTGAACAAATATGCCATTATAAAATCAAACAAATCATGTTTATGATTCCACAGTCAACTCACAATATTGAACGGACCATCGAGCTAGGGAGATATAGTTACAGTTCAGAGCAACTGCGATTGAAGTGACTAGCAAGGTAGCGATGTAAACTTACTTCTACTTTTGTTTTTACTTCGAAATCAAGCTACGGAACATAGAGTTAGGCAAAGTTGATTGTATTTCGATTGGAGGTATAACTAGAAGATTCAAAAGATTTTATTGAGTAGAAGCGTAACGTTGATATTGTTGATACACTTTTGAACCTTCAAACAATATTGAACCATAACGAAACCATTCATAATTTACAATAAATATATGTAAATTATTGAACCGGTCCATTTGTAATAAAAAAAGATTGTATTATTAACTTTTTGTTTTTTTTTTGTATATTGATAATAAGAATTTAATAACGTACATTGTTCTATGAAGAAGTTGTAGTAAACTGTTTGCCCTACAAGAAAAAAAGCACACTGAAAAAATATTTGATGTTTTTTCATGAAAAATTCATTTTAGCCGATTTTCAAAACGTTGTGTTTTTGTCAAAATAAATACGTTCTGATAGTGTAATAAAAATCTTGAAATGATTCTAAATCATAATGATTATAACGATATTTTCTCTAGAAGTAGCCATTTTCCAATTATATCGAGTTTAATGCAAAAAATAATTATTAAAATACTAGTGGTCCCGGCAAACTTCGTCTTGCCATCAAGTAGGCTGTTGGAAAACGATTTGAATCACCCCATACAAAATGACAGTTCCGTTCATTCTCGTTTTTCCGACTGTCTCGGTGAATATCCTTGGATTTTTATACACACAAACACGTCAGAACCCTTGTCAAACGAAGCGGAGAAAGAATCATCTAAATCCGTAAACCCGTTCATAAGTTATTTCGTGACATACAAACACCATTCCATTTTTATTTATATAGATTAAAATAGGTAATTTTCATTAGTTATTCGCGATTCTCCATCATTAATAATACATTCTCAAAAGTAAAGACCATATATCTTTTCATTTACTTATTTTCCTAAAACTAATGAAAATGGCCAATTTTAATATTTAAACAATTTTTTTTGCAATAAACTCGATGTAATTCGAAAATTGTTACTTCTAGAGAAATTGGCCATATGCTCATTATGGTTCAGAATAATTTCAAGATTCTTTTTGTATCATCAGAGCGTATGTATTTTTATTTTTTTTTTCGACTCATTCTGGATGGAAGTCGTCTTTTGGGACTCTGAGGTGCTTCCCAAAACAGGTTCTGGGTACCATAATTAAGACCGCGGTAGCCATTTCTGATTTTTTTCGACATCTAACGACTATTATTCATTGCTTCTTATCGTTACTTTCTGAATATTATTGTAATCCATTGCCATGTTAAATGCACAGACGAAAATTTGACAGAGAGGAATAAATCGGAATAAAAAAAAACATACTGTGTCCAAAAATTTAATACCTCAAATGTATACGAAGCACAGTTGAAAACAATGCAAACCACG
The DNA here is from genome assembly GCF_002204515.2 of Aedes aegypti. Taxonomy (NCBI): domain Eukaryota; kingdom Metazoa; phylum Arthropoda; class Insecta; order Diptera; family Culicidae; genus Aedes; species Aedes aegypti. Next base: position 94,784,443 of record NC_035108.1, read on the forward strand.
TTTGTTTTGAAATTAAATGTCGTTTTGATTTCCTGTTATAATAGAAAACAGAAAATGGACTTTTTCTGCTCGATTCCCGGTGGCCACTCCGGATTGATGTGGACCACTTTAAGCAAAAATCAAACTAGATAAGTATAGCTTTCAATTACAACTAATTTCACGGAAATCAAAGAAGAACTAGATTAGAAGCAAAACAAAGCAGGTGTCACCTAGAGGTGACACTGGGCGTTGGGGGGTTAAGGCTAAGTAGTCCGTCATTCGTTATGGCAGTCACGTTGATTTTGCAGCTTGCAATTTCAAAATGATAAAACTCAGTCATCTTAAGTAATATCGATTCAGAAAAGTATCACTACTTGCGCTTACATGCAACAAGTATGCCGATTTTCTTCAATTCGCAATGGCAATGGTGAGACGAATTAGCCACTATCATCGATGCCCAGTATAAATTTCAATGACGGCCTACTTCGCCTTAACGCGTTAATAGCTAAATTTGTTCCAAAAATAACTAAATTTGTTTCTAAATTATAAAAATCGTAAATATCTACCGAAATCAAAAATAAATAAGTTATGAACTAAACATGTTATCATGCAGGGGCAGAAACTAACAGATACTGTATCACAGATCGGCGGGTAATCATATGTATGACATTGGTATGAATTGTTAAAATAATATTCAGCAGGGAATCAGACCTGGAAAATTAAGACTTTCAAGGCAGAAATTTCACCTAATTTCACCAACGAGATGGGGCTCTACAACATATGATGAGTTTAGTAAAACTTTTAAATCTGACTACAGGGAAATTTAGTAAACTTCAATATTTGCATCATATCTAAGAACATAAAAATCATCTTAAGAGTTAATACGACGTCATTATCGAAATGATGTTAGAAACTCACGATGTATAAATATTTAACAATTTCGCCCGAATCAATAAGAAGAAAAATCCTGGTAAATTTCAGCGTAAAATAATGCACATGAAGGGAGATGTTGCAAATTTACACGTCCCATCATGTAAAACTACAATAGCAAAATGTAAGTTTCCGCTATACATCGTGTGAACTCGTGACCCTAACCGATTACGCGACAATTTGCATAAATTTACATGATGTTGATGTAATTTTATATGACGTGTCATGATTTTACGCTGAAATTTACATGGAATTTTCTTTCTGCAATTTCAAAGCTTCATACTTGTTGAATAAAATTTGTGTCGAAGAGCGATCTATACGATTTCTACTTCTCGTAATCGCATATCACCTTCATATGGAAAGAAAATCCAGCAAAGACGGTACTCAAAAGTGATTACAGGCAGTCCAGACCTAACTCATAAAGCAACTCAACCCACCTGATAACTTGGGCTGTAAATCGGCCCACCCTGAATGGGTCGGAACTCCGTCGGCGGCAGCACAATGGTTTGATCCTTGGAGGCCACCAGCGCAGCCGTGTACTTCTTCTTCTCTTCCCGCTGCTTGATCACGATCTCGTTCACCAGCTTCTCCAGCCGGGTGTTGGTGTCGTTCTCGTTCTTCTCCTTGCTGGCGTTTCGTTTCTTCCGTACGATCGATCGTATCCGCTCGAAACTTCGAGCCAGCTTGGAATCTTCGCCGACTTCCTGCAATTCGTTGGGGGTGGTGGAGAATGTGAGCATTAGATTCAAGCTAAATGATTTTATGCGGGTTGGCTTTAGTGTTTTATCAAGAAAAAGTATACGTTCAGTGTTGCCAGTCTTCTCGGCGATTACTGGGAAGTTTATCTGACACCACTGAACATAATTTAAATTGAAAGCAATAGCATTAGAAAGCAAATATCATTTATCTATTCAATTCTATCAGGTTACTATAAGTTCTGCAAGCAGCACATCTAAAACATCTCTGACATATAATTAAAAATCAGCATGCAACATTTTTTTCATTCCTTAGAAGCGTTCTACACCATTGATTCGTTCTAATTAACTCTAACACTTTATTCGGTCTATTCTACGGTGCATAGAGTGACTGAAAGGGCCTAAGCAGGTGGGCTCGGTTAGTTTATACAGTAACAGATTAGGTGAAATTGAAGATTAATCTCGAACTCGAGAGAGCAAAGTAGAACTCTGTTGTATAAGAGGAAAGGCTTTTAAATCGGTGTGACTTTGTCGGTGGTTTACCTGCTCGAAGCTCTGTAGGGGGCACGATTAGACACAAATTTTCGCAGATTGGGCCGTGATTCAGTGGTTGGTTGGGTGGTGATGGTGTCGCAGAAGAGACCGTCGGTTGCGTTATCCGTGTCGGGCCAGACGAGACGTGCGAAGTTTTCCGAAATTCACGTGGTGAACAGTGTACGTGTGAAGTGTTGGTTTGTTTTTTGAAAGGTTCAGATTTTTGATAGACGGTGCGCGAAGGTAGAAGTAGTGCCGACGTTGGGATAGGTCGGGTTTTGTTTGAATTTTGGTGATGGTTTCGGAGGCCAATCGGATAGAAAGGAGAAATATACACACATTCATTGTATTAATTTAGATTATCTACAATTCAATTTCGACTACTCTACAAACGTTTCGATGGTGCTGTCGAATATTTGTGCATCGCGATGAATGTTTCAACACTTTTCCATGTGTTGACGGATTCTTCATTATTGATTACACAAAACTCTTTTTGTGTATGAACATTATGAAAAATGAAGAACCATGTAGAATAATATCGGAGAATGCAGTATGAGTCAGAGAAAATGATGATGAATGAGAAAATGCAGCAAAGTACATATGTTCAGTTGAGATAAATGTACCCACGATAACACTTGAAACATTCGTAAATGCCATAAGCTAGCACTTACAAAAATGACTTTCCCTTGTTTTAAACCCTTTTAGCTACAAAGTGCCGTAAACACTTGTTTGCTCTTTTTCTTCAACAATAATTTTAGATGTTATGGTTTCAGAAGAAGTTACATCAGAGGAGAAAAACCCTTGAGGGGTTTAAAAGAAACCCTTGTGGAATTGTTCAAATCCTTTTGTAGAGGTTCCTACAGGAATCACTTGGTAACTTCCTGGTTTAGTTGAATTATAAGGAAATCGTAAAGAAAAAAAAAATCCTGCAATATTATCTGGGTGACACCTAAGATAAGATCGGACACCTGGCTTCTTTTTGGTGTTCTTCTTATCATCCATAGGCCTTTTCATGTGACAGATCCGTCTATGCATTTGTTTACATCGGTGGAGGACCGGTGCTAACACGGGCCTGTCATTTTCATAGAAGAATTGTCAAAGTGCTTCCCGATCAGCTGATTTGAGACGTCATGTGAATAGGCCTATAGGCCTTTTTATGTGACAGATCCGTCTATGCATTTGTTTACATCGGTGGAGGACCGGTGCTAACACGGGCCTGTCATTTTCATAGAAGAACTGTCAAAGTGCTTCCTGATCAGCTGATTTGAGACGTCATGTGAATAGGCCTATAAGCCCAGTTGTGAATTTTCCAAACTTGCGTGTTACGTAAAAACAGTGTTGCCATTCGTATGGAAGACGGTACACTATTTCACAAAAAATATTCCTAATTATTATTTATTTTTTAATTGTATTGATTAGGTGAATTATAGTGTATTCTTCTTCTTGGCATTACGTCCTCACTGGGACAGAGCCTGCTTCTCAGCTTAGTGTTCAATGAGCACTTCCACAGTTATTAACTGAGAGCTTTTATTGCCAAAGTGGCCATACGAATGCGAAAATGGCAACTTTGGCATAGAAAGCTCATAATTAATAACTGTGGAAGTGTTCAGTGAACACTAAGCTGAGAAGTAGGCTCTGTCCTAGTGAGGACGTAATGCCAAAAAGAAGATGAAAAAAGGGCATATCTATCAAAGGCAAAAGTTCTGTCACTTCGCCTTGTGCCGTCTTCTCCTGGAAATGTTACTATTACTTGTAGTTTTGCAACATACAGTTTCAATTTTTTTTATTCATTCCGATCTGATTTCGTTTCACTTTTTTGTTAGGTTTACATCAGTCGGCTACGAACTTTTATGCATAACCGCAAAAAAATAACGACCAAATATAGTAATCCGGCAACACGGGAAAAACCACAACAAAATCATCCGATGGTAACTTTCCACACGCAGCTACACACTCGCATACATCAAATTCAACCAATCAGCGACTGGATCACAAATCGGATTCAATTTTATTCCCAGTTGTCCTATCTTTATCTTAGGGTGACACGTTAGGAGTTATGCCTAAGAATAAATGGTTAAGGCCGAGATTGTCTAATGAAAACCAAACAGGTTATGAGCCTCTGTACGTGCCATAAATTCTTTTGTTCTCATGACTTTTACTGTGCACCGTGTGTTGGTGCTGTCTCGATCTCTCTCACGAGCAACTTGAAAACAGAGCGCACAGTAAAAGTCAAACGTTTTATAGCATGCACAGGCTCATAGAGTGCTAGGGCGCCCTCAACTGTATAAGGCAATCCATGAGACAGCAGTGATCAGCTGGTTTTTTGTTGACCATGAGATTTTGACGTTTCGCGGTCGGAGTGACCGATCGATCACAAAGGAAAATGTAAAGCTCCGATTACACTTACATGCTTTTATTACTCTAGTGTTTCGGTTGCATGCACACTTTTAGCTATCAGTCATCGCGGAAAGTTCTCATTGAGCTCTCGCCGAGCGGTGTCACGAACACGTGCGCAATTTTGCTGGTTGAAAATAGTGCCGTTTGATTTTGCTGGGAACAGCTGATCTTTGTTTATATTTTCAACCAGCACTCTTTATGTTATGTTGGTGACATGTAACGTGTATGTACACGAGCGCAGAAACCACTATGGATAGCCTTATTGTGCCATTCATGTACAACCTGGAATAATGGTGTAGATGACCTTGTGCTTTTTCGATATAATCAGCTGCCTTTCTTCAGCCTCAAGCCCGAAGCTATTATATTAACTTTTGTGTTGGAATTACCCAGAATTTTCTAATAATTATTATTTTTGTGGGAAATTTCCAGATTCGTCTCACAACTTATGGCTCACTGTGATATAATGAGTGGTCAAAACACAATATATCAATGCTTTAATAAAATGTTTTACTAGAATTAATAGATCTACGGGCATCTCCGTCCATTCATTCAGCATGATAGAATATACTAATTTCCTTAAAAAAATCATTGTTCGTCATCAAAATACAGCAGAAACATATAAACACAATTCCTTTCGACCGTACAATTATGGCATTTGCTCACAGTGCAGCGAAAACAACACAATCAAAAGAACCATATTGTGTTTACGTCGAGCATCGCGCACACATTGATCTCAGATGCGCACAAGCTTTTTTTTCTCAATAGACGAATTGGGCTGCTTGGGCACGTCAGGAGTAAATCATCAATATTAACCTCCTTTTCCAGAGCAGCCTAGATAGCCGCGTAGTGTCGGTAGCGATTGTTTCAACTGGCCAAAAATTAACACTATGGACTGCCTGTTCCGGTGGTAAAAACCCACCTAACAGGTGCCCCCAATTCATGGTGTGATACGTACCGTGCCTAGGAATGAATGGTTAGGGGGGTCTAAATAAAACCTAACCGCAAACGGAGCCTGTGGGGTACCAGGGCGCCCTCCACAGTATTGAGTCCTTCCTGTGCTACCCGGAGCAATGGTGCAGGTGACCTTGTGTTTCTCCGAGATAATCGGCTGCCCTTCTTCAGTCTCTATCTTGAGGCTTAATAAGGGTGGGATTATGAATATGTTGACATTTAATTTAAAATATCACCTATATGGATTCGCATTATGCGTTTCACACAGTGTATTCTGTGCTCTTTCGCCTTTGGCGACTTTAAATAGATACCGATCTGGTTTTTTCGTTGCTGGTCTTTTTCGTGTTGAGATTGCAAAAAGCTTAATCCTGCCTAGTTTGGGTAGTGGCTACGGTTAGGTTAGCTCAGATCAATCTTCAGCATAAAAGAACAGCAACGATCAATCTTTGCAGACTCATGCAAAATGGTGCAGACCAAGTGGCGCTAGTTTAAGAACCCTTCTTTCGTAGAAAGAACTTCTATCGAGGTAATCTTGTGGACCTAGTTTTTGCTACTTTCAGCAAACTTGAAATGGCAAACTCGCGCTTCATGCCCCGCGCATGCGTGCTCGTTTATAAAGCAATCATTGCTACACTCATTTCTGAGTTAACTATCAGAGGTGTATGTGCTGTCACAATCGATGTTTCTGTTGGTGACCTCAACAGGAAATACGTCTATTGTTCGGTATATTTTCCACATGATGAACCATCCCCAACGGATGACTTCAAACGAGTTGTCGTACACTGCGTAACAAAAGGCCTTCCGCTGATTGTGGGCAGTCATGCCAATGCTCATCACATCATCTGGGGCAGCTTAGATATCAATTTGAGAGGCTCCAGTCTAATGGAATACTTAAGTAGTACAGACCTTGGATTACTTAACATAGGCAATCGCCCAACCTTCATGGTTTCTAATAGAGAAGAAGTGTTAGACATAACGCTCTGCTCGAATAGAATCAGTCACGCGTTGACGAATTGGCATGTATCAGATGATGAATCATTATCTGATCATCGCTACATCTTCTTTCAACATTGAAATGTAACAGCGCAGACTTTGCGTTTTAGGAATCCCCGCTCAACAAACTGGGAACTCTATGAACCGATGCACGAGTTCACTATCTGACGTTTGAGCGGTGCTGTGTTATTTACGTGACCATGGCAACGAGTGAATTCAGCACCGCTCAAACGTCAAATTAGTGAACTCGTGCGTTGGTCCATATTGAATTGGTTGCGACCAAATTTCACCAAATTTCGTCCATTGAAAATCCAAGTCATCTGGATGATGCCGTTGATACTACAACAGCTTTTGAAGAAGCATGTCCTCTGCGGTCTGTAAAGACTACAAGATGGACCCCATGGTGGAATTCCGATCTGACTAGACTCAGGAAAAAATGTAGAAGGAGTTGGAACAGACGCCGTTCTGCTGGATCAGAGTCGTTCAAGTCGGCTCGCAAGGCTTACAAGAAGGCTCTTCGTTCTGCTGAACGATTCGGCTGGAAAAACCTTTGTACAAATGTTTCCAGTTTGAGTGAAGTCAGTCGGCTGAACAAAATCCTTGCATAATCTAAGGATTTCCAAGTGAACGAAATTCGCTTACCTAATGGTGACTTTACTTCTTCCGATGAAGAAGTTTTAGAATGTTTATTCAATACACACTTCCCCGGATGTGTGGACATAGCATCTACGGATGAACCAAATATCTTTTCATGTAGTTACGAGTCTCTGGCCTGGGCTCACAGTATCGTAACTACTGAATCGTTTCAATGGGCACTCAATAGTTTTGCTCCTTTCAAATCTCCAGGAGCGGATGGGATTTATCCTGTTCTGCTCCAAAAGGGATTTGAGTTTATCAAACATGTTTTGTAAAAGCTACTTGTAAGCAGTTTTGCTACCGGGTACATTCCCATATCCTGGCGTGATATTACTGTAAAGTTTATCCCGAAAGGAGGACGTGCGTCGTATGAAGAAGCGAAGAGTTTTAGACCACTCAGTCTGACCTCTTTTCTTCTGAAATGTCTGGCACGCATTATCGATCATCACATCCGTGATGTTTATTTGGCAAACATGCCTCTTCATGTGAATCAACATGCTTACCAATCTGGAAAGTCCACTGTGACTCTTTTACACAAAGTTGTATACGATATCGAGAAAGTTTTCTTGGATATTGAGGGTGCCTTTGATAACGTGTCTTTCGATGCCATATTGGAAGCCGCACGAAACCATGGGCTACCTACAATGATTACCAATTGGATTCATCAAATGCTCAAAAACCGACATTGCGTCAAGCAGCGATTCGAAAATTGAGTGTTTGCGGATGCCCCCAAGGGGGAGTCTTGCACCACTTTTGTGGAATCTCGCTATTGAGGCAACTCAATAATTGCGGTTTTCCTACTTATGGATTTGCCGACGACTATCTAGCTCTGATAGTTGGTATATGCATAAGCACCCTATTCGACCTGATGCAAAGTGCTCTTCAGGTAGTCGAGAGTTGGTGTCGCCAATATGACCTTTCGGTTAACCCGAAAAACATCTATTGTTCTTTTTACGGAAAGACGAAACCGCGATGGAATTCGACCTTTACGTCTTTTTGGCACTGAGATTAATGTGACTGATCAAGTAAAATATGTCGGAGTCATTTTAGATTCCAAACTTTCATGGACACCTCACATTGATTTCAGAGTCAAAAAGCTTGCATGGCCTTCGGTCAATGCCGGCGAAACTTTGGTAAAACTTGTGGCCTCAAACCCAAGTATATTAAATGGATTTACACAACAGTTGTTCGACCAATATTGGCATATGGATGTCTCGTGTGGTGGCAAAAGGGCGAAGTGAGAACAATCCAATCAAAATTGGGCCATCTCCAAAGGATGTGCTTGATGGCGATGTCTGGTGCGTTCTCTACAACTCCCACAGCAGCGCTCGAGGCCCTTTTCGACGTTGCGCCACTACACATACATCTTAAATAAGCAGCGCTTTCTTGCTCTTACCGTTTATGGGTACTGGATCTACTGGAGAAAAATTCAGTGAATCGTAGATCTACACACACTTCGTTGTTTCCACTTTTGGTAAATTGGGACAAAATTCTCGCATAACTTATGATCTCACCCTAAAAGCCATTGGTAACCACGTGTGTAGCTCGGTTTTTTCGAGCATTTGAATGGATTTTCACATTATTTAACAAAGTTATACTGAAGAAAGGATCATTCTCGATCTGCTAGTGGTGTTGGTTTGGTTGCTTATTCATTCATTTGTCCAGAAACAAAGAGCTACACACGTAGTTACCAATGGCTTTTAGGGCGTTATCCCATATTCTGCGAGAATTGTCCTTGCTCCAAGTGATCTCACAATTGCTTGTCACTTTCCTTACAGGACATTTACCACACAATTCCCTTCACGGGAAGAGTGGACGTCTGGCTATTTGGAAAGAAGTATATCAAACAATATAGTATGTTACACTGATGGCTCCCTTCTTGAAGGTAGAGCTGGTGCAGGAGTATATTCTCGTGAGCTAAGGCTGAATCAGATTTACTCACTTGGTAGAAACTGCACCGTTTTCAGGCGGAAATATTTGCTCTTATGTGTGGAGTGCAATCAGCACTTCAACAGCGCGTAATGGGTAAAGTCATATACTTCTGTTCAGATAATCAGGCTGCTATAAAAGCTTTCGCTTCGGCCAACTCAAGGTCGAAGCTTGTTATCGCATGTCAAACTCAGATTGAGGAACTGAATTCAGTCAACTCTGTATACCTTGTATGGGCACCTTGCCATTCTTCCATCGCTGGAAATGAATTGGCTGATGAGCTAGCTTGCGATGGAGCATCGCATGACTTCATTGGCCCTGAGCCTGCTATTCCAAGTGCTGGGTGAAGCTTCAGATAAACTCTTGTGCTCTCTCAGCACAAGCAATATTGAAATAGTTTGGAGTCATGTCGTCAAACAAAATTGTACATTACTGAGCCATCTCCAACGGTGGCGAAGTATTTAACAAATCTGTCAAAGCAGAATTGCAGTCTCTTGTTCAGAGCGTTGACAGGCCACTGCCGACTCAACTATCACATGGCAAATATTCAGCTTGCTGACTCATTTGTGTGTGATAGTTGTGACTCCGATTATGGAACTTCGTATCACCTGATATGTAACTGTCCAGTTTTTGCGCAAATGCGATTCCAATTACTTGGAAAACACTTATTAAGTGAAACTGAATTCAGAAGCCTGAATCTTCAGGACATTCTGTTATTCTTAACCCGCTGTGGTAATGAGCTATAGGCTCTCTTTACGCTTATGCGTTTTGCAGTGCCCTTTTTAGGGCGCTGTTCGAACCCATTGTGGTATGGAGCTACATGCACGCAAACAAATTTTATTGTATAATCTACCGATTCCATGGTAGAATTAAGAACTGCACCAACGATTTTCAACCGACTACAAAAATCTGTTAAGTTTACTATAATCTGGTACAAATCACTAAGCAGTGCAGTAAATGTGACCACGTCCATAGTAGCATCCACTACAAAGCATTGTATTTCAATCCGTGACACCCACCGTACAACACAGTGTGGTCAAAAGTACAATGCGAAACTTGTCAAATCAAGCATGTTTCTAGTCATAAATACTGCAACTGTGGTTAAATAAACCGAATATATTTTCTTGTGTAGTTATGTTGACTATGTTTTGGTAGAGTTGACAGAATAATGTAGTCGGTTGAAAATCGTTGGTGCAGTTCTTAATTTTACCATGAATTCAGTAATTTCAACAATAAAATTCGTTTCAGTGTGCTCTCATTTCGCTTATGCGATCTTCCCTCTTCAAGGGATCCCACTCCTATTTCGCCCCATCTTTCCCTTCCCTTTCCTCTCCCATCAGGTAGATGACGAAATAGGCTCAAATATGGCGATGGCACAAATCTCCCAACTGGTGGGAAACGTGCCTTTGGAGCCGGCCTTCTGATACCTGATCGTTTTAATTTCTATCGCAATCAGTTTCCAGATTTGTCTCACTACTTATGGCTCACTGTGATATAATGAGTGGTCAAAACACAATATATCAATGCTATAATAAAATGTTTTACTAGAATTAATAGATCTACGGGCATCTCCGTCCATTCATTCATCATGATGGAATATACCAATTTCCTTAAAAATTCATTGTTCATCATCAAAATACAGCCCAAACATATGCACACAATTCGTTTTGACCTTTTAACGAAATACAGTAGTTGTATTGCATTTCTGATGTACAAGTGTGCAAACCATGACAGCTTTCACAAAAATACACAATTTGAAAATGATTCTATGTTGCTGGTAAGTTGGAATATCCGTCGTAGTGGAACATTTTAAACTTGACACGACGAATAATAGCGCTTACGACAAAGTAGAACGAAACCCTAATCCACTAGAAATGTTCATGGAAGCTCTACATAAATGTTGCTTGAAAGAACGCATCTGGGTATTTCTTAAATAATGTCTACAAGTAAGGGTTTTTCTATATTTATTTTTATGATCATGTTTGTTATTGAAAAAATTTCATCATGAGTGAACATTGCAATGCCTGATCGTATTTCAGAAGTCACGATTTTCGTAGATACGATTTTGATTTTGAAAAGCTCGACAAGGTGTAATACTCAATGTGTAAAATAAATGATAAATACCTAAATGACACCTATTTGACAAATGTATCGTCCATATAGCTTTGAAATGGTCAAAACGAGACAAACTATAATTGAAAACTTCTGGCGTTTTGTTCATCTCCAGTGAAAAAATGTACCGATATACCGGGTTCAATTTGTAGGTATAAGGAAAACAAAGAATAAATATATTATTATGTAATATTTTATTTGAAACAATTTTATGTTAATCTACAGGAAACTATAACTTTTTATGGCAATTTTGTTTATCTTTCTTGTTTAATTTCATTCATTTTATCCTAAGTTTCAAATTGTCCGTTTCCATGCATTTTATGCATTATCAACATCGACGAAAAAATCACACACACTTAAAACTAAAACAAAAATACAGTTAAAAATCGAAGTTTTACCTAACATCAGTATTTGCTTTTGCTACACCGTGCAAATGCAGTTAATTCATAAAAACTGTTCCAGGGACACACAGATATCCGACAAATCTACTTTGACATTCATGGGCAGAGTTGATTGAGTTGGATGTTTTTTTGTTGTTGTGAATTTCCATTAAAACATCTATCCACGAAAATGATGAATGTATGTTTAGGATTCAAGTGTAATGTTTGCTCCGTTTGCTCTGAGGGTGATTGAATTTTGGCGTTTTTTGTTTGTTTGTCGTTTGGTGAGGACACATACACACAATCAAAGAAATTTACACATCTAACAGTGAAATGATGCAATGCGATGATGGATGGTGATGAGAAGAACGAAAATGGTGATGATTTATTTCGAGGTTTGAGTATTGAACTCAAACGGAAAGCCGAACGTACCTCCTTTTTCGATTTCAACTCCTCCGAATTAAAACTGTTGAGCAACAAGGCCAAGAACAAGTTCAGTACCATAAAGTTGCCCATCACTAGTGCCGGAAGGAAAATGGCAAAGCACGAGGAGGCTCCTTCCTGTGAAGGGTCAAGAAAATAAATTAAAATTGGGTTGTACTTCATAAAATCTATCGGTATATAGCTTACCTCCTCTTCAGCCCGCATACAGTCCCACAGAGGTTCGATCCACTCTCCGCATAAGATTCGAAAAATCATCATGAACGAGTGAAAAAAGTCGTTAAAGTTCCACCTGTATCGAGTAACTCAATTAGTCGAAAAGCCACGAAACGATAATTCAAAAGTTCGAGCGCACAAATCTAGAGAACCAGACAGCCATTGAAGCTGAAAACTTAATCGATTGGTCGCCAACTGATGGTGACCAATCGATCAAGTTTTCAGCTTAAACCAATGTGTGATTCTCTGGATTTGTGCTCTTGTTTCAATGCTGTGGTTTCAATTTATCTTCATCTTAATATGCGTGACAGTGACGTACCTCGGCACCGGATCCGGTGCAAACTTGTCCGGCGTGTAATCTTTGGAAAACAACTGCATTCCGATAACAGCAAAAATATAGATAACAATCACCAACACGAACGTCAGATTACCTAAAGCACCTATTGTCGATATGATAATACTTAGCAGGACCTTCATCGTGGTCCATGATTGTGCTAGTTTCAGTACCCGTAACTGTTGAGGCGAAATGTTAAACGAACATCTAGTAGAATGGATCAAGATCGAGCACTACGCTACTTACCAATCTCAACCCCCGCAACACGGTCAGGCCCTCCATCAGTTCGAAGATTAGGTCGAGCAAACTGGCTGAAACGATAATCAGGTCGAATATGTTCCAGCCACACAGGAAAAAATCCTTCGACAGGGCCATCACCTTCAATAAGCACTCGAATGAAAAAACCGCTGTAAAAACCTGTGGAAAGGCGAAAGGCAACATTTTGCTTTTAATACATGTTTTATTTTCTGAAAATCAGTCATTTTTAGGAAGCATTGCTAGGAACATTCAATTAGATTTTTTTTTTTTAATTTCATTACTTAAACTTCAATGAATTCCATCACACGTTTAGCAGAAATTGCTTCTAAAATGCTTCTGGACACTACTACTAGCATTGTAAAGGAAGTTTCATTAGTTTTGGCTCCAGGACATATAATAAACTAACTATATTTATAAATTGGTGATATCTAATAGATACCTTCAGGTACCCGAGGAGGAAAGAATAACTCGGCAATAACTTATGCATACCATATTTTGTTATCATACCCCAATTAGGTATTAAACAGTTATCAATACCTCATTTTGGTATTATAATGATATTTGAAAAAAATAATTAAAACAATTAAAAATACTTCATTTTGGTATTCGATAGGTATTGAGGATTGCTGGAGGTATTGAACTATTATTGAAAAATTTCACTTTTATATGAAAATCCATCAAGTATTATTTAGGTATTGCAATACCTGATCTAATTATCAGCTTGGTATTTGTAGAATATGCAGAAGGTATTATTTGAGGTATTTTACCTCTTATGCAGGGCTCATTCATACCTCATTCAGGTTGTAAGTATTGGAAATTATCTGGTATGGAATACCTCAATTTGGTATTCAGTAGTTATTTTCTTCTGCTCGGGTATCTAAAAGCATCCGTTTATCCTTCTTAGGTTCGCAGTGAACCCTGGTGCTAAATACTAAAGGCCTCCATAAAATCCTCAAAAACTCTAACGCGAATAGTCAATGGGGTTTTCCAGAAGTTGTTTTCAGAGTCCTCAAAGAAAACCATAAAGAATGGTCATTTCTCCAGAAATTTCTTATGAACTATGTACTTTCTGGGAATTTTCCATGGTTCTCATAAGAAATTTATCTATAGATTTCTGAGAAATATTTGACCTTAGAGGAATTCGCTCTTGCAAATCCAAGAGCAGCGCAACAACTTCCAGTAATTTCCACAGGGGTTACTCGACATTTTTTTCTAAGGGATGTTTCCGGATTTCTTCCAGCGATTTTTTTCTTTAATTCTTCCACCAACTTCTTCATTGGTTTCTCTAGGACGTCATCCAATGATTTCTACATGAGTTCCGAGAGTTGAACTCCACAAATTTTGAATTCACAAAGGTTTGTTCTAGAGTTTTTAAAGAAATTCGTTAGGGTTTAAGATTCGTTTCAGAAAATCCCACAAGAATTCCTCCAGTGTATCTACGTCGATATTTTTGATTATCTATTCATATGGATTACTTTAAGAACTTATCCACAGTTTATACCAGAAATTGTTTCAAAAATTTCTCCAGATTATTCTAAGAAATCCAAAACTCTTGTTTGAACTCCTCAATAAATTCTTGCAGGGAAGTTTCTTCAGAAATTTCGCTCTCTCTTTTTGTGACACAACCAGGAATTACTCGTGCAGTTCTTCCAAACATTTTGAGAGTAATTTCTAAAATAAAATCTGCATGGATTCTTCAAAGATACATTTAAGGTTACACATCAGCAAATACTACAGCAATTACTCATATTACTTCTATCTTTTCCACGCAAGTTTCTTGGAGGAAATCGTTAGTAATCATTGGAGGCATCTCCGATGAAATTTTTGGACGAGTTCTTAAGGATGTCTCAAACAAAAATCTTGGAGAAAACCTTGAGAAATTTCGGAAAGAATCTTTTGATAAATATCTTTAATATTTTTTGTGCTTATTTTAGAAAAAATCAGGTTTAATTCTTAGAGGTATGTTGAACGAAAATATAATTTCTCAAGAAAGTTCTTAAATGAATCACTATACATTAATTGTATCCTCGGAAAAATATCTGAAGACAAATTTGGGCACCACCTGATGAAATTTCTGGGGATCATGAAGAAATACATACAATAACTCGAGCGTGTGGTTTATACATGTATGTATGTATGTATGTATGTATGTATGCATTTTCTTCAGACGAATTCCATCTAGAATGAGTCGAAAATAATAAAAATCGTGCTCGATAGTCTTCGATTTGGATTAAATTTCAAGCTGATCAAGCTACCTCGCTCGCTGTGCTCCCCGCCTTCTTGTGCCATCCGGATTCGATGCGAACACCACTTGTTGTCCGGTAGTCTTGCAACATGCCCTGCCCAGCGCACCCTTCCGGTTTTCGCAACCTTCTGTATACTGGGTTCGCCGTAGAGCCTAACGAGCACGTGATTCATTCTCCGCCGCCACCCACCGTTCTACTGCACTCCGCCAAAGATCGTCCTAAACATCTTTCGTTCGAACACTCCAAGTGCTTGTAGGTCCTCTTCCATGCTTCATGTCCATTGAGGACCACCGGTCTTACAAGCGTTTTGTACATGGTACATTTGGTGCGAGGGTGAATCTTTCTCGACCGCAGCTTCTTCTGGAGCCCATAGTAGGCGCGACTTCCACTGATGATGCGTCTCCGTATTTCACGACTAACGTTGTTATCAGCCGTAAACAAGGATCCGAGGTAGACGAACTCATCAACCACCTCAAAAGTATCCCCGTCTATCGTAGGGGAATTAGGGGCATAATGGACACGTTAAGCAAATGTTTGTTTTAAGACCATAAAATGGCAATGTTTTTAATTTACTCCCGGCTAGTATTCAAGTTAGATGTTAGTACGACGTGCTACATTCATTCATGATGATAAATATCATCATATCTGAGAAAAGCGAGATAGAAAATTGGGTCGAAAACAAGGCTGGTAAAAAGGTATCGGGGTGAAATGAACACTTATTATAAAATTAAGTGATTCTAATATATTATATAACTGTCAAACATTCCAATACGTGAAAAGGCTCTCCCTCAATCATAATAGTTAAAAAGAACCTCTTTGGGTTCGTTACTTTGCTCAAAAATTAGATTCTTCCACGGCCTTGCTTATGTGCCAATTTGAAACTGAGAAAAACTTTAAGTCAAATTTTGAAGGACAATTGAAGCAAAAAATAAATTTTTATACCGTCAAACATTTCAAATGCATTACAGATTTAATGCATGCAACTTTTGATGAAGTATGCATATTCTTAGATATTGACACCCCCATTTCGCCCCGTTATGCCCCTAATCCCCCTACCACTGCTTCCCAGGCGGGCTCCGCCTATCAGCATGTGCTTTGTTTTTGACGCATTCACCACCAGGCCTTTTGTCGCTTCACGTTTCAGACGGGTGTACAGGTCCGCCACCGTTCCAAATGTTCTGCCGACAATATCCATTAGAGTGGTTCAAAAAATCGTTTTTGCTCCACACCGCTCATTCGATTCTAGATCAAATTCTGAGCGTCCTCCCAAAATTTGAGCTCATTTGGATGAAAACTGAGATTGCACAAGCCCTTCAAAGTTTATATGGGATTTACTATGGGAAAAGTAAGCAATTCATTCAATCGGTCATAGTGTTTGCCCATGTGCTCTTGGGGATTAGAGCTACGTTGATACTGTGAGATACAATTATCAATTACAACTTTGTCGAAGACCGTTTGCAAATCGGACGCCTCAGTAATTAGTAATTGATTAATATCCAGTCACAAATTCTTCAGCAGTGCTCATTTAACTTCTGAACAGGCAACATTGCTGCATCTGGCGCGAAAGATAGCACGCACAAATCATGGCTACTATGTTTTCCTGCATATATCCAGTGATGCCTGCAGAACAGCCCAATAATTATAGCCAAAGTTTTACAACTCATACAAAAATCAATAACTAATTAGTGGGGCGTCCGATTTAAAAACGGTCTTCGGCAAAGTTGTGGCTGATAATTGTATCTCACAGTATCAACGTAGCTCTAATCCCCAAGAGCACATGGGCAAACACTATGACCGATTGAATGAATTGCTTACTTTTCCCCTGAGAGAGAGGAGACAGCTGGCTTAGATTGCAAGCCCTCAAAAGTCAAGGGAACCTGTCATCAACTGTCACTGGAAAACCGCACATTCGAAGGGCAAAGCGTGAAAAACCGTCAAAATTTGGCCAAACTAAAACTGGATATGATTGAAAATTCAGGTTGTTTAACGGTGCTCTCGCATATAAAATCGTTGATTATTCAAATATTGTCGATTGGACTCAAATTGCTATGGAATTTTTTTAAATTTTATGATCGTTTTGATAACGAATGAAATGTGAAAATGGTTTTGACCCACTTTGGGCTCTCCGAACCATTGTGCATAACCCAAACATGAGAAGAAGAAATCAAAGAAGCCAAGAAAACAAGCCAGTTGTCAGTGAGCTGTCTCCTCTCTCAGCTTTTCCCATAGTAATTCCCATATAAACTTTGAAGGGCTTGTGCAATCTCAGTTTTCATCCAAATGAGCTCAAATTTTGGGAGGACGCTCAGAATTTGATTTAGAATCGAATGAGCGGTGTGGAGCAAAAACGATTTTTTGAACCACTCTAATATCCATATCATCCGCGAAGCAAACAAATTGGCTGGATCTTGTGAAAATCGTACCTCGGTTATTGAATCCGGCTCTCCGCATGACACCTTCTAGCGCGATGTTGAACAGCAGGCACGAAAGTCCATCACCCTGTCGAAGTCCCCGGCGGGATCCGAACGAACTGGAATGTTCGCCCGAAATCTTCATGCTATTCTGCACACCGTCCATTGTTGCTCTTATTAGTCTTATGAGCTTCCCGGGCAAGCTGTACTCGTCCATGATTTTCCATAGCTCTTCGCGGTCTATGCTATCATAAGCCGCTACAGTGAAGATTTGGTCCGTCGTCGAGCGGCCGTTGATGAAACCAGCTTGATAACTTCCCACAAACTCATTTCCTATTGGTGATAGACGACGGAAAATAATCTGGGATAGCACTTTGTAGGCGGAATTCAGGATAGTAGTCGCACGATAGTTTTCACATTCCAGTTTGTCGCCTTTCTTTTAGATGGGGCATATGACCCCTTTGCTTCCACTCCTCCGGCAGCTGTTATGTTTCCCAGATTCTAACAATCAGCCGGTGCAGACAGGCAGCCAACCTCTCTGGGCCCATTTTGATGAGTTCAGCTCCAATACCATCCTTTCCAGCGACTTTGTTATCCTTGAGGTGGTTGATGGCATCCTTAACTTCCCTCAATGTGGGGGCAGGTTGGTTTCCTTCAACCGCCGTGCTGACGTAGTCACTTCCTTGGCTGTCGTGACCTTCTGCGCCTGTGTTCTCCATTCAGTTGGTTATCGTAGTGCTGCTTCCACCTTTTAATCACCTAACGACCATCCGTCAAGATGCTTCCGTCCTTATCCCTACACATTTCGGCTCGCGGCACGAAGCCTTTTCGGGATGCGTTAAGCTTCTCGTAGAACTTTCGCGTTTCTTGTGAACGATGCAGCTGTTCCATTTCTTCACATTCCGCTTATTCCAGGTGGCGCTTTTTGTTCCGAAATAGGCGGGTTTGCTGCTTTTGTTTCCTTTTATATCGCTCCACGTTTTGTCGCGTTCCTTGCTGCAGCATTGCAGCCCGCGCTGCATCCTTCTCCTCCAAAACCTGCCTGCATTCTTCGTCGAACCAATCGTTACATGTCCTCCTTTCCACGTACCCGACGATGCTTTTAGCTGCGTTGTTGATGGCTGCTTTTATGTTGCTCCACCAGTCCTCAAGAGGGGCTTCGTCAAGCTCGCTGCTTCCGGCAACGCTACCTCGAGATGCTGCGCGTATGCGGCAGCGACGTTCGGTTGGGCCAGTCGCGCTAGGTTATACCGAGGCGGGCGTCGATACCGTACATTGTTGATGACGGATAGTTTTGGGCGTAGTTTCACCATCACTAGATAGTGATCAGAGTCAATGCTAGCGCCACGATAGGTTCTGACGTCGGTTATATCGGAGAAGTGTCGTCCATCTATCAAAACGTGGTCGTAATGCTGAAGTTGAAGAACCGGCCTTTGAGCCTCAACCTGCACATTCTTTCGTTGATCGGCCAACACCCGATCACGCGCCTTTGCATATCACCCATCACTATAAAAGCTGTTCACAGCTCACGTGTGTTGCCGCAGCTCGCACCATCTAACCTGTCCAGCACACCTCCTGCAGCGCTACGATGTCGAAACCGCGGATCTTCAGTACATCGGAGAGTATGCGTGTGCTCCCGATGAAGTTGAGAGATTTACAGTTCCATGTACCGAGCTTCCAATCGCTAGTTCCTTTACGTCGCTGTGGTCTTCACCGAATGTCCCGGTTCGTATTCTCTCGTTGATTATTCGTTGCTTGATGTTTTTACGGCTGGCTTGCATTGCCTGACACCAATCCCCTAAATGTTCGGAGGACCATAGTGCACAGTTTAGCTTAGAGTCCTTCTCTGGCACTCGGACGATGATTAGCCGCCCCTGACATGGGGAACAGACACTGTTGTGAGCCGCTCCTAACATGGAGTACAGACGCTCAAGGTTTGCAGAAGCAAAAGCAAAAGCAAACCCCCCCTTCCCTGTCAGCATACGATCAGAGTTCCAAACCGGGGTTGGCTACCCGATCTTCCCTAAGGTTATTCGTACCCCGGCCAGTACCGCAAGGAGGTAGAGATAGGAGTTGCTGGGCAAGAGGCTAAGGACTGCACAGAGGGGTCTATTTTACTCCTTTAGGTACGCGAGGTAGCAATGGTAAGCCATGCCCAGCCATTTACCACACGATATACGACTGCAAAAATGGCAACTTTGGCAAAGAAAGCTCTCAGTTAATAAATGTGGAAGTCCTCATAAGAACACTAAGCTGAGAAGCAGGCTCTGTCCCAATGAGGACGTAATGCCCAGAAGAAGAGGAAGAATCTCGATTTGGTAACGTCTTTCACTCGGCGATTCCAGAATACCTGAGTGGGACCAAGTCCTTAATTCGAAAGACATTCTGTTTTTTTTTCTCAACACAATATGAAAAATCATGAATGTAGAATCATCATAATACTCTGGTATCCGTACTAAGAGCTCCATTTTAAGCATACCGGAACCGATGTCATAACATTCAGATCTGGCCATGTGACTTTATTGGTCTATGGCTTTATGTCTTTTTTCTTTGAAAGCTATCAATATGTGAAATTCTTTAGGCGTGCATTTAGGATTCATATCACATCGGAACTCATATGACCGCAATGGTCCCATACACTCCCGTGCAAAAGTTTGGGTTCACCCCCTAAAAAGCATACAAAAGTGGTTCGTCCATATATCTGTGATTACATGTCCAATTGGAACCCTCTATGACGCATTCGGAAGCCCATGAGTTATTTTTACTTCGTAGGTATTTTCCCAAATCCAGTTTATGAATTTTGTATACTAAATTTTTACTTAAATTCATGACATTTAAAAAACCACTCAAAACACATGGCCGATTTCCTCAGCATTGGATTGACCAAAATTTTAAATCAATGTGTCATTAGATTTGTAATCTTATATTCTTTGAAGGGCGCTCACAAAATTTTGCCGAAAAAATCTGAAAACTACTCAAAATCAATGAAACAGTCATTCAAGTCATCGTGCGAAAGTTTGGGTTCACCTGAACTTACTGAAAACACGAAAATTCTGTGGAATCTCAAACCAATCATGTACGCGCCATTATTTTCATTTGAAAAAGCTATGAACTATTGAAATCGGCTAAAAAATGGCTGAGATATTGACACAAATGATTTGCGTGCGGCTCAGTTGATCCCAAACTTTTGCACGATACACCATACTGAGGGGTGAACCCAAACTTTTGCACGATGATTTGATTGTCCAATTCTAATTCATTTATTTTGAGCAGTTTTCAGATTTTTCCGCCAAAATTTCGTTAGCGATCTTCAAAGAATTTAAGATTGAGAATCTAATGACACATTGATTTAAAATTTTGGTCAATCCAATGCTGAGGAAATCGGCCATGTTTTTTCAGTGTGTTTTTTGAAAAATGTCACTACTTTAAGTAAAAATTTAGTATACACAATTCATAAACTGGTTTTGAAAAAATACCTACGAAGTAAGAATATTAAGAATTCATTGGCTTTCGAATGCACCATAGAGGGTTTCAATTGGACGTGTAGTCACAGATATATGGACGAACCACTTTTGTATGCTTTTTAGGGGGTGAACCCAAACTTTTGCACGGGAGTGTATATTCTAAAACAGCTCAGGATAGTATCTTATTATTATATCACGTGTTAAACCTAATCATCCATCATTAGAAGAATAAAATATATCAATTGTTTTGGCTACCTTAGGTACCCGACGGTATTTTTGGAAACCACGGATTTGTGATTTAACCTTGGTAAAATCATCAAAGTTGGATGAACATTGATAAAGTTATTGCTATATTGAGAAAAAGTAATGATCTATTTTTTATTTTACTGCTAACATTAGGAAGGTTCCAAACTCTTTAAGATTTTGATCAAAACTAACAGATCAATGAGAAGATATAATAAATAACTTACCCTATTTCCATACTCTAACGCGTCTCGCACGTTCTCGTTCATCCCGTGATGTTCTAACGCTAAAAACAATGTATTTAAAACAATACATAGTGTGATCCCTAATTCGAACAATGGATCCTTAACAATCTGTTGAATGGAAACATAAAGTCATTACAATTTTAATTCAGTACCCAATATTATTTATTTATTTATTTATTTATAGTACCCAATATAATCGTACAGCACTCACCTTGTATAAACAATTTTGAAACTGCAGCCACTTTTCGTAGCTGATGCAACATTGAACACATCTATCACAATTTCTATCAGGAAGATCGTCTGCATGGGTGGAATAGAAAGAAACGAAAATTAGATTAGTTTCATCGCTGCCATCACTGCCACCAGTTGATTTCCCCATTGCAGCGAGGAGAACCACTTACCTAGTACAACAATTTGCGACAAGTATTCCGGATGGAGGGCATAAACGTTGTGCTTTTTGACTTTCGCTAAATTACCGTTACATTTTATTATCCTAACCTCCCGCGGTGATAACGCCAATGTAACCGGTGTTACCTCCCGCTGCTGTGCGGTTGTCCAAGTTGTAGGAGCGGGTTGAGGTCGGATCACGCCCACGTCGGTCCCGGTTGGATTGTAAATGAGAATGAGAAAACAGCACAACCCATCAGGATAATGAGCATCGTGGTGTCGTTGTCGTCGCGTTGTTCACGTTGTCGGTATCCCCATTTTAATGAAAAGGGATTCCACAGAGAGATAGGACGAGCAACAGGATGGCGATAACGGAGACAACTACAAATGGTTTAGGGTGCGAGTGACGACGGCAATGGCAATGGCGACACAAACACAAATGGAACCGCTAGAATGCGCGGGCTGCAGCAATTAAAGCTGGGATAAATTATGTATGCAGATTACGGTGGTGACGTGGCAATCATTGCTCCCTGTTGGTGAACGATGCTACTTATGGAAAATTGTAGTTGAGGAGTAAACTTTCCCAAACTTTCAACCGAGATTGCCATGCCAAGCGCGGGAATCTCTTCGGAATCCTAGATACTCCTCCGAACCTCTTGCATACTCTTCAAAACATCTGAGAAACTTTGAAACCTCGAAACTTCTCTTGATGTTTCTTTTTTATGAATGAGGACAGGACAAAAGCTCGTGTTGTATGGAGAGTTTTGCGTTGAAGCGGTTTTCATTTTCACCGATGTATCCCCGCGTAAAAAAACCCTGACTGTACTAAGGATAATGAACTCCAATTCGAATTTTAGACCAGACAGTAGACCAAAATTGTATGCAAAAAAAATATTTATTTCATAAAAAAACTTCGTTTCAAACCGCTTTTTCATTACCCTGCTCACAGTCCAGTCTTCTGCTTGATCCAATCGACGAAGGACGTCAGCCGAGCGAATGCTCCCGGGTATCCCTGCTCGCATCCGACAGCATGGCCGAAGCTGACCACTCCCACCTGAACGTTCTCGCCTTCCAAAACCAATGGGCCACCGGAATCTCCTTGGCACGGCGATTCCTTGTTTTCACCCTTGGCGCACAGAGTGGTCTTCTTGATCACCAACGGGCTGTAGGCCTTCGAGCATTCGTTGTTACTGATCACCGTCAGGGGAGCGTACTGCAACTTGTCCGCTACGTTTCCTCCGTTCTTCTGCAGTCCCCAGCCACTGACGACAACCTCGCGGTCGGTAAAGGTATCACTTCCGGTGGGCAGTTTTACCGGTTGGACTCGGTCGTTGAATGCTACCGGAGTTGGTAGTTTGACAACGGCCACATCATTCGTAGCGAACAGTGGGTTGTACTTCTCGTGGCGGTGGTACTCCGTTGCGGTCAGTACAACACGTCCATCATTAGTTGTGTCCTCGAAATCAACAGCCCCGAGAGTGACTTCGAATGATTTGGCTCCATCTGTGCAGTGTCCAGCCGTGAGGACCCATTGGTCACTCAGCAAGCTTCCGCCACACAAGGCACGTCCCTGAGAGAGTTCAACTTTCAAGAGAACTTGGAATGGGAACTGACCGAGGGTAGCCGTTTGTCCGTTTACTACCCGACCGTTGTCCAACGATGGGAAGGCCGAAGCCAAAGCCATCAGAGATGCGAAAACCACCGTTGAAGTGAACATTTTGCCGAATACTGGTACTGTATCAACTGAATGAACTACTGGTTGCTTTTATAGTAGATGGTTTCGAGTAAAGGTAAATCCGTTAATCCCAAGCTCTTCCCGGAAAGACGAATCACTTGAATTAAGTCATATGATAACGTACAAAGATAATGATCGACGACCTACCATAGGAAACACAGTCTCTACCAGTCAGTAATCCTCTGTTTTATGGGGACAAATCTCAAATGAGTTGACATCTAATATCGATTAGCTTCTAGAGTAATAATTTTCAAAATTTTCTATTTTTAAATGGTGTTTAAATCAGTGAAGTATTTGAATATGAAGTGTTCCATACAGTATTTCTTGGTACGACTTTGTTGATATCGAGTATAATAGTATTTTTTGAGCAAACAAATATTTCTATATTTCTGTATTTTTCATTAAACCATTTCAAATGCTACCTGTGACAATTTTATAACGCAAGCATTGCCCATAACTGCATATTTGTAACATTCCACAAAAGTGGTCGTTGAGTAAATGGAATACCAAGTGTGCATTTTATGGCAGTATGAGAGGAAACTAAAACTTCTAAAAATTCCCAAGAACTCAAAAGTGCTTATTTGAGGCTGAAATTTTCTACAACTCATAACGCATACTGGGTGAATAATCAGAAAATAATTCTGACAGAAATTCCATCACGACTACATTACGTGGATCATGTACAATCAAGAACAATCTTACAGATTTCAGTAAGTTGGTCGAAAATATTTATCATTTCATGACTCTCCCCGGTATTAACTCGAAATTTTGTAACCGTCGCTTCCAAATTTTATACTTTATAGGCTTTTTCTCAAACATCTCACCACATTAAACCCGCCTGCCAGTGGATTCCCAATTGGATCCTAAAATGTTTAATGAAATCTTGTTTTTATTCAATGACACGAAAGAGCATGTTACTGCAACTATTTTAGCAATTTTTCCCGCTCAAATAACGGCTACATCATATTTAAACTTTAATCTAAAAATTTGGTCCATAAATAAACCTTGACACTTTTGATCATGTTTGACGTTCGCTTAATCGACAAAAACACTACAGGGCTTTTAGTTTTAACACCGGGGTTGTTCCTATCTGACATTTTGGAAGGGACACGGAAAGTAAAATACACCCAAAATTTAAGTTTAAGCCAATGAATGTGACAAAATCTAAAAAAATATTTTTTGGACCTAAACAAAAGAAAAACATGAAAAAATTGAGTAAACATGTGTTTTTAGCCTAAACTTAAGCGTTTGGCATTGAAATCCGGACAGGCCTTTAGGATCCTATTTCCATTCCAAATCATAAATTCAAAAATTGAAATGGCAGCCTCACTGGCGGGACCTTTTGCTGTCATTGCAGAGCCAAAAGTGTTATTATAGTAATACACGTTACGTTTTCTCACTTGCGTCATTTATTTGCAGCGGTTTGAGTTACCTAAATGTAGTCGGCCAATCTAGATCCCTGCGCGGAAATGTTATCAACCTAAATCTGAGTGGCCTCAATTCGGGTGAGTTGCCAAACTTCGGGTCTTTTCTGATGACTACACACTCAATCACGATTTACTTGTTCGGTAATTTTTAATACTGGGTACGCATTGCAAATAATAAAAAATACTGAACTTTTTGAAAACTTCTGACATTCAGTAATATTTTTTACTTTTTACTGAACCACGGTAGCTGTCAGACCCAATTTTGCAGCATTACCGAATAGGCCGAAAAATCAGTAAAAACAATTACCGACTATTCAGTAGTTGATGTTTTTTACTGACTTGTCGTCAATATCAAATCAAAACAAACTGATGCGCATGCGGGAAATTGTCCAATGAGAATCTCCTGCTGTAGAATCGTCCGGCGCCGGGAGACACAGCTATTCGCTCTAACGAAGGTACGGTGCTGCCATCTGGAAAAAGTTTACTCTATGCGTGAAGCGTCGAAAGTTTTACCCGGTAAGGTAAAGGAAGTGAAATTTCAAATACCAATATAATATTAATTACAATAGCTATTTCAATTCTTTTCAGTACATGTTGATAGACTTTTGATGGACTACATTATAGACACATTATTTTGATTTTTGTAATTTTTCCTCAATATTCTGCGGATTCTATAGCTTATCATAAATCTAACCCCGTACACTTGACAGCATTTAATTACATTATGTTTTGAATTTTGAAAATTTACTTCCTATGCTTTGCCATGTAAAGAAATCGGAGCTTCACGCTTAGGGTCAACTGGGGTAATTACCTTCGTCATCGCGAATTTCAACCAAACTTTTCATGCACCTATTTTGCGTTTTCTCGTGGTAAGTAGTCGGAATTCAGTGAGAAACTCAACCAGTTTAAGCGACCAAAAAGGCTCAGCACGATTTAACTGCTTACGTTGGTAAATTCGGTTGGTTTCCATACAAGAGTTTGCCTCTTGTATGGAAACCAATCAAATAATGATTTTTTCATACATTTTTCGATTACTTCCACTGAGATATGAGCATACCGTAGATGTTTATTCTCACGAAAAATGCATGTCGATGTCCATGTCCGTGTCGATTGGGTTTTAATTTGTATTGATTTCTGCAAAAAACAGTATCCCGAGAAACAAAGCATGAAGCATGCGAAACTGGAAAGCCAGTGAAAACGCTCTGCAATTTTACTGACTAAGTCAGTAATTCCCATCAATCAAAACATATTTTGGTTTACTGTTTTTTTTTTTCGGTAATCGTATAAATTACCGAAAAAATCGTAGTTCCAAACCCAGTAAAATTTTACTGGGGTTGGCAATCTAAATTGGATATTCAAGCATAGAATTCCAGGGATAATTCATTTCATTCTTTTCGTGTCTATTACGGATAATAGCAGTGCGCGCCGTGTATTATTAAAAAGTAAAAAAAAACGTAATGTGTCAAACTATGGTGTATATAATTAATTTGTGGTTTTTCTTTAAGACCTAAGGACTGTTCATTTAAGAAAGTGGACACCTAAATATTAGCATTTTGGTGTAAAAATTCCATAAAAAGAAATAACATTTTGTTTCAGTGTGATCTCAAGTGTTTATTTTGACAGCAGACAAAAGTTGACATAAAAAAAATATAAATTCTAAACGATGGGTCGAATTGACATGGCGACTCTCAATTTTTTTCTGTACAAATGGTGTACAGAAAAACTGCCGTTCCGAGATTTGGCTTAAATCGCGAAGTGTCCAAATTGAATTTTTTCAACGCTGTGGCCAAAACAGATATTCCTGACGACGTACGATACATCCCAACAGAAAAAATTGGGAAAAATGATTTGGTATGGCAAGCAATTTGCTCCTGCGGTATGAAAGTACTACATATTTCACGACGGGTTCAATCAACGGCGAAAATTACAGAACTGAATGCATTAAAAAATGGCTTCTGTCCATCTTCTGAAAGCATACCATGCCTCCATTGTTTTTGCCAGACCTAGCATCGGCTCACTATGCTTCAGCTACTTTGGAGATGCTCAAGAAGGAATAAGTCGAATTTGTAGAAAAATGATCGAATCCATCAAATTGCTCAGAACTACGCCTCATTGAAACATATTGGGCAATAATCAAACGGCATTTTAAGAAGGCTGGAAGAGAAGCAAGCTCCATCGATTTTTTCAAGAAAATGTGGTCAGCAGTTCGAAAAGTTCCGAAAAAAGTTGTGCAGAATTTTATGGGAGGTATCAAAAGAAAAGTGAGAGCATTCTCCAGCAATGCTCAATAAAAGTTCAAATTTATGTGAATTTGATCGAAATTACGTTGATTTCCATGTATTTTAGGTAAACTCATGAATTTGTTCGAAAATAAACAGTTTACTGCAAAAAAACACGTGTCCACTTTCTTAAATGAACAGTCCTTAAAAAGTTAGTTAAAATCGTAAAAGCTAGTTAAATCTTAAAGCTAATAGTGCGGCAAGTGTTAAATAAGGACTGTTCATTTTATAAAGTGGACACCTTATGCATGCTGTATCTTTCTTATTAATCAATGAAATTTCAATCGGTTTTTTGCACATCGTTCGACTAGCATTGTACAATGTTGTGATAATAAAAATTCCCCAAAATAATTAAATTTCACACGAATATGGAACAACGATTAGATCGGTCGATTTTTTGAGGTTATCAAAATCAATGATCGTAAGAAATTGGCTGGAAAATTCGATAATTTATATTTTCTATTTTCAAAAAAGGCTTGTTCTTCGAAAGCATCATCAATCAGAAGCCTGATGGAAAAAATCAAGTTATTTTTGGAGCAACAATTTTACAGATATAATAAAATCAATTTTCCCGTATATTTTTAAAGAAATTTTTTTTTAATTTGATGGGAATTGATATGAGTAGAATTTTTTGTGTAAAAGTACGTTCTGACGGAAGTCCTAGTATAGTATTAATATGAAAAATAACTTACGCCTTCATAGAGTTACTTAGTAAGTCCCCACGTCACATTCAAAGCACAACAGAAACACAATTGCTCTATTCTTAGAAGACCTATCAAAGTACATTGACAATCATCAAAATTGGCAACACTGCTGTAATAAAATCGATTTTATTTTCCACATATTATTTTCATAATATGTTATTCTGAGATTACCAATTGAAAAATTCGGAGAAAACTGTTTACAATTTGCTGTAGATCGATAAATATGCGTACATGATTTTAAAAGTATGAGACTTTTTAGTAAAACTACCATAAACAGTAAAATTTATACTTAAGACTGTGGTTTAATCTCACGATTTAGCTTTCGTTTATACTAATATAGTTTCTTTAGTAATCCAAACTAGTTTTGAACACGCTTTTTACTGTTCTCTTTTGCTGGGAGTGAAAGGATGGTGTATCAGCAAATTTGGCCATAAATGGGTAAATCACTAAAGTTACCTAATGTCATAGAATGGTGGAATATAATTGATATTTTTAAAGCTTTCCCGACTAAAGATACATAACAAAATTATATCAGCACATGTTATTATGTTATAAGGTTTTTTCGAACATAGGTTGTTACAAACTTGATGCAGGATGTTGTTAAAATAACTAAAATTATAACAAAAAGTGTATGAATAGTAACATAAACATAACAAAATGTGTTTTGATTCTATCAAAAACATATCAAATCAAGTTATAATGTTTGATACAAAGTATCAAAATTATAATACTGTTCGATATACGATAATATTGTATAGTATTGAAATGCATAACTATCAATTTATTTTGTTATAAAGTTGTAAAAAATGAACAAAAAAATATCTTAAAGGGAAATAAAACACATTATGTTATATTTTTGTTTTATTATGTTCTGTGGATAACGGGGCGTAATAAAATTATATCATAATATGATATGCATATCATATTCTGATAAAATTTTATTATATTTTTGTTACATGCCTCTAGTCGGGTTACCTTTAATAGAATAGTAAAGGATACAAACATACAATTTGTTCATTAAAATAAGGATTTTTGTTTTGCGAAAAACTTTGACGGACAGCTTTTTTTAAGAGTTTTTGGAAAAACTATTTAGCTCTTCAACCAAAAGCATTTTTAAAGATTTTATATTTTTATAGCATTTTAGAATAATAGGTCAACGATACACAGAAAATCGATTACGATTTTATCAATAAATAAAAAAGTTATAGCATAAACAAAGTGTCCACTTTATAAAATGAACAGTCCTTAGTACGATAAACAGTTAAAAGTACGGATAGTTACAAAAATGTAAAATGTGATTAAAATTATAATGTGTCTTTGTTATACAGCTAAAACAATAGAACCATCGAGCAAAAGGTTCAATCCCTATTGTTGAATAGGATTTCAAAATAAAAGGTAAGTCTTTTGTTTCTATGTAACTAAATATTAAGGTGAAGATGAATCGAAGCCAAACCTCAAATTTTCAAGAGGTCCCTAGTTGGTGGTGACCAATCGATTAAGTTTTCAGCTCAAAGGGGTGTTTGGTTCTCCAGATTTGTGCTCTTGAAAATTTAAAGTTTGGCTTCAATTCATCTTCACCTTAATTTTGTGAAGGAAGAGAGAGATAAAAAGTGTGCTAATTTCCTGGAATAGGTCCACTTCTGGGCCTTTTCTTTTTAACCTTCGGAATCCCAAACCGGAGGACTTTTTTGTGCATTCACATAAATTCCCTTTTGGACCGGTCTAAACCGGGCAATATTCCAATACCCGGAACCAAGCCACCGTTATCTGTAGGATTCTGGAATTGCGGACGGATGATTTCCATTAAAGACCGTTCCCCATCATTAGAGGTGTGCGTCGAATCAGAACTGATCGGTGTCACGCTGAATTCATTTTCAGCGGCGGCGTGAATCGGCGTGGCTTAATTTCAATCTCTCTTTTCCAGATAAAATATATTATTCGTTCAGGAATATTATTTTTTTGTTGATCATTTTTTCAATTCGGATCAAAAGCATTAAAAAACAATACGTTTCCCATGTATAAGAACAGAATCAAACTACTTGAAAGCTTAATACCAAATTAAAACTATTATTACACAGAAGCTCATAACTATGTCAATTAGGCCAAATTTTGGTTTCTACCGAAGACGTCATCATTTAGATAGAGGGTGCCACAAAGTATGTTGGACTTAATAAATTAGTACTATTAACATCCAAATGGAACTCATACAATGTCCATAGCATGTCCAGACAATAAACTTAAGAAGGGAGTGAATGACTGTGAAAAATAGCGTTATGAAATATTAGAGTGAGTCCTAATAAAAAACTTCGAACGAAATTGATCATTTATTTCAATATCAATTTATTTTTCCTTATAAATCCTAGTTAATTCTAAGCAACAAGTTTTAAGACGTGATTATGAAAAAAAAACACAAACATTTGGTTTTTAAATCTGAAAGTGTCTGAAGTTTCATACCACACGATCTCCCCTCAATTTCGGGATTGATGATTCTTTAAACATTGATAGTTGAAAATCCGGTGATTTTTTTACCAGACCGATCTCCAGAAAAAAATACCGAGTTGTGTTTGCTGGCCATACAAAACAAAGGGCAATTTTTTGATAGTTGAAAATCCGGTGATTTTTTTACCAGACCGATCTCCAGAAAAAAATACCGAGTTGTGTTTGCTGGCCATACAAAACAAAGGGCAATTTTTTTACTGACGACACATTTTAAGAAATGCATATATTCATAAATTGTTTGATGGAAACCAAAATCGTGGGAGTTGAAATTTAAATTTACGAAACGTGATTAAAAAATGTAAGGTGTAATACATTTTATAGAACCCCGAATTCACGACAAGATAGACATACCCATATGTACATGTATGTACATGTATAAATGCTCAACTAGCAATGAAAGCTCTCAGTTGATAGCTATAAAAGTGCTTGTATGAACACTTAAGCCAGGAGGAGTTTCGGGAGGAAATCCTCGAAGGGGCTTATTGAGGAAATACATATTTGTGGATTTGTGAATCTGTTAAAAGATTGTCTTCAGCATCAAGATGTCGTGAGGGCAGATATTTAATATATTTGAAAAACAAATCTCCACAACAGCACTTTTTGTAATTTGAAACATTCAAAGCTTCTAGATTCTTTTTCCATTTTGGAAGATTTAAATGAAGAACTTTCATCATCATAAACATCAGCTTTCTCGCTGTGTGTTTTAGAATATTTGCTTGAAGAATTCCTAGCGAATTTTGAAAAAAAAATCTTTGACGTTTTTTTTTTCAAATGAGCACATTTAAAGTAAATAATTATCAAGAAAAAACACTAAATCAAGGGCTAGCAAAGGTTCCAGGAGATCAATAGGACCCTAAAGCCCCGTCCCAATTTCAGTTCAAAACGCTTAAGTTAAGGCCAGAAACACATATATACTCAATTTTTAAATGTTTTTTAGTTAGTTCAAGTCCAACTAACATTTTTTTACGGTTTTTGAAATTTTGTCACACCCCTTTGATTTAGACTGAAGTTTTGGGTGTATTTTGGTTTCCTTGTGTCTTCCGAAATGCCAGATAGGAACAACCTTAAAACTGAAAGCCCTGTGGCATTTTTGTCGACTTAGTAAACTTCAAACATGGTCAAAAGTGTCACTGATACGCGTATTTCTACATTAACGGCAGTCTTGAGCAATGTATACAAGACTCAACTTCTTCTAAACAAGAAACAACATCGAATGTGAATGATGTGATATTGAATAAGCTTTGCATTTATTGAACGGTCGCCTTGCATACCGAAAAACTAAACGGCGTGATAATTTTGAGATAGATGGCGTGACAATTTTTGAGTAACCGAAAAAAGTTCGGTGGCGACGGCGTGAAGAAAAAACGGCGACGTCGGCGTGGCGCGGCAGCGCAAACCTCTACACTGAGAACAGCGTTGCGGTTGAAAATACTATATTAGAGGGTTAAATTAAATACACAACGCCACTTGATTTGTGCAGACTAAATTCGCATTTATTTAGAATATTTTGTGCATTCCATTTTACACCATGGCACCATTTGTATAGTAAAAATTACTATATCATGGTTAAAAACTTGCAGCAGACCAGAATCGAACCGAGGATCTGGCGATTGCCAAGCGCGAACGCTAGCCGCTCTGCTATCGACGCGGTTGGATTGAGAGGGAACAAGACGCAAATAAAAAGCGTTCATGATAGCTCAATCGTGGTTGGAATTGTAAATTTAAAAACACGTTCATGATTCTCATTACTGCAACGCTTGTTTCAGTGTAGTCTAGTAACCTTTGATAAGGAGCATATCGACATACTGAGAGAAAATTGGGAATGAAAATCACATCAAGATTGGGAGACATCGAGGTAAGGAGGATATCGAGATATGGAGAGGAATGTACTACGTTTGGCAGAAAGTCGTTTGGCATAAGGACGTTAGCGTTAGCGTTAGCGTAGTTACGGTATACTTCGTAGATTGGATACTAGCAACATTCATGTTTCTTTTTAATAATCTCATCCTGACTACTTTCAAGAACAAGGCAGGGGAGTATACCTTGTTCAAATCATAAACAAGAAAACTAAAAGCATGAATATCGCTATTCCCGGCCACGCCCATCTTTACCGTAACTTGGGATAGGGGAAGGAAATGTTGATGTAGCACTTACTTAATGAGAGGCCACCGACTCAGCGACACCCTCATAAGTGCTACGGAGTTGGAGGTTGAGGAAGGTATATTGTCAGGATTCGCCTAGAAAGCTGACGATAGACCATAAATATTTGTTGTTTAAGCGTTTTCAAATTAATCTTTTGAATGCCGGCAATCAAAAGAGAAACAATAGCTTATATATAGTATAAATAGTATTTCGCGAAATGCTTGTAGATTGTGCAGTAATATTTTTGCTCAATAACCAGTCAAAAGCAAAACCGATCCCTCCAGGGTCATCGGATTGTATAAAATAACGATACGTGTAAAAAAAAAAAAACCCGGCGACAAAAACACGCGCGAAACCGTGAGCCAAATCTATCGGACGACGCTGTCCTGCTTGGGCTTCACGAAGCACTCAAAGTCGTTTGGCATAAGGACGTTTGGCATAAAGTCGTTTAGCATAATGGTCGTTTGGCATAATGGCCGTTTGACATAATGACCGTTTGGCATAATGAGTGAGTTAGAATGATTATGGGATTTTTTTTAGCTTTTACCGAGATCAACACCAACGAGCCCATAGCAAAAATTTATGGTAGTTCCTTAACAAGCGTGGTGTTCGCTTCAAAAACAATCTAAAGAGGGAAATTTTGTGATTGAAGCATATCTCGGAATCATCGTGTGTTTGCTTTCATAATATGTTAAAATATTAGCAGGTTCTAAAGTAATAATCATTCTAACAGCACGGCTTGCGAAAATTTATTGATAAAACATAATGATAAAACAGCAATATATAAAAAATGGTTAACATTTAGCTTTACTAAAATTTATCTTATAATAGTACAAATGTAGAGAGCCGCCTATATTTAACAGAAGGCAACGTTTATGAATAAAACAATAGAAGATTGGTTGTCAACAATTATTACTGCATAATAAAACAAAGAATCGACTGCAGTAATCGATTTCTCTTTTCGCTGATAACTGGAGTTGGAAACTCTGGACTGAAAATCTTCAGTGCAAAAATTTATTCCAATAGCGAAACTCAAAACAAGAGTTAATATTTGAACGAAGGGGTTTTTCTAGATTAATAATAAAATTCTGCTCAGAGGATTCAAATATATTAAAAAGAATAAAATACAATTGGCAATAAATTCCCTAATATGCTTAAGTTCAATCAAGAGCGTATGATTGTTGAATAAAGTGTCATTTTGTATCAATTGACTCCAAAATAAGCCTGATGTCGTCAGAGGGATTCAATAGAAACGTGAAAACGGATGTCATCTTAAGATATCCTTGCTTTCAGACTCATTATGCCAAACAACTATTATACCAAACGGCCGTATTCCAAACGGTTTTATGCCAAACGACTTTATGTCAAATGACCTACCACCAAGGAGAGTGAAAATGTATGCAGAATCATCGACATAGGGAGATATATCGAGAAGTTGAACATCGACATGTGGAGAGTCGACTGTAGTTATCCATTCAACTTTACGGTTCACTAGAACTATCAACCATTTTCGGTCTAATGACCCTTTCGACCGAACGACCCTTTCAGCCTTACGGCATACGGTCTAACGGTATAGAACCGAACATTATTATTAGAAACATGATTAAGCTACCCTTCATCAGCTTTAAAGAATGTAGATAAAATAAAATCATGGCATTAAAGATATGAATAGAATAACTATCTTAAAAACTTCAAATTGACAACTATTTGATTGAGTTTTATTTTTACCACAGTGCAATCGTTTGTGCTTAAGTCAGATAAGCAATAAACATTTAATATTTTCTATCAATGAGTACTCGACTAGTCGCGAGCACATCTTCAAAAACCCAAACACTTCAGAGTTTTCTTGCGTCGGATCACAAAATCTCAACTGAAGTGCACGTTACGTCAAGTTACCTTTGTTTTCTGTATATAAGTTCATAATATATTCGTCAAACATCCGTCGTTCCTCGAGAGTGAAACGTTGAAGTCTAGACTTTTTTAACTACAGTCAACTCTCCCTTACTCGATATTGAAGGGACCATCGAGTTAGGGAGGTATCGAGTTACAGAACACACAACTAGTGCAACTGCGATTACAACTGGTCCCTTACATCGAGTTAGCCATGGAAACAAATTTTTACTATGGTTCTCTAACTCGATATCGAGATACGGAATATCGAGTAAGTGAGAGTTAACTGTAGTTCCTTTATTCGAGGCTCAATCCCGTTGGACTCTTTACGGAGCCGATTTCGAATGCTTGTACTTTTATACACCAAGACAGTTTATTTACCAAGACAGTCGTGGTAATTCGAGGTCAGTGGTGACAAATATAGATAAAAATAGAAGAGGTAGGAATTGATTATCAGGATTTTCTGCCGCTTATTCTGGAATTTATGTGATTGCTAGAGGCTCTAGATTTATTTAAAAATACATCATCACTTTTAAGGATAGGGTAGAAGTACCAATTATGGCTATAGCACCAATTATGGCAATAGTGGGAACAAAAAGAGATTTTTCTTATTGTTTCACTAGAATATAAAGGCTAATACTCACAGGAATGATAAACCTATTTGTATTTGATGGTAACTAAACCTTGATGAGATCATTCGTGCAATAGGCTTCGAGAAATGAACATTTGAAAATTTTGCCTCACACATATGTCACCTTCTTAGCAGTTTGTTAAAGAACATCCTTTACGAAATTTATGTTTTCATCCGGAAAAACTGCTTCAGCCGATAAACGTATATTGCCTAGTGAAAACAAATGAATAGATTTAGCTGGTGAGCAATCAAATCTACTGTTTTAAGTTGGAAATCGTGTTATTTCCACTATGTCGATAACTGGTACAAAGCGTGTATGAGAGCCCAATTATGGCTATACTCTGGAGGCAGTTTGTTTACATTTTTTGATCAGTGAAATATAAGAAGTAAAGCTATTTTACGGGTGACTTCCACGACGGGACGGTTCGGTAAGGCATTATCTTCATGTTTTGTAGTCAATTACTAAGATTTTTCAATCACACGTTCGAAAACGTTCGCAAGCGGAAGATGCTAATTTCATGGTAGAGAGGGGTTTTCAGCGACACTCGATTTTTGAATTTTCCCTACTTTTTCGTTAAAATTAGGCACTGGAAAGGTAAAATGAGTTCATTAATGCTGTTTTGTATAATAATTTGCATTTTCACTACATTTAGACTCATTTTCAAAAAATAATTTGCTCACATGAACCCATTCAAATAAATTGATTTTACATCTATTTAACACATTTTTTTTTTGAAAATTTTATGTGAAATTACTTTATTACATATTAGCGTTGCATTATCATTCGCTCTGGATGGCATTTGAATTCATTTCGTGCAATTATTCGGTAGTCCATAATTGGTACACTTTTATGTCGAATGCTAGGAACACTATTGCCATAATTGGTACAAAGACAACGTTTTTTAAAACCAATTGTTTGAAGCTAAAAGTAAATTTAGTACTAAAACTGTTTATTTCAACTGTTTCGCAAGGCTTCAAACTAGTAATTAACACCAACAAGACATGCTTACGTTCTAGAAAGGCGGTTAAAACTTGATTTTTATCCATCCAGTTGACATATTGCATCCATAATTGGTACACCTACCCTATGTCCCTAATTATGCTATTGCCCTAGAATTACTTCCAACATCTAAACGAGATCTGTATATACTCGACAAGGATCTCTATAAATTCACCATAAATCGTACCAAAAACTTACTAAGGATTTCGGAAAATTTGCTAAGGATTGGTCAAGAGTTTATCTCTAGGAATCTGCCAAAAACACGTTGCGGTAAAGGTGCAGATATTCAAAAAGACCAAGCTGAGGATGGTAAGTGAAAATCCCACTGGTCTAGAATCTATTTGTAAACGAAGATTTTCTCGGCTTTCCAAGGCAAAGAGTGTCATCGTGCATGCCAAACGATTACGAATGCAGAAATTATTGATTGGCAAAGACAGTTCTCAGTTAATAGAAGAGATGGTCAAGTGGGTTTTTCAAAACCCAGACCCGACCCAACCCTAGCGCTGCAGGCTACTCCTATTCTGTCTCTTTGTTAACGGCTAACTAGAATAAAAATCATCAGAAAATGCCCCTGCTTCTATTAAAATGTCTGCCTCTAATTTTGATTTTTTAACTAAACAACTCAATCAAATGATTGATGGAATCTTCAAAACTACCACAATGGCTGAAGCACTCCAATTTGTTTAAGAATTTACTGATGAAATTGTTATCAGATTACGTTTCTCTAATGAATCCAAACAGTGTTTTAAATATTTTAAATTGGAATTCTCCTTCGTTAAATGGTGAAGAGGACGAGCTGTTTGATTTTCTAACAGCTAACAACATACATATAGCAATTTTTACTGAAACTCATTTGAAATCTGGATGCAAACTCAAAAGAAGTCCAAACTTTTTTGTTTATCGAAATGATCGACTTGATGTGGGGGAATTGCAATAATCAGTCATAGGCGTATAAAACATTAACTTTTTCGTCATTTGAAACCAAAGTTTTTGAAATTTTGGGTGTTTCTGTTGAAATACAGCTTGATAAATACACTTTTGAAGCTGCCGATTTGCCTTTTCAATTCACTGCGCAGCAAATTAATTTGCTTCAAAATGACTTGCGGAGATTGACTCGCAATAAGTCATTTTTTTGTCATTGGTGACTTTAATGCCAAACATCGCTCATTGAATAATTTGCAAAGTAATTTCAACAGCAGAATTTAATTTGACTAGTGCTCTTCAGGATATTTCTCAGTTCAATACCCTGATAGCCCTACATGTTTTTCCTCTTCTAGAAACCCGATTGATTGGTCTTAGCCACCTTTGTAGAAAAATGGTTGATCATGTCCCTGTTACATTTCAAATATCCCATGAAGCGATTCTCAATCCTATCAGCTCCACTTTAAATTATTTTCGAGCCGACTGGGATATATATTAAAAATTAATCGATAATCATCATGATTTTAACATTCCTTGGTACTTATGAGATGCATAGAATATTCAATGTTGAAGCATTGAAACGAATGTCGGATAAATTATCAATAATTTCAGACAAAAATCGGTACAATCTTCTATTGCCACGATTGATGCGTTATATATTTAGGTTAAGTTAATGATTGTCTCTTTAAGCAGGAAATCAACTCACCTGTGAAAAGTCTGAACTGCTACGGCAAATGAAATGTAATATGCTGTGAACAAATTGTTAATGAAAGCTTAAAGTCGGATGATAGTGTTGCCTAACACAGATTACCCAGATAAAAGAAATGAATATATTGTTTAAAGGTATACTAATAAAATGAAAAAAAGTAGTAAGTAGTAGTAGAAAAAAAGCAGTTCAGTATTCCCTTTTTCTTCATTAGAATATCAGCCAACAAGAGTTTTAAATTTTTTGGATGTTCCAATAAAAATTACTTGAAATTATTGATATTACCTATGAAAAATAGTGTAGTTTTTTGCAAATTGCACAACTACAAAATTACTTCTAGGTGGTCTGGACTTTTTACGAGCCATTTCGACACATTCATTACAGTTTCTATCACAAAGAAAGACCGTATAATTATGCTGAGCGTAAACTTTCCCCGGAAATACTCCAGGAATATATAACGTGTTATCTCTGCTCGCACATCTGAAGAACAATTTCATCAAACGTGCAAAAATACACAGAAGCTGCAAAACTACACAGTCACAATCCGCCCACCATTATTTCACAGGTTGGCAAACAATCGGGAGTTTGGAGTGCGTACTTTTTGCCACTTGGACTTGTTCCAGCAGCAACCAACCAACCAACGAACACGTACAGAACAGTCGCTTTTATGCACTTTGAGCATAGACTGGCTCAAAGTATGTTGTAGTAGATGGTTGGTTAGCTGCATCCACTGCATTGTGGATGGATAGATGGCATGCGAACACGAATGTGCACTGTTTATTTTCATTTGTCCTCTGCTGGGTTAAACATTGCACCCTTCCTTGGCAGGTGTTGTAAGGTAGGTCGGGTCCCGGGACGTGCAGAGTCTTGAATAACGATGCATCCAACCAGAAAACTGTACCTTTTCGTGGGTATGTATGCCCTCCTTCCAGCTCCTATGTTGAAATCCTCGGCATGGGCGCAGCTAGGATTTCCATCTGGAGGAGATTCCCAACGAGCTTAAAAAAAATCCGGAAAGAATCCCTGAAGTAAGTATTGCAGGAATTCAAGAAACATGCTCGGAAAATATCACATGCCAAAAGGACGCAAGTTGGTCGGATCCAAATGGGTGTTCAAGCTTAAACGCAACGAAGTCGACGAAGTAGTGAAGTTCAAAGCGAGAGTGGTGGCGCAGGGATACACTCAACAATTCGGGGTCGATTATGACCAGGTGTTCGCACTGGTTACTCGTCAAGCGACACTGCGAGCATTTTTGACAGTAGCTGCGAATCGGACACTAGCGGTCCGCCATCTAGACGTTAAGACCGCATACCTTAACGGGACGTTAGATGAGGAGATTTTTATGCGCCAACCACCTGGCTTCAAAGCAACCGGACAGGAGGAGCTCGTTTGCTGACTCAAACGCAGCATTTATGGGTTGCGCCAATCGGCACGTTGTTGAAACAAACAGCTCAACGATGTTCTGGTCAAGTTGGGATTCAAGGTATCGTCAGCGGACCAGTGCCTATACGTGAAGACAGATGGTGATGTGAAGGTATTCCTGTTAGTTTATGTCGACGATATGCTGCTTGCATCGAGCGAAGAAGCGGAGGTGAAGCGTGTTTACGAAGGACTTGCCAAGGAATTCGAAATCACCAGTCTTGGCGAGATCCGGCACTTCCTTGGACTGGAGGTGCGTCACGTGGACGGAGCGTACCAGGTCCGGCTGAAGCAATACATTGAGAAGTTGTTGGACAAACACGGCATGGGTCAAGCCAAGACAGCAAAGTGTCCCATGGATCCGGGGTACTTAAAGTCGCAGGAAACCAGCAAGTTGCTCGAAGATGTCACCATGTACATAAGTTTGGTTGGAGGATTACTGTACCTGTCGGTCATAGCTAGGCCGGATATCGCGGCTGCAACGGCGATTCTCGGCAGGAAGTTTTCAACATCCGGTTCCGTGTTTTACTTCGGTGGCGGAGCAATATCCTGGGCTAGCCGCCGACAGTCGTGCGTAACGCTCTCATCAATGGAGGCGGAATATGTTGCGCTTTCCGAAGCCTGCCAAGAAATTATCTGGTTGCGGCAGCTTCTGCGAGATTTAGGAGAAATCCAGAACTAGCCAACGGTCATAAATGAGGATAGCCAGGGATGTCTCGCGTTCGTGAAGACAGAGAGAGCGAATCGTCGGTCAAAACACATCAACACCAAAGAGAAGTTCATTCACGAGTTGAGCGAGAAGAAGGAGATCAAGTTGGTGTACTGTTCAACGGAAGTTATGGTGGCCGACGTCTTAACAAAACCTCTGGGCCCTCAGAAGCACAAGCAGTTCTTCGAGATGCTCGGGATGGTGGACGACGTGTGAAGCGGATACCCGATGAGGAGGAGTGTGGAAATGTACATCGTCTACCACTACACACATCCCATTCAACAGTGCGCACCTTCGTGTGCACCCCTACCTTGAGCCGACTGCAAGACGAGTGAAAGGCGAAAGTCAATTTGTTTCATTCCAAAAGTAGCGCTTCCCGCAATCAGTTGTGTTTTTTCATTATCGCTTATTAAACGATTCTAAACGTAGTTCTCGCGTGTGCTTTATTGCTGCTGCTGTTCACTCCGAATCCCATTACGCTGTCTTCCACTGCTGTGTCCCTGACTTTGCCGTCAAAAAATAGGATATTAGAGACCTCTTGCCAGAAAAAAAACGATAAAGAACAACCGCGATGCATCGTGGATTTTGTTATGATCCCTAGATTTCCATCCTTATCCAAGATCCCGGGAGTATAACTTACAGGCTCATCATCTGTTAATGAATTTCAAGGCGACGTACGATTCAGTGAAAGGAAATAAGTTGTGGCTGGCAATGCCTGAATATGGTTTTCCGGCGAAACTAATTAGGCTGATACGTGCTACGCTAGATAGCTCGAAATGAACTGTTCGGATTGCAGACGAGGTGTCGACCTCGTTAGCGACATTAGACGGACTTAAGCAGGGAAACGCACTTTCAAATTTACTGTTCAATATTGCACTCGAGGGTGCTATTAGGAGATCTGGCGTGCAGAGAAACGGCACTATCATCACACGGTCGCACATGCACTAGTACGATATTGACCTTATTAGAATCGATCGCAGGTCATTGGAGGAAGCTTCCGTGCCTCTGAAGACGGAGACAGTGAGGATAGACACTTTTTTTTTTAGTATCATTCCAAACATTACATTCATTATTTCTTATCATTTCAAAATTTTATTTTGAATTCTCTGCAGAGCTTTCTTCCTGGTATTACAACAGCTAGTCCATATTGGTACAGCATACAACATGGCTGGCCTGAAAATTTATTTGAATATCAAAAGCTTGTTCTTAAGACAAAGTTTTGATTTTCTATTAATAAGGGGATAGAGACATTTTACATATTTGTTACATTTGGCTTGAATGCCCTCAATGTGATTTTTGAAAGTTAAATTCTTATCTAGCATGAGCCCTAGATACTTAACTTCATCTGACCAATTTATTGGAACCCCTCTCATCGTGACAACATGTCTACTTGAAGGTTACAAATAAAGAGCTTTTGGTTTATGTGGGAATATTATTAGTTGAGTTTTGGAAGCATTAGGAGAAATCTTCCATTTTTGCAAGTATGAAAAAATATCCAAACTTTTTTGCAATCGACTACAGATGACACGCAGGCTTCGTCCTTTGGCGGAGAGGCCTGT
This sequence comes from Aedes aegypti, assembly GCF_002204515.2. Lineage (NCBI taxonomy): Eukaryota > Metazoa > Arthropoda > Insecta > Diptera > Culicidae > Aedes > Aedes aegypti. The sequence goes on from NC_035108.1 coordinate 94,825,845, forward strand.
GTCATCCGCAAACAA